>NC_083887.1:5379772-5682803 GCF_032452875.1 Bos javanicus | reverse complement strand
TTTTGTCCTACCTATAAAGATAATAAAGGTATTTATGGATTTAAAATTGCATCGTGTACATTTTACTTTGCCCGTGAACAATCACCTTTGATAAATTAAGAGTTATGCAGTACCAAGGGAAAAGAAAATTCAAAAGAATTCATTTTGCCCACTTTCTGTGACTATCTCGTATTTTATCAAGTCCCTTAGGACCTTGAGAGGTCTTGTTTTTACCTTTACTAATTTTTCTAGGGCTTCAAATCTCCAGGAGACAGCTAGGATAAGAAACTGAATATTCAACAAATCTAATATGTCATGGTAGGGTGACAGGGGCGTAATTCCCATTTTCAGACCAATAAATATAGTGATAAATCCTGGGCCAAGTTTTCCTCAGCCTCAGCACTATTGATATTTTAGGTAGGGTAATGCTTCATTGTGGGGAGCTGTCCTGTTCGTCATAGGATATTTAACAGCATCTCTGGCCTTACTTAACCTACTGGATTGGAGACCAGTAGCACAGATACATTCAAACACACATACAGACTGGTGACGACCAAAAATGTCTCCTGGGGAACAAAGTCACCCCTGATGGAAAGCGCTGCCTTAGAACATCTCAGACAGAAGCGCCCTTGGGGACCCTCCCAGTCAACTCCCTCATTCCACAGATGAGCAAACTGAAGCTCAGAGACTAAGACTAGAAACCAGGTTTCCTTACTCAGGTTAGAATATTTTTTAGAGATCAGATATCTTTTTTCTTAGCCTCAGAGAAATGCAATTGTTTTTAAAGTGTTGGAGGAATTCTAAATATCAGTTTCACATGGATGGGCCTAAAGATTATCATACTAAGTGAAGTCAGACACAGAAAGACAAATATATGATATCACTTATATATGGAATCTTAAACACACACACACACACACACACACACACAACAGAAATAACTTATTTACAAAGCAGACTCACAGACTCAGAGGAGGAACTTAATGGTTACCAGTAGGGAAGGAGTGGGGTTAGGGCTAGACTGGAGGTGAGGGATTGACATGTACACACTGCTGTATTTAAAATAAGGTAACTGACAAGGATCTACAATAATAGGTCCTTGCTGGTTGTCCATTTCTTTCTTTTTTTTTTTTTCTTTTATAACTGAGATTTTATTGGTTGTTTTGAGGATCACTACACAGACATTTCAATTTGTACACAATTCTTCACGTATGTACCAGAAATCTAAAATATCATGTAGTTGTGATTCATAACAGTTATTCCAGTGACTTCCAGCTTAAAATTTGGAGCAAACTTTCCTTAACAGGATATCAAGTACCAATATCTTCAAATATTGATATGTTGTTACATCATAAGTCCCACTGATTCACAATTTAATATCATATACACTACAAACCCAAACTGTCAATCGTTCACAGCACATTAACCAAGTTACTAGGAAAACTGGACTACCACGACCAAAGATGTTATAGCATAGTGCACAAAATTCTGACCAGGAGAGCCGAGATCAAAAAGTGGTTTGCTGTAGGAAATAATTCTACCAAAACGATATGGGAAGAGAAGTAATTTCAAGTGTTCAAGACATTAAATGCACAACTGACTCCAAACTGCCATTTAGTATGCTTTTGTGTTACAGGATATAAAAGCTACCCCCCATCTACGGAATGTTAAGCTGACACCCAAGACAATCAAAGCCTCCCGTATCCAATATCCCACTATTTTCTGGTTGTACCAAAAAATAAACAACCAGCAAATGATTTCACCTCTTAAAAAAAAGCATTTATACTTAAAAAATGGGATGAGGTGGGATTCCCTCCTTTTTAAAAATGTTTCTAGAGCTACTAAAAAACTTGCATTTACAAAATAGTTGATAAAAATATTCCTCTGGATTGTACAAGAAGGGAAACAGGGACCACTGACAGGACTCGGTATGTGGTTATTAATCAGACTTGGCTTCTTTCTCTTCTGCTTCATCAGAGGCTGGGCTCTCCTCGTTTTTAGTCTCTCCATTTTCTGCAGGTAAGTCTTCTTTAGTCTCCTGGTTGGCCACTTCCGCCTGTTTTCCCTTTGCTCTTTTCCCTTTTGTTTGCACTTTTTTGTCTGAAGATTTATTCTTTCCCGCCGCCTTTTTTGGCTTCGTTTCCACTTTTGCAGGAGCCGGTTTAGCTGACAACCTCGCCGACCTCCTCTTGGGCTCCTCCTTCGCCGCCCCCTCGGCGGAGCTGACCTTCCTCTTGGGCATCGTGGCGACGGGGCAGGCGAGAGCCGGCTGCCTGAGGGCCGCGGCGCGCCGAGAGCCTTCGCGAAGCTGAGTAGCCTGACCGCTGCCGCTCCTCCCGCCCGAGCTCTGTCCATTTCGAATACAGCAGTGTGTACATGACCTTCCCAAACTCCCTAACTACCCCTTCCCCCCAGCAACCGTAAGCTCATTCTCTAAGTCTGGGAGTTTCTTTCTGTTTTTGTAAGTAAGTTCATTTCTGTCATTTCTTTTCAGATAAAAGAATTTGAAAAGGAATAGATACATCACTTTGCTATACACCTGAAACTAAAACAATACTGTTAATCAACTATGCTCCAAAGTAAAAGAAAAAAATAAAGCAAATTTAGTTTCATCTAGCTGAATCTTCATTTGTTTTTCCTCTCTCCTCTCTTTTCAACTCTCTCTCCTTGATATAAATTATTCAGCCTAGAATTTCTATTTACTTGTTTTCCTAGATACAAATGCTAACAAAATTAATAATAATAAAAAAGATTATGAAAACATCCATACTTCTCTAATTCAATATTTTTCTTTTTTCATTTGTTAGCAGTGAAGAGGTGAAGGGGAAGATGTCCAATATATATATTCGAGTGTCTGTGTGCCAGGCACTTTGCCTGGCACACCCTAAACACGGTTATTACAACAACCCTCAGAAGTGGGCATTGGCAAGCTTACTCATATTCCTAAAGAGGAAACTGAGGCTCAGGCAAGTAAGGTGACATGCTCACACAGCTAGTGAGTTCTCAAACTGGCATTTGAACTCAAGTCTGTCAGACTGTATAGTGAAACTGAGCTCAGGTTGTAGAGACTTAGAATGGGTTCACGATTACTGCCCAAGAGAGAGCTGAATCCCTTCAGAGAAACAAACTCCCCCGCAATTGTTCGGATCACAGAGCTGAGGAGCTTGCCAGCATCTCCAGGAGGAAGCCAGGCCTCTGAGGCAGTTGCTATGACGACTAGTTTTCTTATAATTATAGAACATGGTGGTGACACGACAAAGCTGCACAGACAATCACTTTGTTAGGACCTGTCTTCCTCTGACAGTTCCAGGAGCTTAAATATCATAATTTTTTTAAGTCCCATTTAAAATAATCATGCATTGCAGCAGCAGAGGCCCAGGGAGTGAGAAAGTCGAGGAGATTAACCCTCCTACTGTGTGAGAGGACCAGGAGGCAAGCCACACGGCAAGCCATGAGGAAAACAGCATTTCTCCCTTGGGAAGTGTTTGCTTCTCTTTTTCCTTTTGGATCAATGCTTTTAGGATTTGGCCAAACAGCGTATTTAAAGAGAAGAAAAAAAGAGAGCCAAAGAAAAATTGGCCTAATGCTTGGCAAATAACAGGGATAGGCAGCAAAATTTTAGCATTCTAGTAAACTGCTTTTCAGTTTAGTTTAATTTAGCCCATTCCCCATATGTGTAGGGTTTCCTGATTTGGAAGCTGATACAGACAAAAGGGCACACACACAAACATATATGCACATCACAGACAAACATACCCCTCTGAGCCAGAAAGCCTGACTGTACCTTATTAGCTGTGTGACGTTGAGCGTCTTAACTAACCTATCTGATCCTCAGTTTCCTTACCTGTACGTCAGAAACAATGCCTACTTCATGAGTTAAAGATAAAATGGAAAATGACTAGCAAACTACACAGCACACAATAAGAGCTCAATGAAATCAATTAAGTAAAAATAATAAATTTTTAAATCTTGTTTCACTTTCCATGAACATCTATCTTCCTTTTATTATCCCAGCAGGGGACGTGAGAAAACTTTATGAAGCCCTTCACTACTTTCAGCAATCCAACCAGGTATCACGGGAACTCTAGGTGAAGTCAATGTGCCATCTCAGGGGAGTGATGGGTGCAGGAAAGGCTGGGAGTCTGGGACTCCAGATGAGAAAGTGACTTGGGGAATCAAGGGTAAGTTTCAGAAGGAGGTGAGACCTGGTCTGAGTCACAAGGCAGAAAATGTAGGCAGTCGAGCCAGAGGAAACCGCATGGGCAAAGACCAGGAGAGGTGAAACGAGAGGTGGTTTTGTAGAACTGAGAGAGGCCTGAAGCACTGAGAACAGGGAATGGCAGAGGGACAAGCAGCAGGGGCCACCTCTGGGGAGCCTGCAGTGCCAGCTAAAAGCTCACACTGTTGACCACAGGACGTGGGGGCCGCCGGGGATTTCTCAAGCAAGATCTGACGGTTGTCCTAACCACACAAAGGTGGAAAGGCAAAGGTGGGATGGAACTGGAAGGCCAGAAGCTGGCCTGGTGGAAAGGGTGGGAGAGGAGAAAGAGCTGAGCCACGGTGTTGAGACAGAGGGCCTAGTGAGATGCAGCCGGCTGTGGCTCCCCACTGAGGCCCGCCCTAGGTGGGAGCATTCCATCCACTGCGTGACCAACTTCCCAGAAATGAAACAGGAGGAGATTCACATTTCTAAAGCTTCTGTGGGGCTTATGTTGTCTCATTTTGTCCTCAGGCCAGGCCTATGGTGCAGACAGCATTGTCTTATTTTACAGCTTGGGAAATGCAGGTTCAGAGACATGAAATGACTCGCTGTCGTTCGTATAAACCCACAGTGCCAAACCTCCAACCCACGGAATTCCCCTTTTCTGTACTGCTCTTCACACAAGCGTGCTGGTTAACTGCCCTGGGCTCGGAAAGGAGGGTGATGCATGATTTAGTGTTTGCTCATTGCCATGGTATAAATATTCCCCCAAAGCTTGGTTACATACTTCTAATAGTTTAACAACTGGTGTGCAGACTTTAAATCGGCCAACTCCCTCAGGAGTCCCACAGGAAATAAGAATATTCACTAAATTCTAGGAGTCTTCTATACCAAACTTACTAACAAGTAATTTGCTTTACTACAGCATTTATGTGCCAGTGTTTGAATCAATGAGAATGACAACCTGGCAATAACAGCAGCCCAGGCATGAGGCTCTGGAGTGGAGCTGTCACCGAGTCATCCAGGGCTTGCACGAGCCTCACACCCTGCGCACATTCCGCCTGAGACAGCACCACAGACGTTTTCTCTCCCAGGGAAATGTTTTGTTTAAAAAAAAAAAAAAAGCCACATTCGCTTTTCAATTCTCAGTAATATATGTTTCTCAAGGTTACTCCAATAGTGCAATTTCATGAGGCCAAGAGAAAGCACCCAGCCATAAACATAGGCTTGTGTCTTTGTTCTGATTTTCAATAAAGCCCTAGCCAGAAGTGCAATAATAAACATCAAATACTCTTGCAGCCTTTTTTTTCCCACCAAGCACTCACATGCAAATTCTCTTCATGCCAGATAATGACTCTGCTCCTAACCCAGCAGGCAGTGTTTTTAATAACTTACCTAAAGTGTTTCTCAAAATTAAAAAAAATAAGAGAGCAATAAAAACCAAGACAACAGATAATAAAGTAAAATCGCTTATCTCCATTTGCTGCTGTCAGCAAATATTAGAATCCCGTCAATGGAAGGCAGCCCCTGGGATTTTTATAAAAAACTGGAAGAAGCAAATGGCAAAGCTATAAAAGAGGTCTCACCTCCCAGGGAATGTGATATCAGGAAGAGGACATCTATGAGAATGTGTCATCAGCAAGAAGCTTAGAAGCAAAGATATGGCCCCAATTTTAAATAAATATATTGAAAATGAGTCAGCCAGAGCTCTGGTGTTTATCAGCATGGAGTTCTTCCATCAACCATGGGGATATTTTGTTTGTTTATTCATTTACCTGCTCATTTATTAAAGATATCATTTGGTGCCTAGGGTGGCCAAGCATTCACTAGGCTTTTGGGGTGCAAAGATGAAGATAGTGGGAGACACAGCAGGTAAAGCTGATGCCAACACTGTGTCTCTGGAAGGTTATACAGCAGGTGTGGGAATCCCGAGGGGGAGGGACAGACTGCACATGGGTGGGCAGGCAAGCCTTCACAGGCAGGGCCATTTGAGTTGGGTGCTGAGGGGTGAGAAGGGAGTTTGCCCAATGGTGGAGGCAGGTAAGGCAGTTTGGTTGGAAGAGACAGCATGAACAAAGACGGGGAGGCATACGACGTACGTTACGAGGAAAGGACCAGGACTTAGGGCAGGTGAGGGCACCTGTGGGAGGAGGCAAATGAGCAGGGCACCTGTGGAAGCCGTGGGATGGTTAGAAGGGCAGCAAATGCATCATGCATGTATGCACCCATACATGCATTAGGAAGAGTCTTCCTTTGGGGAGCGAGGAGAATGGGCAGGAGGGGGCTGAGAAAGGAGGCAGAGGGAGCTGGAAGGAGGCTGGGCCAGCAGATGATGAGTGGGACAGAGACCAGAGCAGAAAGCGTGGTGACCAGAGACTTGCAGGCGGGAGAGGGGTCTGGACTCTGCCGACTGTTAGACATGGCCACCCTCCTGGGGAGACTGGTTCTGGCATTCCACCGTGTAGTATTGGGGGGAAGGTGAGAAGAGTTGTGGCCTGAGACAGAGTGCCAACATCCCCAACCTTTGGCCAGAAGCGGAAGAGAAGAAGGAAAGAGGTGACTGGCAGCTCGGTGGGCTCAGCAGCAGCCCCTGGCTGTGATTCTCTGGTAGCTGGGCCCCCCTTCCCCTGGCGGCAGCTTCCCTCACCCCTTACACTCAGCCAAGCCCCTGCTTAAGGCCTGTAAGTACAGCCTGGCTCCACAGCCTCCTGGGCATGGAACTCGGGAAAATGCCCAGCCTCTGTGAGCCTGTTTGCCTCACCTGCAACCAGGGTGACAATCTCACCAGCGGGCTATCTTACATAGTGCCAACCACAGGTCAGGCCGAAAGCAGAGCACAAGCCTCAGACGCTGAGTGGACCGACAAATGGATGGAACGCTAAGTCAGTATCCTGTAATATGAGTCCCGAGGCTTCAGCTGGGTATCTGTTTCTTTTTGTTTTATTGGTGTGCTGTCGCCGCTTGTTTTTAGCAACAGGCCACAGACACCAACCCTTTAAAAACTGCTAGCTTCTCACTTCTAATTCTCCCCACCACTTTTATGCTAATGTGCCCATCTGCCTGACAGGAATGATGAGGCCTGGCCCCTTTGCACTGATGCGTCCCTTGCATTCCGCATTCTCCCCACTGACTGTGCTCGGGGTCTGGTCTACAGGCACCCTCAGGATCTTTCCCCACATACCTGGACACCCTCCAGTCTGAGTGTGCCCAGGTCATAGCCACCAGGGGCAGGTTTTCTGTATCCTGACTCAGGATGTATTATCAGGGATGGACGCTGAGGCAGTCCCAAGACTGGGTGGGGCTCAAGCTGTAACACACCCGACACTCACTCTATACTATACCCCTTTCCGAGAACTGAGAACACACGAGTGGGCCACTGCCACCCTACCCTCCAGGGACCAGAGGCTGAAGGTACCAGAATAGCGCAGCACAGTAGTACGCATGACCCCCTTATGACCTGCAGAGCTCAGACCAGTCATCAGACTCGGAAGATCAGGGGAGGCATCTCAGAGGAGGTGCCCCTACAAGGACACAGACAAGAAGTTGGTTGGCATCTTCTTGTCTAAACCACACGTTTGCAAGCTCCTCCAGAGCAAGGCTTCGGTCTTGCCCGTCTGCGGGTCTCCCAGCAACACATCTAGTGCAGCCCAGTGCAAATTTGATACAGACAAAAACAAAAGGGGAGAAAGGGCAGAAAGGGAGGAAGTCAGGCAAGCCACAGCTGGGCAGGGTGTCATCGAGGTATAGCAGAGAAAATGGGTTATGGAGCCATAGTTCTGGGTACTTATTTGTCCTTAAATGTCCTTGCTGCATGGCCTTGCCAGACACTTCACTTCTTTGAGCATCAGTTTCCTTAACCATAAAATGGAGGTAATAATAAGAGTGGTGATAATATAATAATAAAAGTGGTACTGATAATAATAAGAGTAGTAGTACATAAGGTTGTCGTCAACCTGAAAAGTGGATATAAAGGCATTTTTAATAAGTACTAGGATTATTCATGTTATAACTGATGTGTTGAGAAGTAGCTTACCAAAAAATACTGCCTGCATTCCCCAAGAGGCAAAGAGATGACTCCCGAGGTCACTGTAGAGAGCCAGAGGCAGCCCATGGGTTCTGACATTGAATTGGCTACTCTTAGAACAGTTCCTCCCAGAGAAGGCAATGGCAACCCACTCCAGTACTCTTGCCTGGCAAATCCCATGGACAGAGGAGCCTGGTAGGCTGCAGTCCATGGGGTTGCTGGGAGTCGGAAACAACTGAGCGACTTTACTTTCACTTTGCACTTTCGTGCATTGGAGGAGGAAATGGCAACCCACTCCAGTGTTCTTGCCTGGAGAATCCCAGGGACGGGGGAGCCTGGTGGGCTGCCGTCTCTGGTGTCGCACAGAATCAGACACGACTGAAGCGACTTAGCAGCAGCAGCAGCAGCAGCAGAAGAGTTCCTCCAGGTTTATCCAGTCACTTTCCCAGGAGGAAAAGCCAGGAAAGGGAGGACCAGGTCTGTCTCAACCAATTGTCAAAATCCAGCTAATTAGGCAGAAAACTTAAGAACCCAGGATGAAGGAAAGGGATCAGAACAGGAAGAGAATAAAATGATCATTCACTGAGAACTCGAGAGCTCCAAGAACTTACAGTTCGGGCTATCTCAAGACTGTGTCTCAGTTAATGGATGAGGAATCAAGAGCTCAGAGAGGTGAAGAGAATTCCCAAGGTCATGAAGCTAAGAGGTGACAGGGACATGACCTGAGTTGCCGGTGAATCTGGTCCCAAAGTACAGGTGTTCCCTAGAATACCTCTCCTCACGTTAGCACAGCTTCCAAATGCAAGACTCAAGTTTCTTCTCTCAGGTGAGCCTGGGGACAGACAGCTCCTTTCCCAGCAAAATCAGCTTCAGAAGAAACTCCAGCTCTCCGGACTAAGAAAGAAGGCGGGGCTTCTCTCTACATGCTCCCATCTTCTCAAAGAAGCCTGATGAACATTCTCGCAAGTCTGTGACCCTTGGCAATGACTGTAAGAGCCTTCATGTTTAAAAAAAAAAAAAATTCCAGGCGATTCTTTCAATCTTTCTCCATTCATCTCTCCCTCCCTGCTCTCTCCTCTCATTCTCTCTCAAGGTACAATTGTTATGAGCTGATCACCCCAGGTCAGATTTGAGCTGTGAAGTCACAAGCTGTTCCACTTCCTCGAAGGTACTGGGACTAAGGGTCAGATGCATCTTTGTCATCCCCATGGTTACTTCTGCCGTGGGTGATATCCTGGAGGGGGCGCCTGGCCATTGTTTATCAGCCTTATACTCTCTGAAATGAACTGGGAATTTTCTGACTTCAAGCTCCAGTTCCCTAGCCTCAATTTCCATCCTGAGCTCCAGACCAGTTACATCCAAGGGTGGCCAGACTGCCTCCTCCCCCACTCACCTCTCCCATGGTACCCGCACACCCTCCACTCAATGTGCTCCCCACTGTCCAGTCCCCCATCTCCCATCCAGTCAGCCAAGCCAAGCACCCAGAAGCTCCTGATGGAGCCTCTGATTCTCAAACCAGGAACAAGTCCTGCAAGTTCACCTCCGTAACAGCCCACCTGGATGCCTGAGTGCCCCTGCAGCTGACGCTCAGACCCTCAGACTCCTCTCAGTCACCACCAGCCTCCTCCTTAGACTGCAGCATCAACCATCACCCCAGTAGAAACATCCTCCATGTGGCCCAGGGGAAGCTCTCGTTAAGGAAGTGAAAAGCTGGTCAAATGGATGCTTGCAGCTTTACAAAAGCAAACAAATTTGCTCCATTCCTTCCATTTTGTTCCAAGTGGCAGGGCCCTCCACCCACACCACTGCTGACAAAGGTCTGACCCCAAATCCCAGCACCCCTTTTTTTCCCACCCCCAGGACCAAATGAGTCCAGTTGTGGGGGGCTGGGGGGCGGGCTTCCACAGGCCCTGATCCCTGATGAACTACTCATTTTTTCTTGGCTGACTCACTTCTGTTCTAACCCAGAGTTACCTATGGCAGGCCGTGTGGATGAACAGACAGTCCCGGCCACTTGCTAGTGGGGGAGCAGGTTGCAATGCTGCTCTGAGCTAAAGTTCCTCTTGAAAAAAAAAAAGGGGACTATATCAGCCTCTCAGGGACCCATGGGCCTCATGATATGATATGATGTTTACCATATGATAAAACAGCCACATCACCGGAAGCTGCCAACAAAGAGGAAACAAAAATGAAACAACGTGATCCCAGCACCGCTGCTGATGACACAGCCACAGACGACATTCTGAGACATTTCTTTCCTCTGTATACTTGTGGTTTTTTCATAGTTCCAATCATAGAAAACATACAATTTTAATCTCTGCTTTTTTCACTCAACCTCCTCTATAATAAGTATCTGCCCAAATTATCACATGCCTTCATAACCATCATTTTAAATGATTGCTAAATAAGGATTAATTTCATCAAAAACTGTAACACTCTATTTGGTAAAACGAGCAAAATTTTTAAATGTGTCTAATTTTTTATTGTACCAAGTCATGCTCTTGTAGAATTGGGAAAGTAAAAGAAAGAAGAAAATATCTCACGAGCCCGTAATTCAGAGTAAACTACTCACCCCGCAAAAGTGGTTCTTAAAAAATTGTTGAACTACTCCGTCCTATGCATGTGGTCTTACATATGGAATCATGAGAAAGTTGCTGAAAACCTAGCATTGTTTCCAATGCTTTGAGTTTACCAATAACACTGCAATAAACATTTGTGCTCACGAATCTGGACATATTTCTGATGATCTCTGCTGCTAGGAGGACAGGTCAGCTTCACTCCCTGGCCTGGTCCCCACACACTGTGTACCAAGACACTCCCACCCTCCTCTCATGGCTACCTGCTGGCTCTTGCAGGTAGGTACCTGCACGCAGTTCAGGCCAGGTCCAAGTTCACTTGGCCCATGCTGTGTGCCAGACATTAAAGCCACAGTCAGAAATAAAAGCAATCCTTGCCCTCTAAGAGGGGGTCAGCATCTAGCGAAGTCCCACATGCTGGGGGATGTACACAGAGGTGCCGTGCTCCCTCCCAGGCTCACACACCCAGCTGCTCTAATGTAGATCGAACAGGGAAAAACACAGGGACAGAAGCAGACCAGCATACGTACCCGCATACATACTCCAATCCCCAGACAAGCAACCAAGGACTGTTTTCACGTCCAAAGTCCCTGAGCCACAGTTGACACGAAATAGCTGCTATTAGTCATATACTTCTTCTGCTTTGCATGTATTCTGTACGTCATCCTCACAGTGACCTTCTGGTATTTCCCTCTGGTAAGTGAGGTTTACTGACTTGCTTGTGCTTCCCAAGTGGCTCAGTGGTTAAAGATTATTCACCTGCCAGTGCAGGAGATGCAGGAGACGTGGATTTGATCCCTGGGTCAGGAAGATCCTCTGGAGAAGGAAATGGCTGCCCACTCCAGTATTCCTGCCTGGGAAATTCCATGGACAGAGGAACCTGGAGGGCTACAGTCTATGGGGCTGCAAAGAGTCGGGCATGACTTGGCAACTAACAACAACAACTGACTTGCTTGTGGCCACATGGCTGGTATGAGGCAGAAACAAGAGCTCAAACCCTGCCAGGCTGCTCCAGCATCCTTCTACAGAACCACTTATTCTACTGCCTCCATGGCAGATTTTGCCTCCAAAATATCTCTTAGGTCTCTAATCCACTCACCACCCTTCTCAAAGCCACTACTGGTGTTTGAACGTGGACAAATGCAGTAGCCCAGCAGTTTCCGCATGTTCCCTCTTGCCCACTACACTCTGTTAGTCATGTAAAAGCCAGTCTGCTTTTTCCAAAAACCAGCTGTAATCATGTCCTTCCTTTACCTGAAGTCCTTCTAGGGTGTCTTCATAAAAACCCAAATTCCTCCATACAGCATATGAGGCCTAGGATTGTCTGCCCTCTGCCTATTTCTCCTGCCTCCTCCCCACACCTCTCCTAGAGCCAGATTCGCTGCCCTTATGCCTATTCAGTGTTGGGTCCAACTCCCCTCCAGCCTCAGGGCCCTAAGTCCTAAGTGACTTCCCCATGGCACTTTCCTGAGGTTCCTCCACACATCTTTGCAGAGCAGGTTTTGTGGCTCCTTCGTGTAATTCATCACAGTGATATATACTCCTCAGTTCTCCTAGTGACCCCTCCACCAAGAAATAGAAATTCAATCATCTAGTTTTTACCACTAAGTCAACTTTTCTCTACCTTTGTTGTTTTCGTATTTGTTGCAATCAGCCACTGTCTACAATCTGCGTTTCTTTACACATTTCCATCACATTTCCTGGAGACTGTGATGGAAAGGCAAAGAGACAGGAACAGGATGTAAAAGAAGAAATGAGACACATTTAACAATTATCAAATTGTCTAAACATTTCGGGGCCAGAGAAAGGCTAATTCATCCTCAAGAGGCAGAGTTTTGTTATTTGACTAGACTCAGTGACTCATATGCAGTCTTTCTGTTACACATCAAGACACTGACCGTAAATTCGGCGATTTTCGGCACCCGGAACTTCCCTTTGTTCTTCTGTTCAGGCTGATATTCTGTTCTTGTCTTCACAATCACCTAAAATGATCAACCAGTGTTAGCACACATAAATACTTGGGAGAGTTTTCTCTTCCTTTTTTTTAGTAACTAGAATTAACTATATATTGCATAAAGATCAGAAAACACACACTTCCTCAAACACACACAAGAAAATTAAAAATTAAAATTACCCATAATATTTTCCCATTCCAACAGAGACAACCATAGGTGACGATTCTGGTCACACCTTTTCAGACGTTTTTACACGCACATATATGTGGGCTGCTGTCTCTGGGGTCACACAGAGTCAGACACAACTGAAGCGACTTCGCAGCAGCAGCAGCAGATGTATTATATTGTATTTATGTATTAGCTATTTATACAAATATATTTTTGTGAAATGGACTGGCACTTCATTTTATCACACAACACTACACTAACATTTTTTTCCATGTAGACAAATATATGATTTCAGTTTGCCTTTTGATGTCCTTTAATATTTCATTGTATGTGTTACTACAATTACTCTAAGCAGTATTGACCGTTAACATGTAGGGTGTTTCCACAGTTTGGATTATCTAAGTAAGTTATGATGAACATCTTGTAGCTAAACTTTTGCACATATACTTAATTCCAATTTAATTTGGAGACTTCCACAAAGCAAAATATAAAGGTCTATTGAATCTATTGTATCATCCTATTTTTCTGAAGTCTGAATATTTTGCAGAGGCGGCTAATATCTTTTCAAGATAAGCTGTCAACCTGCCAAGACATTTATGGAACTTCATCCCACTGTGTAGGCAAAGTGGAAGAAAAAAAGAAACTTGACAGATAATCAATAACTATTGCTGAGTGCCACAGTGTCATGGGGGGCACAGGAGCTGTCTGAGCCTTGGGGTCTCACCTGTAAAGTAAGGACAATGATCATAATAATAACCCCTATTTAACAAGATTGTTTTGAGGGTTAAATTAGATGATCATAGGCAAAATTTTTGGAATAATTTATTATGTGCCAGGGTTAGATCAAGCTCTCCATATACTTTATCCACAAACCACTACTATTTCCATTCTCCTGAAAGGGAAACTGAAGCAGAGAGCTGCCAAGTCACATATCCAAGGTAACACAGCTCAAAGGAAGCAATCTTCTAACTATGATCAGTCTTCTCATTAGAGCTTAAATTAACTGAATTTTCACTGAAAACTTTCACCCTGAGTTTTCCTAGAAATGACAGTCAAGTGTATGGACTCCTGCAAGAATTCTATGAAGAATGCTCTTTAAGGTCTCTGAGGCATACTGTGGACAAAATACAGCTCACAAAGGAAGGGGCAGGGGACGAACTTCCATGATTGAACATCTCCTGTATGGCACTTAAATATGTTGGTTAGGAGGATCTGGGTCCCAACCCATGCAAAACACCGCTCCCTCCCTGACACACAGAATTCACCTGCAGATGTAAATTCTGTTGCTGTGGCCCACCCTCTTTCAATTCTGCTCCTCCAAACAATAAAAAGTGATCCCTGGCTTCCTTAAACTAAGAAATGATACAGTCAAACAAGGGTGAGGGATTTGGGGGGAGAATGGGGTTAGGGAATGTTCAATTTTTTTCCATCTCCTGCTCTAAAGAAGAAGAAAACAGAAGCCTCCTTGCCACAAGTAAAAAAAAAATATCCCTCATGCTTTGCAAATGTACCGTACAGCAGACACTGAGCACTTGCCAGGCACTATCTCATTTAACTCTGTGTTGTGGGGCAGATACTGACATTGTCAATATTGTAGGGAGGTGAAAGATTGCACAATGTGCTTGAATCCCAACTCTAGCGCTGAGCCTTCTGTGTCTTGGTTTTCTCATCCATTAAATGGGAAATAACCATAAGTTTTTAGGAGGCTTATGTGAGTCAATATAAGTCAAGCACTCACATCGTTTATTCAATAATAAATGTTTTTTTAAACACTGCCTCTGAGCGCTGCCAAATGTTTTTCCAATAGATGTCTGAAGCAGATGTAGCTTGGGCCTGGCTTGCACATGTCAACCTGTAGGTCCTCCCTATCCAGCCCTTACAGAACAACACAAGGAGTTCTCAAGAATGATGCTCTTCAAGCATGGTCTAAAAAAGGGGGCTTTCAAGGATGAATACCGTTTTCCTGAGTGGACAAGCCAAGACATTTTATGCAAAGTGAACCACACGGTTTAGGAAACAAAAGTGTGAAACAGCATGTAGCCTACGTGTTTGGATGCTTTGGTGTCACATGAACTTCAGTGTATAAGTAAGAATTGAGAGCTAATATAACTACAAGAGCAAATGCAAAAGCACAGCTCATAGGCAGTGCTGTGTGCTTAGTTGCTCAGTCGTGTCCGACTCTTTGCAACCCCATGGGCTGTAGCCCACCAGGCTCCTCTGTCCATGGGGAGTCTCCAGGCAAGAATACTGGAGGGGGTCACCATGCCCTCCTCCAGAGCATCTTCCCAACCCAGGGATTGAACCTAGGTCTCCCACATGCAGGCAGATTCTTTACCGTCTATGCCACCAGGGAAGCCCAAGAATACTGGAATGGGTAGCCTTTCCCTTCTCAAGTGACTAAGCACAGCACATCACATCCCTTTTCCTGGGGATCTTCCTGATCCAGGAATCAAACTGGGGTCTCCTGCATTGCAGGCAGATTTTTTACCAGCTAAGCTACCAGGGAAACCCTCTAGAGATGGCTGTGTGGCCTCCATAGGCTAGCTGTTTCTATTAGAAACTCACAATATTCTGGGAAGGGCCAAATGAAATATGCTCGTGTTTTGTGAACTTAAAAGATACTCTATAAATTGTAATCATTAAAAATTGTTGGGATAGTACTAGAAAAACTGGCAGGTTATGAAATGTATAGAATATTTAGATGTCTGACCATTTTAAAAAATATTTACAAACTGGGAATTATAGTTTCTTCTCCCAATTCTTCATGTTATATGTGTGTATATGCCTCATGTGTGCATGTATATATAAACATAATACAACTCAGTATCTATTTCTAAGCTTAGTAAATTTCCTGGTCAATGTGCTATGTAACCCATAAAACTTGGGGCAATAATTGCCTTTGTCTTTTATGATAGACAGCATTCTAAGATAGTCCCCAAACTTCCCAGCCTATCCCCACCCCCATATAATCTCCTTCCTCAACAGTGTGGACAGGACCCATGAATATGATGGCACAGTCACTCCCATGAGTATGTTATGCTATCTAAAACTCCATCAGAGCAGACTGGAGAGAGATGCTCCTTCTGGCCTTCAAGTAAGTCAACATGTTGGAGAGGGCTATGCAGCCAATGCCTGAGGGTGGACTCTAGGGGCTGAAAATGACCCATTACAGGCATACCATTCTGCTATAAATGCCATAATAAATATTTTGTGGTTGTTTCTCTAGTATCCATTCCCTTCTTCAATCAAAAGCCCCTAGTCCTCCTTTTAAGAGCCCTGTCCTATGTAACAGCCATGTGGTTTGGTGGAATTGTTGCCTTCCTTGAGGGCAGGGATGGTCCCTAATTAAGTTAGGCCAATCAGAACATACAGTTCTATTGTTCACAAAATTTGATTGACTCAGAGATGCACATGTTATCCAATTTGGATCAAAGTATATGAGACGGTTGGGAACACGGAGCCAATGGAGTCTATTCACTGGGGTTCCAGACCAGGCAATGGAGCAGGTAAATGAGCTCAACGAGAAGGGCAACGAGGCCCTGAGAGCTGGCAACACTGACGATGCGCTACAGTGCTACTCTGAAGCCATTAAGTTAGACCCCCAGAACCATGTGCTCCGCAGCAATCGCTCAGCGGCCTATGCCAAGAAAGGAGACTACCAGAAGGCTTATGAGGACAGCTGCAAAACCACTGACCTAAAGCCTGACTGGGGCAAGGGCTATTCACGAAAAGCAGCAGCTCTTGAATTCTTAAACCAATTTGAAGAAGCCAAGCAAACCTATGAGGAGGGTTTAAAACATGAAGCAAACAATCCTCAGTTCAAAGAAGGTTTACAGAATATGGAGGCCCGGTTGGCAGAAAGGAAATTCATGAACCCTTTCAACATGCCTAATCTATACCAGAAGTTGGAGAGTGGTCCCAGGACCAAGACTCTGCTTGCAGATCCTACCTACTGGGAACTGATCGAGCAGCTGCAGAACAAGCCCTCCAACCTGGGCACGAAACTGCAAGATCCCTAGATCATGACTACTCTTAGCATCCTGCTCGGAGTTAATCTGGGCAGTATGGATGAAGAGGAGGAAGTTGCAACACCTCTGCCACCACCTCCTCCCAAAAAGGAGACAAAACCAGAGCCAATGGAAGAAGATCTTCCAGAGAATAAGAAGCAGACGCTGAAAGAAAAAGAGCTGGGGAATGAAGCCTATAAGAAGAAGGTCTTTGACACAGCCTTGAAGCACTACGACAGAGCCAAGGACCTGGATCCCACCAACATGACTCACATAACCCACCAAGCAGCCGTGTACTTTGAGAAGGGTGACTATGGTCAATGCTGGGAGCTTAGTGAGGAGGCCATTGAAGTGGGGCAAGAAAACCGAGAAGACTACCGACAGATTGCCAAAGCTTATGCACGAATTGGCAACTCTTATTTCAAAGAAGAAAAGTACAAGGATGCCATCCATTTCTATAACAAGTCTCTGGCAGAGCACCGAACCCCAGTTGTGGTCAAGAAATGCCAACAGGCAGAGAAAATCTTGAAGGAGCAAGAGCGGCTGGCCTACATAAATCCTGACCTGGCCTTGGAGGAGAAGAACAAAGGCAATGAGTGTTTTCAGAAAGGGGACTACTCCCAGGCCATGAAGCACTACAGAGAAGCCATCAAACAGAACCCCAAAGATGCCAAACTGTACAGCAACCGAGCTGCCTGCTACACCAAGCTCCTGGAGTTCCAGCTGGCACTCAAGGACTGTGAGGAGTGGAGCCAACCTTTATCAAGGGTTATACCCGGAAAGCCACCACCCTGGAGGTGATGAAGGACTACACGAAAGCCATGGCTGTCTACCAGAAAGCACTCGACCTGGACTCCAACTGTAAGGAGGCCACAGATGGTTACCAGCGCTGCATGATGGCCCAGTACAACCAACACGACAGCCCTGAAGATGTGAAGCGGTGGGCCATGGCCAACCTGGAGGTGTAGCAAATAATGAGTGACCCAGAAATGTGGCTCATCCTGGAACAGATGCAGAAGGACCCGCAGGCACTCAGCGAACACTTAAAGAATCCTGGGATAGCACAGAAAATCCAGAAGCTGATGGATGTGAGTCTAATAGCCATCCGGTGATGACTTGCTCATCATCCCCTTCCCTTCGCCCTCATGTGGAAAGAGGAGCTGGGACCGCGCCAGGCAGCACGGAGCAGAAGGAAGAGAAGGGGAGACAAGCGAACAGCATATCTATATGTTTATACAGACCTACATGGAAGATTCAGAGACTTACACTCGTGTATTCATGCAGCTGCTGCCTCTGGGCCCTCCCAGCACACACATGGCCCTTCCCCTGCCCCCCAGTCGCTGTCTCAGCTGCTCTCCCGTAGTTGGTTATTTTTTATTTGGGGCAGTGGGCTTGTATGGGGAGGGGAGGGTGTTCTTCCCAACCTCAGGTCCCAACTGTCTTCATTCACATTGTTAACTCCACGTCCTCTTCTCCAATAAAACAAGCCAGTCAGGTGTCATTACATAAAAAAAATGGATATG
This sequence comes from Bos javanicus, assembly GCF_032452875.1. Taxonomy (NCBI): domain Eukaryota; kingdom Metazoa; phylum Chordata; class Mammalia; order Artiodactyla; family Bovidae; genus Bos; species Bos javanicus. The sequence continues at coordinate 5,664,370 of NC_083887.1, read as the reverse complement.
AGGCAATACTGACTGGAAACTTGGGGGAAGACGCCTCCTTGCTCTTTACGAGTGCTCCTTAAAGAGCACGGTCTTCCTCTGGACTGTATAGTGAGGACCTCATTCTGAAACTGTTGATGCATTTGTTGCTACTATGAGGAGGAGCCAGGATGAGGTAAAAGGCAGCATATAAAAGAGGACAGAGTCAAGAGGAACCCGGAGAAATGGATGTGAGCCCTGATGACATCCTGCCCTCTGGATCATACCTTGCCTGAAACCAGACCCACACTGAACCCTGCAGTCATGGGGCAGGGGTGGAGGAGACAAATCTTACTCTTTGGGCCTTAATCCAATTTATGCTGGGTTTTCTGATATTTGGTGTGAAAAGCTTTCTATCTGATACAAGTGTGTTCCAAGAAAAATGAACTGAAAAGCTATTAGAATTTAGTAAGATAGCCATGTACTAAAATCATAACAAAAGCAATAGATTCTTGGCACCAGCAAAAAAAAAAAAAAAAAATCACCTCAGAATATGATGGATCCACCCAAAGATACATACAAAAATGTTCACAACCACTTTTTTTCATGATAGCCCAAACTGAGAACAACTCAAATGTCTATTAACAGGAGAATGGATAAATTGTGGTTTACTCATAAGATGGAATGTTAAACAGCAATGCTATACACATGGGTGAATCTCACAGGCATTACATTGAACTGAAGGAATCTGATGCAAAACATTTTTTTATATCCTGTGTGATTTCATTTATATCAAGTTCAACATAAATGAAATAATTTTTATATGATCTTCTACTGCTTCTAAGTCGCTTCAGTCATGTCCGACTCTATGCGACCCCATAGACGGAAGCCTACCAGGCTCCCCTGTCCCTGGGATTCTTCAGGCAAGAACACTGGAGTGGGTTGCCATTTCCTTCTCCAATGCATGAAAGTGAAAAGTGAAAGTGAAGTCAGTCAGTCGTGCCCGAATCTTAGCGATCCCATGGACTGCAGCCTACCAGGCTCCTCTGTCCATGAGACTTTCCAGGCAAGAGTACTGGAGTGGGTGCCACTGCCTTCTCCATTATATGATCAAAACAGATATATATATACTATATATGTATACTATATATAGTATATACATATATAATACTATATGTATATATAGTATCCCAACTACCATTTACAGTAATAGGAGGGATGCTGAGTTTAGTAGAGTCAGGGTCATAGCCCTCCACGTCCTGCTTTGCCCTGAACACCTAAGCGATGTTGCTTATGCTCTGAATGAGTTTCTAATGAAAACACTTCTTTTGGCTTCAGAATACTTCCCAAACCGCCAGGTTCAAACTAGGCCAACAGACAAGGGGGCCCCTGACCCCATGCCCATCCTCAGTCATCTGCTCCTCCCTTTAGCTAAGCCATACTTTCTCCAAAAGCAGCCCAGCTAATATTTTACCTTTGCCCCAAGGAAATATTAGCTTATTAGAACCCCTTCTCCACATCAAAAGCAGGTCTTTGCCTGTTTGCCTGGAACAAATGGGCAGTCCTCTGGACTGGTCTTTTTCAACCTCTCAGTTATATTTGACAGGCTTGCTCACTCACTCCTCCATAAAGGTCCTCCTCCCAGGACCATGGTCCTCTTCCTGCTCACTGACCATCCCTCCTCAGTTTCCTCCTCAAGTCTCACCCACTCTGCTTAACCTCTCAGCATTAGAATCTCTCAGGGTTAGGTCATGGGATACTTCTTTCCTACAAATTCCTTCTGAAGGTTCTTACTCCTATCACTTCAAGCTCCATCTTTATTCTCCTAAGTCTCAAATTTACACCTCCAGTTCAGACCCTATTCAGCATTCAGATTACCCTACTGGATGTTTGCCCTTGGACAGACGCACCTGAATTTATCGTGTCCACAGCAAAGCTCTTGGGTTCCCTGACTCACCTTCCCCAGCCATCTTGCCCTTGACATTCTCTTCCTTGTGTAATCCCTAGCTAAGAAAAACAGCAGCATGATAAGCCATGGTTATGTCAAGTCATACACAGGAGTCCCTCATGATCCCTCCCTTCCCTTCAGTCTCCAGATCCATCCCACCACCACTAGTCTCCGCTTCCTCAAAACTTTCTCTCAAATAAACCCATTTGTCCAGTTATACTTCCCTAGTCCAGAGCACCATCCTCTCTCCACGAACATTTGCTCCGACCATCTTCCTTGCTTCCATCCTTGCCTCCCAAAATCCAAATAAAAAGAGCTTTCTAGACTAAGAGAGCATCAGCCAGCAAACATTCAGAAGACATCCAGGAGGCTGGACCTGGGAGGACCACAAAGACGTAGTTTTTTTTTAATATAAATTTATTTAATTGGAGGTTAATTACTTTACAGTATTGTATTGGTTTTGCCATACATCAACATGAATCTGCCACGGGTGTACACATGTTCCCCATCCTGAACCCCCTCCCACCTCCCTCCCCATACCATCCCTCTGGGTCATCCCAGTGCACCAGCCCCAAGCATCCAGTATCATGCATTGAACCTGGACTGGCGATTTGTTTCATATATGATATTATGCATGTTTCAATGCCATTCTCCCAAATCAGTGGACTGGGAACAGAGCGGGTGAAGTGAGGGGTAAGCCGAGGCTCTGCATGCCTTGCCTCACATATTAAAGATGAACTCGAGAGCAGTGAGGAGCTAAGGAAGGTTTCTAAACCAGAGAATGGCTTTCCAGGCAGGCATTACAATTAGAGGAGAAGCCTCTGGCACAATGGAGATACACTGGAGAGATGCAGAGAGCAAGAAAAAACAGCCCTACAGTTACTGGAACCAACCAGCTATTGGGCATGTGATGAAGCATGGTGTGCTGTTCCCATGGACTGTCGCCAGAACAGATCCTTTCTATAAAAGGAGACATAGTAACAGTGACTTTTTTTAGTACTAGGAAGGAGAAAGCATAAGAAATGTTAGCCAATCATTATTAATTGTACCTTGGAGGAATCAGCTTGCTTATGCAAAGAAAGAGAGAAGAGAGAAAACAAATTTGGTAAAAAGGTTCTATTTTCTGCAGTTGAAAAAAAAATGGAGCAAAATGGAGCTCTGAGCTGCTTGATTAATAACTGAAATGTAATGAAAAAGTGGGGAGGAGGGAGGAAAAATTCTTTCTACTTGTTTTTATTAAAAGTAGGGTTTTATAGATACTTGGAAGAATGAAACTCCTGGTTTTCAAATATCGTTTTGAATTTAGGCAAAGAAATAAATTTGTTTTCTTCTCATATCAATACATCAGCCCCTATTGTTCTGTTGGCAGTTGATATGAAGAACATAATTTAACATAATTGGCATTGTGAAAATGGGATAAATTATTCATCCCAAAAGGACCCCTTGTCTGGATATATTCCCCCTTCGCTGGCAAGGCCAGATAATACATGGTGGTTCAGATGGCGCAAAGTACAGATCATAAAAATTTAAAATACTACTTCCCAGGATTATCAATAGTGAAGAGGTTCCCACATGAAGAGGCCCCAGGATTGGCAGGAACAATAAATAAAAGTGCAGAAGTGCTGACAAGGAGCATAATTGTATTTTTATGAGCTGGACTGGCACAGGCCAGAAATAGATCTAAGCTGTACTTTCAGCTCATTCTTGCAGCAAAGAGAGAAGTTAGAGCAGGACAATGAACCTGCCTCTGAGCACCTCCTGTGTGCCAGACACAGTGCTACTCATGTGTACTCATCAAGTCTCACACCCACTCCCCCGCTTATAGATTCTCTCTGACCTTCACGTCTCTCCTTTAAGATCATTATTATGCCCATCTTTCAGATGAGGAAATTTAGCCTCAGAGACTTCAGTCACTTGCCTATGATCAAATGACAGGTAAGTGGTTGAGCTGGTATTCAAACTGAAGAACATGATGCTCTTTTCTATAATTTTTAAGGTACCTGCTATGTGCCTGGCACTGTACCAAAAGCTTTACATCCTGTATCTCAGACAATCCTTTCAATCACTTTGAGGAAGGAGAGAGTACCCCCATTTTACAAGAGCCAGAGTCTCGGGGAGCAGAAATGATGGCACAACCTCACATAACCACTAATGGGCTGACTCAAGGCTTGAGCCTGGGCTTCTGGCTCAAATCAATTGCCACTAGTAAGGCCATCATTCAAAAATCATAGCACTCAAACTCTGATCCTGTGGCACCTGATGCTCTATAAATGCTATTGAATGAATGCCCTAATGAGTGAATCCTGCACCTAAAGAGACAAGGTGAAGCTACCCCAATGGGGCCTGGGTACAGAGCTGGGAACCTTCTCCCATTTACCACCTCACTCCTCAACTCACACTCCATCTCTTTGGGTCTGAGTCTCTCCCTGGGCCCTTGAAGTTTGGTACTAGGCCCAGAACACAAGTAAGATATCAGTGTTCAAAGAACATTAGTGGTAGTATTGTCCAATCCCACTGATCCACAGATGGGAACATGGGAGCCCAGAAAGGGGGAGGGATTTGCTGCAGGTCACACAGCAAAGACTGCAGTATGGACCTGCTGCCTCCCAGTCCAGGGCTCTGTCTGTGGGCTCAAATCTCTTTTCCTTGCTGGGCCTTTGACTTCTCAGGGTAGAATTGAATATTGGCCTGGAAGGCCACATATGGATGGGCTAGCCCAGTAAGTCTATGACTCTTCAACTGTGACAAGGCATATAGCTGGGGAAGATGAGGGACTCTTCATTGGTCCTACAGGGACTGCCAACTCCTGCTCTGAGCAGAGGCTAGTTGCCTGGGCTGGAGTCTCTACAGCCATCCAGACCCATCCTCTACAGGGCAGAAGCTCAGCCCCCCTCACTGTTCAACCTTTCTTGCACCCCTGGGCACTCCAGGAAAAATGATCCTGACTATGGGACTGAATTGATGATGATGATTGTAACACCAATTGTAACAACAACCTTGCATTAAGCACCTACCCTGTGCCAGGTATTGTGATAGACATTTGACATGCATTTTCTCATTTGACCCTTTAAACACTTCTTAAAGGAAGATACTATGGTCCTCAATTTAACAAGAAAACAGAGGGGCAGAGTTAATTAGTAAACTTGCCCAGGGTCACACAGCAAGTAGGTGGTAGAATTAGGATTCGAATTCCAACTGCATTGTTACAATGCGTGTGTCTCTGTTTAGGCCACCCTTTGCTTGCAGGGGCACTGGCTCACTAGCTCGCTGTCTCTCTGTGCATGAACATAAGCAAGTAAGGCACTTCAGCTCTCCGAGATTGCTTCACCATCTGTGAAATGGAAGTGATTTATTAAAAAATGCATAAAATTTGATATATCCTCATGGTAAAGAAAATAAGTATGAAACTTGTAGAATTATATATATATATACATACATACAGTCTTCAAATGGGCCCCAACCACCCCATCCATAGTCCCTAACCATTCGATGGTTTTTTGTGTGTCTTTTCAAGACTGTTTTATGAGTTATAAGAATGAAACATACACCCATATTTCCACAAATGGGGCTCCATGACACATTCTTCAAAGTTGTTTTAAAGGAACAATGTGTCTGTTGCTTTTTCCACATTAGCACAAACACAAGCAAATCTGTCTCATCCTTATAACAATTGCTTACTTTTCCACATCCATGCACTATGGTTTATTTAACCACTTCAATCTCATAGAACATTTGTTTAACCACTCCAATCTCCACATACATATATGGCTTTGCAGATTTGAAAAATATATCCATAGGATAAATTTCTGCTGCCAGTAGCAACATACCAATCAAATGGGATATACAGTTCTAATTTCTAAGCAATGTCCAAATACCCTCTAAAAACCACTGCATCAAATTATATAACCAACCGGAGTGCAACAAGAAGATCTGCTTTCCCCTAGCGTTAGCAACACCAGGCATTATCACTTTATTTATTTATTTTTTTTTGCCAATCAGATATGTAAAATGTTATGTTCCATTTAAAATTATTATGTTTTAAATTATAGAGAATTTTCAACCTGCTTATTGGTCACTTTCTGTCTGTTTGTTGGAATCACCTAGTCAGAGCCTTTGCCCCAATTTGGGGTGATGCACAGTCTGCCTCTTGTGAGCCCCTGAAGAGCAGAACAAGGGGGCTCTATCAGCTTGGAATCTGCAGGGATGTGCATTTTCTGCTTCCCAGGGAAAGGCTGCTGGTTCTCTGATCCTGTGTATCAGGGAGAAAAATAAATCCTCTGGTGAAGCCACGACAAAGACCAAGAAGGCATGCAGGACTCAGTGACAGGAGCAGTGTCTCCTTTGCTCCTTTCTTTCCAGATCTGCCCCATCGAACCCTGAACCTCCACCATTGAAACCCCATCCTTCTCAGCAAGTTTTACTTTTATAGTCATCCTCCAGAAATGTCACTTTGGGGAGACACAGTCTGAATATCCAAGGAGAGGAAGGAAACTGTCAATGAGCCCCATGTTTGAGTCATTAGACAATTTTGACTTGTTTCCTCACAGTAACCCTGTTAGGTAGCGATTATGCTCATTTCACAGAAAGAAAAAAAAGGGCCCAGAGACACCAAGCAACATGCCTAAAGCCACACAGTACATGAATAGTTTAGCTGAGGTTTGCATAAAGTCTCTAGGACAACAGAGCACACGTGGTCTACCACACAAAATGTGAAGCGTGCCAAACACTAATAACTGATCTTTTAAGGCCTGCATTCCTTTCCTCCCACAGGCAGGTGAGCCAGCCTCCTGTGGGACGTGTAAAGATTTAGTAATCAGGAGAATGGAAAGGAACAAACTGCCTAGAGCCTCACAGCTGGCTTTGCTGAATACATGATTCATCTGGGCCTTTGCCAAGGAGCATTGTGCCTATCTGGCTTGCTTTCAGGGGAATAACCATCCTTTAGCTGGCATTTCCCAGACTCCTGGGTGCAGATCTTGGTTGCACCGTTTTCTTTTGGTGTGTCCTAGGATAGTATTTTACTTCTCTGAGCCTATTTTCATATGGACATAGTGGTCATGACCTCATAGAGGAATTGTGCAGTTATCTGGGTTATCGTGGTCACTTAAATAAACCAAAGGCACATCCTGGAGTTTGGTATCTACAGACTGATGTCCCAACTTCTCAAGAGCTTGCTCCCATGGCCTGGAGGGAGCTACCAAACTGCATAGATTTAAATGGATTAGCTAAGCCTACCTTTACACTAGGCAAGGGGCCAGGGGTCTCATTCAGCCATCATTTCCGATTTCCCACCATATGCCAGAACCAAGGCTACAAAGATGAGACAGAGCCAGGACTCTCAGGCCTAGTGGGAAAAGCTCCTTAGGGCTGACCCAGCACTGCCATAATCAATCCGTCCATCTCCCCATTTCTGTGCCGATCACAAACACAGCAGAGACTTTCTAGTTGATCTCCTGCCCGCCACTCTTCTCTTCCCCGACTCATGGAAGGGAGGGTGCAGCTAGAAACCCAGTAGCCTCTATTTGGGGGAAATTTCTCTGGTGCTGCCTCGTTTGGAAGATGGATTGGAAGAAAGGGGGAAGAAGAGACCAGGCCGTTGGGTAGCCCACAGCAGCCAGAGTAATCTTCCTAAAATAGAAATCTGATTCTGTTACTCGACTTCTTTAAACGCCTTCCGAAAACGTACCACGTGAACTGGCGGCCACTCCACCTCGCGTGCCACGCCGATCCCGCTCACGCACCCAGCAGCTCGACCTCCTGACTGTCCTCCTCCTCCTCTCGGCACCTCGCGTGCAGCGTCGACCCCACTCACACACCCAGGCAACTCGACCTCCTGACTGTCCTTCTCCTCCTCTCGGGGCTTGTCCATATGCTTACCCCTCTGCCTCTACCCCCCTCACCGCCCCCCCCACCACCCTCCAGCTCTCAGCCAGGGATGCTTCTTCAGAAGGACCTTCCCTGACCACTGTTCCACCATAATTAAGCCCTCTTAAGTCTTAGCCTTTACAATCTAGCACCTTACTCTTTCCTTAATAGCCCTTCTTGCAAGTTGCATCTCTGAACTTCTATTTGTGTGCTGGCCTGTTTGAAGACCCTCTTTCCCACTGGGACTAGAAGCTCCATGAAAGTATTGACCATGCCTGACTTTTCCTGGCTGTGTATGTATAGCCTAACGTAGCGCCCAGCACATAGAAGGTGCCCCATAGAAATGCTGGATGAGTGAATGAAAGAATGAGTGAGTTCCTCCCAGCATAGTAAGTGTAACCTTAGCTATAATTATGAGTGGCCTGGGAGGGTGTCCAGGAGAGCTGCCATCTGAACTGGGTTTCCAGCTACCATGAGCACTGGCTTATCAGACAGGAAAAGGGACAAGCAGGGCATTCTGGGCAGAAGGAACGGCGTGGGCAAGGAGGACGGAGCAAGAAACACCCTGGACAGTATGGAAAATTCCAGGGCTGGTTTTTCAACCTCAGCACTGTAGACATTTTGGGCAGGACAGTTCTTCAGGGGTGGCATTTTGTGCATTGTAGGGCATTTACCAGCATTCCTGGCCCAAAGCACCCCACCCCTTATTGTCACAACCAAAAAGTGTCTCCAGACACAGCCAAATGTCCCTCTAGCAGGGAGGGGAGTCACCCCCTGGTTGAGATCAATGGCTCAAGGTAGCTCTGCCATGCTGGTGTTTAAGGGACAAAGTGAGAAGTGGTAGGAATGGAAGCCAGTGGGGCAGGTGATGGAGGACCTGGAGTGTCAAGGTCAGGATTTGAGGACTGTACCCTGCAGGGAGGACTGTATCCTGCGGGGAGGACTGTACCCTGTGGGGAGGACTGTATCCTGTGGGGAGCACTAGAAATGCTTTCCAAGGGAGAAGGACTGATCACAGCTCTGGGGGCACTACCACAGGTGTGGTGTGGAGGACTGATCAGAGTGATAGAAGAGGTGGGGAAACAGGCATGAGGCCTCCTCTCCTAAGGTAGGCACAGCTTCTCCAGCACTGGGGAGGGAGGGAGCACTGGAGGCTGTGATGTTCTCTTTCTAGGATGGCCCCAGGCGTCACCTGCAGGCCCAAGAGAGCACAACAAGGAGCCTCGGCCAGGGGTGAAGGGATGTAGAGTCTGAGGAAGCACTGCCTGGGGTGGGAAGTTTCTCGTTATTGAAGGCAGCAAGGTGCAGAAGGGGAAACCGAGGTATCAGGGGCACTGGGCTTCCAAACTCAGCTCTTCCACTCTCTCTGTGAAGCTTGGGCAAGTCTATTGATCCAAGCCTCAGTTTCCCCACCAGTGAAATGGGTGCACTAACACCCACCTCATAGGGTTGCTGGGAAGATTAACTGAAACCATAGCTGTGGATGCCCTGCATGGCCCATTTCTGGCCCAGAGCAAAGGCTTCAGACATACTCCTCCTCTCCACTTAGCCTCCAAAACCTTTCCCCCAGAAGCTCACATCCCATACTAAGAGTACTCAGTGGACAAGTCTAGAAATAATTGTCAGTATTACATGCCAAAGCACACTCTGTATTTTACATTTTCAGGAAGAAAACTCGTGATATTGGGGTCTAATATACACCTTTCTGATAACTTTTTAGCTTTAAACCCTCACCATCTGGCTGGACCCAATGAGAGAGCTGACAAATGTGTCAGAGCTCGCTTCACCTTCTCTAAAGCCCTGTAAGGTTGAGTGCTCCCTCTACCCACGAGGAGGCTGAGGCTGAGCCAGCTGGCCCCCTATTCCTGCTGAGGTGGAAGTTTCTAGAACAGCACTGCCTGGGCTCTGGATCCTCCAGGAGGCTTACCAACTCTCGGATTTGGGAAGTGACTTTACCACCATGCCTGAGTTTCATCATCTTTAAAAACTGGATTAAAGAAGCAACTCTTTTATTAGATCCTATTAACTACTGAAAGGATGAAAGAAAATTCTGTGTTTGTGTGTACGTGTGTACTTCTGACTTAAAATCTAGCAAAAGTAGCAAATGAAAATGATAATTATTATCTCTTGTGGCTAGTTTTGTGCCAGGCACTGTATACATATGGCCAAATATAACACTGCTCTGACTCTTACGAAGTAGGTGTGATCCTCCTCACTTCACAGAGGACACTGAGGTCCACCTGGTATGAAGGCTCTGTTAAGGATACCTGCCAAAGTCTGTGAGGTGCCCCTGGGGATGTGTCCACTCAAGGATTTTCACCCTTCAGGATGCACTGATTTCCCTTTCCATGCCTGCAAGTCCACAGTGTACTTATCTTCAGGCTTTGGGACAGTTTTTTGGCACATCTGGACTGGCTTAGTTGTTATCAGGCACATTTCCTGTCTCAAGGAGAGAAAGCAGTCCTTGGAGGTGGGAAATGGGGTGAGGAGGAAGGGGTGACAGAGACCATGATGTCTCTGGATGGCCCGCAGGTGTGTGTAGAGTTAAGGGGAGAGGTAACCTCACCAGTCCCTTTTCCTTGCGTGCCTCTCAGGGACGTAAAGATTCTTGAGACTACAGGGGAAAGATTCTTCCTAAAACTTCGCAAAACTTTGAGTGAATATCCCCTCTGCTTGTCCTCAGTTTCCACTAAATCTGTGATCAAATTCCAGCATTGCCACTTACTCCTCTGTGAGTTTGGATAAATCACCAAATTTCTCTGATCCTCCTCCACCTTTTGCCTGCAAACCGTGGATGGATGTATAACCCCCCGGTAATGTGCATCTAGCACAGTGGTTCTCAACTTTGGCGGCACACAGGAGTCTACCTGGGAAGGTTTAATTAATAGTGATGCTTGGGTCTCACCCCCCAGAGATTCTGATACAATTGTTCTGGGGTGTGGCCTAGGTATCAAGATTTTCCAAGGTTCCCCAGTTAACTCTAATATACAGTCACAAACTGAGAACCTCTGCTATACAGGTAACCAATACCCAATTCATATTACTCCTTCACAGTAACAGTGTTAACTGCCTGTTAGCAAATTTTATTTTCAAAGGGCCTTATCAGTTTCTCAGGATGGTTCAGTGATTCTTTATTTCTGGAACCCCTATGCATATTTTCATATTGACAACCTCTGCACTTTCAAAACAGATGACTCAACCCTCAGCCAATCAGCCAGGCCCTTTATCTAGCTTTGACTTCTCTTCTGTTCATTGGATACAGCCAATTGGTTAAGACACACAATGCCCTCCTGGAGATGCCAATGAGAAAATCAAACAAATGGAATGATCCATTGTTCACTCTTCAGCTAGGGAACTTCATCATTTGCCTCCTAATCTATCTCTTATGGCATGCAAAAGCTCACATTATAAAACCCCAAGTTCTCTCAGAGGGATCTTAATATCACTTCTCCCACCTGTGCTCATAGGATAACTCCCCCACTTTCGTATAAATGCTCACCTCCATTCTTCATGGACTACTCCCATGTCAGGAGATGTGCCATCAGCCAGTCACTCATTTCCAGCCACGCCTCCCCAAAAAACACTCTATTCCAGTCATGCTATTTTCCAAAAGCTCTCCATGCTTTGCACATTTGTGCCCTTTGCCTTAGATGCCTTTCCCTCCAATGGCCTACCTGGGAGGATTTTACTCACCTTTAAAAACCAATTTCAAATGTTTCCCTCTGCAGCTGACCTAACCTGTCCTCCCAGTTCCCTCTCTGCCACAACAGAATTTAGCTGTTTCCACCCCAGTGATCTCACAATCTTCGTAACGCTCAGGCATTGCATTTACCATGATGCTTTATATTAAGTCTTATATTGATGAGGGATTTTGTAATGTGTGTTTTTATAACCAACTTCCAGGGTAGGAACATGGCTTTAGCAGATGCAAACTAAATGCTTATTGGACTGAATCCAATTCTCTGTCCTCCGATTTGTAGCACTCAATTTTTAAAAGACCTTCCTCAAATAATCAAGACCATTTTCTTTTTCTTCAAATCTAGAAGCTTATTAGTATTCATCCACTGTGATAAAACTTTTTAAAAGAAAGATTAATGTTTTTGCCTACATATGTGAACAAAAACATGAATAAGCACTTACCATAAATCTGAAACAACACAAGAGGTGTCATGTCTCTAGAAGGAATAACTACATTTTACAAGAAACGGAACGTATTTGGCTGGTAAGGGAATGAAAGGGTTTGAGGGAGGTGGGATTTTCTTGCTGCTTTATTTCCTGAGATGGGGGAGCACAGGGGCTGCTGATGAGGACCGGGGCACCTGCTTTACCTTTTCCGGAGCAGGCAGCTGTAAGTGATTAACCTCCAGGGGCGTGATGAGAGGGACGGTCTGGAAGCCGTCCTCAACCGACGGTGGTTTGGCTCCCTTCTCGCTGGGGTTACTGTTCAGCTTCACCATTCTGACGCCTTTCTTCCCAGACCTAAGACAAGCAGTAGAATTCTAGTTACAGTGGGGAGAGAGGCAGGAAAGAGAGGGCTGACGACAGAGAAGACAGCACTGCCCTCAACAGCTCCACTCTGGCGGCTTCAGTGTAGACATCAGTCATCGGTCTTCCGCTAGATTTCCTGACATGATCCCTATTATCCAGGAAAACTTCTTTAATCATCAAGAAATGCCACCTGCCTATGGCACTTACCAGCTTTCAAATTTGAGAAACTCAAGGAAAATCCCAGTCTTATACACAAAATATACAACCTTAAAAATATAGCCAAGACACCAGAGCTAACATAATCACATAATCTCAGTGGAAAGCTAATTCTTAGTGAAAAAAATAAATCCTATTATTCTGGGTCATCCTGCAGTATGATAAATTTCACCTTACCATCTTGATAGCTATTTTATTATATTGTGTTTTCCCCCCATTAATCTCCCTAAAATACAATAAACACATTTAATGCCTCTATGTGTAGTATACCCTTTTACACAACATGTAGGTTGTACAGGAGATACAATTTCTTAAAACAAAAAAGGACTGTCTTGAACCTGATCCTGATATTCAGCCATGGAATGCCTCCATTTCCTCAATAGCAAAGGGCCATTTTTTGTTTGTTTCCACGGAAAGTTAGCAACCCCCGTATTGCAAGATTGCCAACTAAATAAACAAATCACATTTATTTCTTTCCAGCTCCCTTGGAAGTCAAACGGCGTTCTCTCCCCACCCCCAGAAGCCCAGCACAACTGAATTTTTCTTGTCAATCCTGCTGATTGGAACGTTATTAGACAAAATAGGGTTGTTGTGGGGGTGAAAGGGATGGGCAAGGGTTGGAGGATACTGGGGAGTGGTTATAGCAAAAACAAATGCCTACTTACTGTGCAGCACTCTGGGGGTCAGAGCAGATTCAAACCAGTTTGAAGAGGAGGAGGGCGGCCAGGAGTCCTGCCTCCTCAGCCGGAGCTTGTGGTGCTGAAAGGACAGCGCCTTGCGTGCGTCTGGATGGGGAGCTTCTGAGAGCGAGGCGCCAGCGAGCGGGCTCCTGGCAGCTGTCTGCCGCTTGCTCGCTCGCTCGCTCGCGCCCCCTCCCACCGGGAAACGGGCTCCCACACCATCTGTCATCTGGCACCACCTGCTGTTTCTCATGCATGGCCACAACCACAGCATGGGACAAAATGGTTTCAAGAAAGTGGGAGGGATTCTGGCCATTAAAAAAAAAGAAAGAAAGAAATTAATAGGCACTGTACTATTATACAAGCAACCCTTAAGCCTTTAGAAAAACTGGAGGAGGCTGCATATTCATTAGGAAAAGGGACCACTCCGAAGATTTTCCAGGACAATATTATGAAACACAAAATTGTTTAGGACTTAACACCGTGCTCTGACCTGTGTATGGAAAGAAGAACTAATATTTATTATCTACCATGCCTTGGGCCCTTTTCCAGGTTATTTCAGACTATTTCTTTCATTTGCAAATTGTGATTTCTAATAGTGCCTACATGATGGGGTTAGAGTGAAGTGTGAATGTGATAACTTGCAGAAAGCATTTAGCTCAGAGCAAGGTGCATGGCTAGCAGTGCATAAACATAAGCACCTTTTCTCACAATGCTGTGACCATGCAGGTCAGCTAAGGTCACAGAGCTAGCAGAGCACCAGGTATCTGAACCCTGATCCACTGTTGTCAAAATTTGTATGCAGTCCACATTACAGAGATTCTAGGTTGGTGTCTGGAATCAGAGAGGGCAACGTGCTGGAGTCAGTACTATGCAGTTCCGGCTGTGGGGACATTTTGAATTCCCTCTCCAAGCCTTCTTTATCTCTGATATGGGTATAATAACATCTCCCTTGCCAAGCGGTTGTGAATATGAGAAGATATTGCACTCAAGGAAGCCCCTTTCAGCTCAGGGACAGGGTTCTGAATGGTTGAACTGTTTCATCCCTGGAGATTGCTCTTACATGCCCTTTCAATCCTCTGAGGTCAAGACTGTTTCCACTAGTTCCTCCCAGACGTATCCACATCACCACTGGCCATTCATTCCCAGCTGCAATGCTGTTTATGATGTACTTCATAAGGTCTCGGTATAAGTAATAGCATCCTCTTTCACTGTCAAAAGTATCCCAGCTTGCACGATAAATTATTTGGTCACCTTGGCTGGTGTTCACATATGGAGCATAGCATACACTCTCCTAGTTAAAATGCCAGGAGAAGACACATATATTACCTGTACTGTTTAGGAATGAAGTGGGTGTGTGTATATGTGTGTGTGTGAGTGTGTGTTTGTGTATAGAAAAAGAGATGTTTATGAGACAATAGAGGCTATATTGCATCAGAGCTGAGTAGGACACTTCTATTAATAGAAGAATGCATACATATAAGAGGGAGGTATTCCAATAAATGTGAGCCCTCCCTTCCCTGCTTTTCCAAAGACCTGGGTGATTTTCAGGTGCAGGCACTAAGGGCAACCTAATGGAAGCAACTGTGAACACTTGTACTTGATCCTGTTACTGCTGCCTCCAAAGGAAAAGGGAAGTCCCCTTAACACAGCTTACGACAGAGTCACAAGCAGAAAACCACAGGACCTGAGAGTTTAGTAAGGTCCAGGATAAGGGCCTGCCTCGTGTAAAATCCAGGATTCTTGATATTTGAGGCCAGGAGAGAGGGTGCAGAAAGAAATGAGGGTCTGGAGTGATGTAGAGAAGCCCTTTGTTGGAGAATGATATGAGGGATATTTAATATAATGGACAATTATTCTCTTGTAGAGCCCTGGAAAAGATGTTTGACAATTGACAACAAAAATAATGACATTCTGTCATGAGGTTCTCCAAGTATGTATATGTAGATGTAGTATATAAGACAGTAAGTGAAGGGTAAAGGGGCCAATCTGATGGTATTATTTCTGTATTCCACTTGAAGTGGTAAAGTATTGATTCCAATTAAACTATAAAAATTTAATTATGCTTATTGTAACCCCTAGCATAACCAAAACATACCAAAAGGTGAAGTCCAAAATGTGACATATAAGTTTAAATGAAATACAAAAAAAAAAAAGTTCAAGTAGCCCAAAAAAAGGCAGGAAATTGAACACAGAGGTACTGGGTCAGGCTTTCGGCTTTCAGCTCAGAGGAGGTCACAGTGCAACTTTCTTCTCTCCTCCCACATCTGGGTTTATCTGACACCAGGTGCCTCTGTCATGCTGCCCAAGTTTGACCCCAATGAGATCAAAGTCATGAAACTTAGGTTCAACAGTGAAGAAGTCAGTACCACATCTTCCCGGACCCCCAAGATCATCCTTCTGGGTCTGTCTCAAAAAACAATGTTAGTGATGACATCACTTAGACAACTGGTTACTGAAGGGTCGAAGGATTACAGAGAAACTGACCTGACTCAAAAGAGACAGGTGAGATTAAATCTCAGCTCTGTCACTTGCTATATTTCTGATTTTAGGTAAAAGTTACCTAACCTCTCTATGCCTCAATGTCCTCATTGTAAATTGAGGGTACTAGCAATAATTCACAGGGTCATTATAAGGATTGGATAAGTATAATGACCCTGTGAATTATTGCTATATATATACATATATATTGCTATATATATACATATGTATGTATATATATGAAGAACGCCTTCCTTGGTAGCTCAGATGGTAAAGCATCTGCCTACAATGTGGGAGACCCGGGTTCGATCCCTGGGTCGGGAAGATCCCCTGGAGAAGGAAATAGTAACCCACTCCAGTATTCATGCCTAGAGAATTCCATACACCAAGGAGCCTGCAGGGCTACAGTCTTTGGGGTCGCAAAAAGTCGGACACGACTGAGCGACTTCATTTTCACTTTCACTTTATATATATGGGCTTCTCTGGTGGCCCAGATGGTAAAGAATCTGCCTGCAATGCAGGAGGCCTGGGTTTGATCCCTGGGTTGGGAAAATCCCCTGGAGGAGGGCATGGCAACCCACTCCAGCATGCTTCCCTGGAGAATCGCCATGGACAGAGGAGCCTGGTGGGCTACAGTCCATGGGGTTTCGAAGAGTCAGACATGACTGAGCAACTAAACACACACACACACACACTGCATTGAACAATACCTATAAGTGAAAAACAAGTATTTATTATTATTATTCAATTATTAGATAATCATTTTCTATAATTAGCTTTCAGGGCTTTTTTAGTTTTATAACCTATCAATTTATTTTTAAAAATTATTTTCTTATTCTTTACTTCCTTATTTTTGTCCCATTTTTCTGTTTTGAGCTTCCCCAGATATCTAGTTTTGATTTGCTTTCTGTTTTATAATGAATGAAATTAATGCTACTACTTTAATGTATCTCTGATTAGTGATGCTTTTTATTATCCTCCTTCAAATAGTGTATAACTGAGTATTTGCTTCTTTGACTCAAGTCATTCAGTAATAGAGTTTTGTTTCATAAAATGAAAAAAAAAATTTTTTTAATGCTTGACTTTCATGGTTGCTAATTTATATCTCTTGAGACTAGTTTCTAGTTTCACTGCATGTAGTCCAAGACTGTTTTCTGTATATTTTCTGCTTTGGGGAGTGTATTAAATTTTCTTTGTAGCCTAAAATATGAACTATTTCAGCTAAAATCCTCTGAGCATAAGGAAAGAAATAATATTCTATATGTGTGGACTGTGTGGAAAGTCACTCAGTCGTGTCCAACTCTGCAACCCCATGGACTGTAGCCTATCAGGCTACTCCGTCCATGGGATTTTCCAGGCAGGAGTGCTGGAGTGGACTGCCATTTCCTTCTTCAGGGGATCTTCCCAACCCAGGAATTGGACCTGGGTCTCCCACATTTCAGGCAGATGCTTTACTGTTTGAGCCACCAGGGAAGCTTTTATATTCTATATAAATACAGATTATTATACATAACTATTAAGTCAAGTCTCTTCCTTAAGTTACTCAAATCTTCTATACTCTCATTGGTTTTTTACTTATTTATCTATCAAGAAATGAGAGAGGGGTGTTTCTATTTTCCATTACTGTTGTGATATTTCTCCTTGATGCCACATCTTATGGGTTTTGCTTATAGATGTAAAATAACCTATTAATCATAATTAATGTTTCATGATTTGAATTCTTGTCTGTATAAAATGTAATTGCAAACATTGTAAATACAAACCCTAGTTTGTATTTTACTCTTTCAAACACAGGAAAACAATAGAATGGGAAAGACTAGAGATCTCTTCGAGATAATTAGAGATACCAAAGGAACATTTCATGCAAAGATGGGCACAATAAAGGACAGAGATGGTATGGACCTAACAGAAGCAGAAGATATTAAGAAGAGGTGGCAATAATACACAGAAAAGCTGTATAAAAACAATCCTAATGACCCAGATAACCACAATGGTGTGGTCACTCACCTAGAGCCAGACATCCTGAAGTGTAACATTAACGGGGCCTTAAGAAATATCACTACAAACAGCTAGTGGAGGTGATGGAATTCCAGTTGAGCTATTTCAAATCCTAAAAGACAATGCTGTTAAACTGCTGCACTCAATATGCCAGCAAATTTCGAGAACTCAGCAGTGGTCACAGGACTAGAAAAGGTCAGTTTTCATTCCAATCCCAAAGAAGGACAATGCCGAAAAATGTTCAAATTTTCATACAACTGCACTCATTTCACATATAGCAAGATAATGCTCAAAATCCTTCAAGCTTGGCTTCAGCAGTACATGAACTGTGAACTTCCAGATGTACAAGCTGGATTTGGAAAAGGCAGGTCAAATTGCCAACATCTGCTGGATCATAGAAAAAGCAACGGAATTAAAAAAAAAAAAAATCTGCTTCATTGACTATGCTAAAGAATTTGACTGTGTAAATCACAAGAAACTGTGGAAAATTCTTAAAGAGATGGGAATACCAGACCACCTTACCTTCTTCCTGAGAAATGTATGCAGAACTAGAAGCAACAGAACCAGACACGAAACAACAAACTGGTTCAAAATTGGGAAAGGAGTACATCGAGGCTGTATATTGTCACCCTGCTTATTTAACTTCTATGCAGAGCTCATCATGTGAAATGCCAGGCTGGATGAAGCACAAGCTGGAATCAAGATGGCTGGGAGGAATATCAATAACCTCAGATATGCAGATGACACCACCCTAATGGCAGAAACCAAAGAGGAACTAAAGAGTCTCTTGATGAAAGTGAAAGAGAAGAGTGAAAAAGTTGGCTTAAAACTCAACATTCAAAAAACAAAGATCAAGGCATTGGGTTCCATTACTTCATGGCAAATGGAAGGGGAAAAAGTGGAAACAGTGACAGATTTTATTTTCTTGGACTCCAAAATCACTGTGAATGATGATTGCAGCCACGAAATTAAAGACACTTGCCCCTTTGAAGAAAAGCTATGATGAAACTAGACAGCATATTAACAAGCAGAGACATCACCTTGCCGACAAAGGTCTGTCTAATCAAAGCTATGATTTTTCTTCTAGTAGTCATGTATGTATGTGAGAGTTGGACCATAAGGAAGTCTCAGGGCCAAAGAATTGATACTTCTGAAGTACAGTCCTGGAGAAGTCTCTTGAGAGTCCCTTGTACTGCAAGGAGATCAAACTAATAAATCCTAAAGAAAATCAACCCTGAATACTCATTGGAAGAACTGACACTGAAGCTGAAGCTACAATACTTTGGCCACCTGATGCAAAGAACTGACTCACTGGAAAAGACCCTGATGCTGGAAAGATTGAGAACAAGAGGAGAAGGGGGCAACAGAGGATGAAATAGCTGGATGGCATCACTGACTCAGTGGACATGAGTTTGTGCAAACTCAGGGAAATAGTGAAGGACAGGAAAGCCTGGTGTGCTGCAGTCCATGGGGGTGCAAAGAGTCAGACCTGAGTTAGCCACTGAACAAGTATTTTATAATCGAACTTTCTTGATGAGGTCACTTTACGTAACTTTTTTAAATATGGGAATTTGACTCCTTATAATTAACACTTGGAGAAGGCAATGGCACCCCACTCCAGTACTCTTACTTGGAGAATCCCATAGACAGAGGAGCCTGGTAGGCTGCAGTCCATGGGGTCGCTAAGAGTCGGACACGACTGAGAGACTTCACTTTCACTTTTCACTTTCATGCATTGGAAAAGGAAATGGCAACCCACTCCAGTGTTCTTGCCTGGAGAATCCCAGGGACGAGGGAGCCTGGTGGGCTGTCGTCTATGGGGTTGCACAGAGTCGGACATGACTGCAGCAACTTAGCAGCAACAATTAACACTTACCATGAATGAGCAACTTTACTTTCACTTTTCACTTTCCTGCATTGGAGAAGGAAATGGCCACCCACTCCAGTGTTCTTGCCTGGAGAATCCCAGGGACGGGGAAGCCTGGTAAGCTGCCATCTATGGGGTCGCACAGAGTCGGACATGACTGAAGTGACTTGGCAGCAGCAGCAGCATGATGTGTATTGTCCTGTACTTATTATAATTTTGATAGTTCCTTTCGAGCTCCTTCATTGTTTTCCTACAATACACTTTTGCTACAGTAACCCTACATGAACTTTTTTCCACCAGTAACTTGGAAGACACAAATAATTCTTTAAAATCATCCTTCAGTTATTTTTTAATATGTCAAAAAAAGATATGAATAGACATTCATCTCCTAGCCTTCAGAATAAAACAGATTATTTTGATACCCACTATATGTAAAATGAGATAATTAGCTCACATGTATTTCTTCTCCTTTCCTGCCTCTCATTTCTCCCATATGTATCAGATGTTAAACCCAAGTTTTTATTTTCACTAATGCATATTTTCCTGCTTTATTTCCATTTCCTGTTACACTCTTGTCAGAATTGGAAATGGAAGAAAAGTGAATACAATGTGAGCCATTTTCCAATGGGCTTGATGATGACTTATCTGAAAATAATAATTCTGCATACATAAGTTTCAAAGGATCTGTGATGCTTCTGTGATTGGTTTTCAGTATATCTTAGCACTTAAGATCCGTTTTGTTTTGTTTCCATGCATAGATACACCTCCGATGAAGAGATGATAAAAGCACTTTAGATGTCTCATTATAAATCTCGTTGTCAATTTAAGAATGTATTCAAAGTTTAATAGTATGATAGGAACATAAGCTTTTTAGAAATCTGTCCTAAGAATCTCCCAGAGGCAAGTATAAAAGGAAGCTATTCCTATGTTATTGCTAGGGTGCTCTATATTTAAATTTCAAATAACGGCAGTTGGAAAGCTATGAAAAGCTCGAGATTCTCTTTCTTCTTAAAAAGGGAAGCAGACATTGCCTACTTCTGATTTAAAGGGAAAAAGGACAATGAAGAGGCAGAAAGGCAAATGGCAGAAAGGCCAGCCCACATTTCTCCTCTGATTGGCTAGAAATAGATGAAGGAGACACTAAAGGAGGCAAGCCCTGGGGGTGAAAATTGACATCAGCTTAGTTCAGGCAGGAGGCTCACAAAGAACCTTTGCAATTAAAGTCTGGGGATCCACTTAGAAAGAAATAAGCTGATAAGAAGAAAGGCTTTTTGAGGAAGTTTTTGAATTTTGCCTGGAAATCTGTCTTCAGAAGGCATTCCATGGGACTCTTTTCCTATTAAATGATCGATCCAGTTGTGTGTCTCTTCCAACAAAAGCCTTCGAAGTCTAGGTTGTAGAATTAGTCCCAGTTGAGTAGAAAGTTTTGTTGTGGGACGGATTCCTCCAAAAGCTGATTTTCAGAGTTTTGAATGCACAAAGTTTACTCAGGAGTGCTCTCAGGAAAAAGAACAGAAGGGAAGAAAGCAGAACTGGTTAGAGGGAGAACTTGAATGGTGAAACTGTCCCGAGGAAGCCCTCAGCCAACATCAACACGCACCTATAAAGCTGGGATAAGCCCTTTGTAGTTGTGCTGAACTGAGATACAGATGAGCGCCCTTCCCCAAGAGAGCAGGGCCTGGGCAAGGCGTCACTCTTCAGCCAAGGGCAATTCCCGGAGAGGGTTAATAGCTAAGGCTGTTAGCTAGCAGATGAGGAACAAAGGCCGGACTTCCCAGCCTGAAGGGGGGACCTATCTGGGAGCGTGGCATCCACCATGGGCTCTGTCCTCGTCTGTCTTCACATCATACTTCCTCATGTAACCACCACAGCCTGAGACTTCAAACGCCGTTCATATATTTGTAACTCTTAGATTCCAGCAGACAGATTTCTTCTGGACTCCAGACCCTATCTGCAGCTATTTCCTTGGCATCTGCACTTGAATGGTACACAGCCACCTGCATCTCAACATGTCCCAAACCAAACTCCTGATCTCTCCCGCAAAACTGCTCCTTCTCCTGTATTGTCTTTCAGTGAATTGCCCCACTGTCCCCATTGCTCCACCCAGAAAACCGAGAGGAGCTCCTGATGCTTTCCTCAGTCCCACATCGGTCACCACGCCCTGCTTCTTCTCCCTCCCAAGTGCTTCTCTCAGCAGTCTGCCTTCCCTTTGTCCATGACTCTCCCTATGTGCACTCTACCTCCCTACCCAACAAGCTTTCTAACAACTGTGCTTTCCTCGCCACCAACCTATTCTTTAGACGATAGTCCAAGCAACTTCTATAAAATAAAATTCTGGTAGTGTTGCTTCCTTGCTTAGACCCCTTGAGAACTTTTCTTTTCTTTTAAGATAAAGACCCAAATCTCAAACTTAGACTGTAAGGCTTTCATGATTTCTCCCGACTACTCCACAAACTTCACCTGCTGTCACTCTTCCCTGGAAACTGCATTTCAGCTTTACTGACCTTCCAAATACGCACTCCTTTCCCACCCAGGTGACTTCTCACCTGATGCTTCCCCTGTGGTTTGCTCGAGGGCATGCCCTTTCCCACTCCTTTAATTAATGTGTCGTGAGTCTTCAGACTCATTTAAATATTACTCCCTCAGAGAAGTCTCTTCTGAGATGCTAGACTGTATCAACTCCTCTTGAACTCAGTGCTCCTTCCTCTATGCTTAAATACCTTTTCTCAAAAATATAACATATGATTATCTACATAATTACAGTTTAGTGACAGTAGGGACTGAGCTCTTGGAACCTAAATAACAGCCACTAAGGAGTGAATGGGTGAATTTTGGTTCATCCCATATTGTGAAACAGTATGCAGTCTTTAAAAATATAATAGAATAGTGAATAACATGGGAAGTGTTTATAATGT
The DNA here is from genome assembly GCF_032452875.1 of Bos javanicus. Classification (NCBI taxonomy): domain Eukaryota; kingdom Metazoa; phylum Chordata; class Mammalia; order Artiodactyla; family Bovidae; genus Bos; species Bos javanicus. The sequence continues at coordinate 5,641,954 of NC_083887.1, read as the reverse complement.
TGAATAAAAAGAGGAATCAAAATTGTATTAGATAGTATGATTTCAACTATATGAGAACATAGAGACTGAAATAACAACTACTAAAAAGAAAAAAATTATGTAATGTGATAGAGGTGCTAATTTTTGCTACAATGACAATCATATTACAATACATAAATGTGTCAAATTAACATGTTGTACATCTTACATTTATAGTGTCATATGTCAAATATATTTAAATTAAAAAAAGACTGAAAGGAATAAAAATGCTTATAGATTTTTTTTCTGGATGGTTTATGGGTGATTTCAATTTTAATACTTTTTGTTCATCTTACCAAAACACATTATTTTTAAATCAATCTTTAAAAAATGAATAATTTCCTGCTAGAGAAAAAAAAACTACCAAGTTCTAGAAAACATAAAGCACTTTTTCAAAACAGTGAATTTACAGAGAGACTAGTAAGCCAACATGGTGAAATCAAATAGGTGAATATAAGTTCACTTGCTGTTATGAAAGACCAATGGAAAATTTCTTTTATTCCCCTGTGATGTACCAGAGAGGATTAATGGCTTATAAATATCTACTAATATTTTTTCTTCCAACTTTATATATAATTAACAAATAAACATTATTCATACGTAATCAATGTAGTATGTTAATATATGTATACATTGTGGCATGATCACCACAATCAAGCTAATTAACATATCCATCACTTCATATAGGTTCCATTTGCATGTGGGGGGAGGGATAAGGACATTTAGGATCTACTCTCTTAGCATATTCAAAAACATGATACAGTATTATTGACTGTAGTCACCAGGCTCTACATTGTATCTCCAAAATGTATTCATCCTGAATAACTGAACTTTGTACACTTTGATCAACATATGCCCATCTTCCCCTCTTCTCAGCCCCTGGCAAATACCATTCTACCCCCTATTCCTATGAGTCTGACTGTTTTGGATTCCATATATAAATGAGATCAGGCAGCATTATCTGTCTGTGCCTGGTCTAATCAGTTAGACAGTCTCCTTTTCAGGTAGATAGTGCAGTGAACATGAGAGTGCAGATGTTACTTCGAGATAGTGACTTCATTTCCCTTGGGTATATGCCCGGAAGTGGGACTGCTGGTCATATGGTAATTCTATTTTTTATTTTATTAGGAACCTCCATACTGTTTTCCATAGTGGATGAACATTTCCATCAACAGTGCACAAGGGTTCCCTTGTCTCCACACACTTACCAATGTTTGTTATTTTTTACCTTTTTGATAACAGCTGTCCTAGCAGTGTGAGCTGGTATTTCACTGTGGCTTTGATTTACATTTCCTGATGATTAGTGATGTTTAGCAATTTTTCATGTACCTGTCATTGCTGAAGTGCAAGAAGAATGTGAGTGACCTGTTCCAAAAGGTGGACTATGTATCTATCTACACCAAGGAGGGAGAGCTTATATTTGCAAATTCCAATGAAAAGTTCCTCTTTGTAGAGAAATTTCACTTGCTTGACTTTTTACGTCCATATTAAAGAATGGAAAAAAAAAAAAAAACTGTCTCTGTCTCATATAAGAAAGGCCTGCCTCCTTCTAATCCATTCTCAAAGCAGTTGCCAAAGCAGTTCTGTTAAATGTTAGTCCATTCTTGGCAGTTCTCTGCTCAAAACTTTTTAATAGCTTTCCATCTATGGGAAGTACTCAAAACAGTATACTTCACTTCTCTACCCTCTCCCCTCATCTTCTACCATACCTTTCTTACTCCACCAGGACTCTTCTGCCGGGGCCTACGCCGTCTCTCCTTCGAATACCCTGGATCAGCCAGGGCTGGTCCCCGGCTGATCCAGGGTATTCGAAGGAGAGACGGCGTAGGCGAGGATCAGGAAACAATTGCTTAATTAAATGTTAATTAAGGATATAAAGAGAATAAAGGATATAATAGAATGAGGATAGCTCAGTGAGGAAATTTCAGTGAAGAAAAGAGGCTGAAATAAGGATAGCTCAGTAGGAAAATTCAGTGAAGAAAAGAGGCTGAATAATTCAGCCAGAAGGTAAGAGAAAGAACGACATGGTGAGACCAAGTTTCGGTGAACAAGGCCCGCACTTTATTTTCCAAAGTAGTTTTTATACCTTAAGTTATGCATAGAGGATAATGGGGGAAGGGATAGAGTCCTGCAGCAAGCCAGGCTTTCTTCCTGCAAACCTATCATATGCAAAAGCTTAGGTGATTTGCATCATCTTCTGGCCCGGAGGCCTGTTAACATTTTAAGACCCTTTCTTCAGAAAACTTATTTTTCTCTAAAGGTGATAAGTCAAGCGCCACCCTCCAAAAGCATTAAATAAAGTTGCATTCCTACAGAGCAAAAGTGTGGTGGGCTATAACAAGAAAAAGAATTAACTCAAGGGTCCCAGGTTACAAACATTAAAGCTACTACTTACACCAATTATATTAATCAATACACTGCCAGGGACACAGCAGGTAAGGGATATGGAAACTTAGCAGCAAACATTGGCCCAACAAGTGAAAATCCCTTCACCAATACAATTTCTAATCAATCTTTTAACTGCTCAAAGGAATCTGTATTTAGACAGTTTAGAACATCTCCTGCCTCTCACAGTTTGGAGGCTCTGAACAATCACATGTGGCCAGAAAAACCTATTCAGGCAGGCTAGAGGATTTCCAAAGGAGTTTGTAGGTTGAAACACTGTCACACCCAGGAATTATTAACTGGAGCTATAAGCTAACTCTTTTTTCAGAGAGAGGTAGTGGGGGACAGCCCCCCGTAAAGTCAGAGGTGTAGGTGAAAGCACAAAGCAGAAAGTAGGCAGACTCTGGTTTTGGGGGTAGATGGGGGACTCCTGAGGCTCGATCCCGCCTTTGCGTATGCCGAGCCTCCTTCCTCATGACCTTTGTCATGGGCGGAGTTCCTCACTGGCTCCCGGCAGTGATAGAATTCCAGTTGAGCTATTCCAGATCCTGAAAGATGATGCTGTGGAAAGTGCTGCACTCAATATGCAATATGCACTCAATATGCAATATGCCAGATCCCGTCACTCTTCCTTTTTTTTTCCTGATCTCCAGCCTCAGGTCCTTGACCTCTACCCAAACATTCTATGCTGCTTCTGCATGTCTGACTTCCTTACTTTAGGTTTTTATCTAAATGTAACCATCTACATGATTTCTTCTCCTCATCTCCCTAATTAACAGTGCATCCCTTGACATACCCTCATCTCCTTTATTTTTCTCCAAAGCATTTTTTTTTTACACTGTACATCTTAATTATTTTATGTCTTTCCCTGCAGATATTGATTTTTGCATATTTTTTCACTTCTGTTTCCCCAGGTCTAGAACAGAATCAGCAGTGTGATATGGATTCAGCAAATATTTCATAAATAAATGAATTAGTGAAGAATGAATGTCTCACTGCAACGAGACTCATATAAGTTAGGGTTAGATGTCACCACTCCTCCACAAGCTCTACCCTCAGTTCAGTTCAGTCACTCAGTCATGTCCGACTCTTTGCCATCCCATGAATTGCAGCACGCCAGGCCTCCCTGTCGATCACCGACTCCCAGAGTTTACTCAAACTCACGTCCATCAAGTCGGTTATGCCTTCCAGCCATCTCATCCTCTGTCGTCCCTTCTCCTCCTGCCCCCAATCCCTCCCAGCATCAGAGTCTTTTCCAATGAGTCAACTCTTCACATGAGGTGGCCAAAGTACTGGAATTTCAGCTTCAGCATCAGTCTTCCAATGAACACCCAGGGCTGATCTCCTTCAGAATGGACAGGTTGGATCTCCTTGCAGTCCAAGGGACTCTCAAGAGTCTTCTCCAACACCACAGTTCAAAAGCATCAATTCTTCGGTGCTTAGCTTTCTTCGCAGTTCAACTCTGATATCCATACATGACCACTGGAAAAACCAGAGCCTTGACTAGATGGACCTTTGTTGGCAAAGTAATGTCTCTGCTTTTGAATACGCTATCTAGGTTGGTCATAACTTTCTTTCCAAGGAGTAAGCGTCTTTTAATTTCATGGCTGCAGTCACCATCTGCAGTGATTTTGGAGCCCCAAAAAATGAAGTCTGACACTTATTCCACTGTTTCCCCATCTACTTCCCATGAACTGATGGGACCAGATGCCATGATCTTAGTTTTCTGAATGTTGAGTTTTAAGCGAACATTTTCACTCTCTTTCACTTTCATCAAGAGGCTCTTTAGCTCCTCCTCACTTTCTGCCATAAGGGTGGTGTCATCTGCATATCTGAGGGTATTGATATTTCACCCAGCAGTCTTGATTCCAGCTTGTGCTTCTTCCAGTCCAGCGTTTCTTATGATGTACTCTGCATATAAGTTAAATAAGCAGGGTGACAATATACAGCCTTGACGGACTCCTTTTCCTATTTGGAACCAGTCTGTTGTTCCATGTCCAGTTCTAACTGTTGCTTCCTGACCTGCATATAGATTTCTCAAGAGGCAGGTCAGGTGGTCTGGTATTCCCATCTTTTTCAGAATTTTCCACAGTTGTTGTGATCCACACAGTCAAAGGCTTTGGCATAGTCAATAAAGCAGAAGTATATGTTTTTCTGGAATTCTCTTGCTTTTTCAATGATCTAATGGATGTGGGCAATTTGATCTCTGGTTCCTCTGTCTTTTCTAAATTCAGCTTGAATCTGGAAGTTCACGGTTCACATACTGTTTAAGCCTGGCTTGGAGAATTTTGTGCATTACTTTGCTAGTGTGTGAGATGACTGCAATTGTGCAGTAGTGTGAGCATTCTTTGGCATTGCCTTTCTTTGGGATTGGAATGAAAACTGACCTTTTCCAGTCCTGTGGCCACTGCTGAGTTTTCCAAATTTGCTGGCATATTGAATGCAGCACTTGCACAGCCTCATCTTTCAGGAGTTGAAATAGCTCCACTGGAATTCCATCACCTCCACTAGCTTTGTTCGTAGTGATGCTTTCTAAGGCCCACTTGACCTCAAATTCCAGGATGTCTGGCTCTAGGTCAGTGATCACAGCATCATGATTATCTGGGTCGTGAAAATCTTTTTTTGTACAGTTCTTCTGTGTATTCTTGCCACCTCTTCTTAATATCTTCTGCTTCTGTTAGGTCCATACTACTTCTGTCCTTTATCGACCCCATCTTTGGTTCCCTTGGTATCTCTAATTTTAATATTCCCTTGGTATCTCTAATTTTCTTGAAGAGATCTCTAGTCTTTCTCGTTCTGTTGTTTTCCTCTGTTTCTTTGCTTTGATCACTGAGGAAGGCTTTCTTATCTCTCCTTGCTGTCTTTGGAACTCTGCATTCAGATGCTTATATCTTTCCTTTTCTCCTTTGCTTTTCGCTTCTCTTCTTTTCACAGCTATTCGTAAGGCCTCCCCAGACAGCCATTTTGATTTTTTGCCTTTCTTTTCCATGGGGATGGTCTTGATCCCTGTCTCCTGTACAATGTCATGAACCTCCATCCATAGTTCATCAAGCAATCTATCTATCAGATCTAGTCCCTTAAATCTATTTCTCACTTCCACTGTATAATCATAAGGATTTGATTTAGGTCATACCTGAATGGTCTAGTGGTTTTCCCTACTTTCTTCAATATAAGTCTGAATTTGGCAATAAGGAGTTCATGATTTGAGCAACAGTCAGCTCCTGGTCTTGTTTTTGTTGACTGTGTAGAGCTTCTCCATCTTTGGCTGAAAAGAATATAATCAATCTGATTTTGGTGTTGACCATCTGGTGAGGTCCATGTGTAGAGTCTTCTCTTATGTTGTTGGAAGAGGGTGTTTGCTATGACCAGTGCGTTCTCTTGGCAAAACTCTATTAGTCTTTGTCCCACTTCATTCCATATTCCAAGGCCAAATTTGCCTGTTACTCAAGGTGTTTCTTGACTTCCTACTTTTGCATTCCAGTCCCTATAATGAAAAGGACATCTTTTTTGGGTGTTAGTTCTAAAACGTCTCATAGGTCTTCATAGAACCGTTCAACTTCGGCTTCTTCAGCATTACTGGTTGGGGCATAGACTTGGATTACTGTGATATTGGATGGTTTGCCTTGAAAACGAACAGAGATTGTTCTGTCCAAGGAGTGGTGGCTGCGCGAGTCGAGAGGAGCTACTCCACGTTCAAGGTCAGGAGGAGCAGCCATGAGGAGATACCCCTCGTCTAAGGTAAGGAGCAGTGGCTGCACTTTGCTGAAGCGGCAGTGAAGAGATACCCCATGTCCAAGGTAAGAGAAACCCAAGTAAGACGGTAGGTGTTGTGAGAGGGCATCAGAGGGCAGACAGACTGAAACCATAATCACAGAAAATTAGTCAATCTGATCACACTGGGACCACAGCCTTGTCTAACTCAATGAAACTAAGCCATGCTGTGTGGGGCCACCCAAGATGGACAGGTCATGGTGGAGAGGTCTGACAGAATGTGGTCCGCTGGAGAAGGGAATGGTAAACCACTTCAGTATTCTTGCCTTGAGAACCCCATGAACAGTATGAAAAGGCAAAATGATAGGATACTGAAAGAGGAACTCCCCAGGTCTGTAGATACCCAATATGCTATTGCAGATCAGTGAAGAAATAACTCCAGAAAGAATCAAGGGATGGAGCCAAAGCAAAAACAATACCCAGCTGTGGATGTGACTGGTGATAGAAGCAAGGTCTGACGCTATAAAGAGCAATATTGCATAGGAACCTGGAATGTTAGGTCCATGAATCAAGACAAATTTGAAGTGGTCAAACAGGAGATGGCAAGAGTAAACATCGACATTCTAGGAATCAGTGAACTAAGATGTACTGGAATGTGTGAATTTAACTCAGATGACCATTTATCTACTATTGTGGGCAGGAATCCCTTAGAAGAAATGGAGTAGCCATCGTGGTCAACAAAAGAGTCCAAAATGCAGTACATAGAAGCTCTACCCTTCAGTTCAATTCAGTTCAGTTCAGTTGCTCAGTCGTGTCCGACTCTTTGCAACTCCATGAATCACAGCAAGCCAGGCCTCCCTGTCCATCACCAACTCCCAGAGTTCACTCAGACCCATGTCCATCGAGTCAGTGATGCCATCCAGCCATCTCATCCTCTGTCGTCCCCTTCTCCTCCTGCTCCCAATCCCTCCCAGCATCAGAGTCTTTTCCAATGAGTCAACTCTTTGCATGAGGTGGCCAAAGTACTGGAGTTTCAGCTTTAGCATCATTCCTTCCAAAGAAATCCCAGGGCTGATCTCCTTTAGAATGGACTCTTGGATCTCCTTGCAGTCCAAGGGACTCTCAAGAGTCTTCTCCAACACCACAGTTCAAAAGCATCAGTTCTTTGGCGCTCAGCCTTCTTCACAGTCCAACTCACAACCACACATGACCACAGGAAAAACCATAGCCTTGACTAGACGGACCTTTGTTGGCAAAGCAATGTCTCTGCTTTTGAATATGCTATCTAAGTTGGTCATAACTTTCCTTCCAAGAGTAAGCATCTTTTAATTTCATGGCTGCAACCACCATCTGCAGTGATTTTGGAGCCCAAATAAATAAAGTCTGACACTGTTTCCACTGTTTCCCCATCTATTTCCCATGAAGTGATGGGACCAGATGCCATGATCTTCGTTTTCTGAATGTTGAGCTTTAAGTCAACTTTTTCACTCTCCACTTTCACTTTCTTCAAGAGGCTTTTTAGTTCCTCTTCACTTTCTGCTATAAGGGTGGTGTCATCTGCATATCTGAGGTTATTGATATTTCTCCCGGCAGTCTTGATTCCAGCTTGTGCTTCTTCCAGTCCAGCATTCTCATGATGTATTCTGCATATAAGTTAAATAAGCAGGGTGACAATATACAGCCTTGACGTACTCCTTTTCCTATTTGGAACCAGTCTGTTGTTCCATGTCCAGTTCTAACTGTTGCTTCCTGACCTGCATACAGATTTCTCAAGAGGCAGATCAGGTGGTCTGGTATTCCCATCTCTTTCAGAATTTTCCACAGTTTATTGTGATCCACACAGTCAAAGGCTTTGCATAGTCAATAAAGCAGAAATAGATGATTTTCTGGAACTCTCTTGCTTTTTCCATGATCCAGCAGATGTTGGCAATTTGATCTCTGGTTCCTCTGCCTTTTCTAAAACCAGCTTGAACATGAGGAAGTTCATGGCTCACGTATTGCTGAAGCCTGGCTTGGAGAATTTTGAGCATTACTTTACTAGCATGTGAGATGAGTGCAATTGTGCAGTAATTTGAGCATTCTTTGGCATTGCCTTTCTTTGGGATTGGAATGAAAACTGACCTTTTCCAGTCCTGTGGCCACTGCTGAGTTTTCCACATTTGCTGGCATATTGAGTGCAGCACTTTCACAGCATCATCTTTCAGGAGTTGAAATAGCTCCACTGAAATTCCATCACCTCCACTAGCTTTGTTCGTAGTGATGCTTTCTAAGGCCCACTTGACTTCACATTCCAGGATGTCTGGCTCTAGGTCAGTGATCACACCATCGTGATTATCTAGCTCTACCCTAGACCATTATATATTGATAATTGAAGACTCCCACCTTCAGGCGGGAGTGGGTAGTACATGTTTGGGAACAATTTGGTATGACTTGTGTTGAGATAAAATCCATGGATGGAGGAGCCTGGTAGGCTGCAGTCCATGGGGTCATGAAGAGTCGGGCACGACTGAGTGACTTCACTTTCACTTTTTACTTTCATGCATTGGAGAAGGAAATGGCAACCCACTCCAATGTTCTTGCTTGGAGAATCCCAGGGATGGGAGAGCCTGGTGGGCTGCCGTCTCTGGGGTCACACAGAGTTGGACATGACTGAAGCAACTTAGCAGCAGCAGCACTGTTGAGATAATTAAGTTTTCAACTGGTCTCTGTCTCTTGATATCCAGAAGACTGCATTTTTTTTTTTTTTAAAGAAATTAAAAGATCAGGGTCAGAGAGAACATTTCCTCTCTGGCATATACTTGACTTTTAGAAAGCTCAGAATAAAACAAATGAACCTCAATGACAGTCAACAGTATGTATAATATTTAAAAAGTAATATTAATGGAATGTTAAAAGTCTAAAAAGATTATATGCAACATAATGTCCTCTTTAGAAAATTAAACACCTAGATTTATAATGCAAGTTTTAAAAAGATATATAATTGCAATAAAACAATAAAAATCCATAAAAAGCAAAACTGCATGGATTCAGTATGATACTTATCTTGAGTAGAAGAGGTAATAAAAATGGGTTGCGAGGTACTGGGCAAAATGATTAGTGTAAGTTATTTTCAAGGTAATATTTTGATGGTAGGCTCACAGTTACTTAATGTATTATTAAAATATTTTATATAAACAACATAATACACAGTTAATTTTAAAATATAGCTATATATACAATTATATGAATATACAAATTATATATAAATATTTTATATTAAATATAATAAAATTAAATATAATTTAAATTAAATTATAAATTTAATATAATTATATTTAAATATAATTTAATATAATAAAAATAAATATAATTTTATATTTTTATAAATTAAAATGTAATTTTATCATAGTTAAATACAACTGTTAAAAATAACTAAATAAAAATGGGCCATGCACTGATCATTAGAATGTCATGAACCAAGGATTAGTGATGAGTCCAATCTCTATTTTTGAGATCCATAAATCTGACAGGGAAGAGATAAAATGGTTATAGCGACACCATAACATGAAATTAATTATAATCGACTGGGGAGTCAATGGACCAAATTTCTGAATTCAACTTAGTATGTACCCTACTGGAAAGATCATCACTTCCACTCTAACAGAAAGAAAGGTACATATCTGCAAAATCACAGTTTTTCTTTAATTCATCAGATTTCTGAGGTAGCCATACAATCTACTTACTTGAAATCTGAGGAAAAACAGGCATCTCCAAGCAGAGACAAGATGCCAGCATTTTCTTACCTGGGGTAAATGCCAGACATTGTACAAGTTGGCAAGAATAATTCAGCTTAAAAGTGAAATGGAAGCTAAAAGCTGAATGTGAGCCAGTGTCAAAGTACAGAATCACCAGAAACCACATACAGGAGAATTTTCACCTACTCAAAGGTCTTCTATTCACATAGTCACCTATTCATATATCTTACCAGGTGCTCACAAGAAAGACTTTAGTCAGAACAGAGATCACAGACTTAGCAACTAAGCAACAACAACACAGTATAGAACTTGGACAGGAAAATAGCAGCAGGGCAAGAAAGGCACTCAGTTCTGTTCAGACCCCTTTTTCCTGTCTCCCCTCCAAGCAAAATCATTCAGCACTGGTGGATCCAAAAACTAGGAGACACACAAGGAAGCAAGGGGAAAATTCAACACACAAAGAAATCAAAAGAAAAAGATCCATATGTGATACTGATGTTGGAATTAACAGACAGAATTTAAAATAAGTCTGATAAACAGGATAAAGTCTCTAGTGGAAAATATAAGGAATGGCAATGCCAGATAAGGAATTTCATCAGAATAATAAAAACTGTAAGAAGGAATCAAGTGGAAATGCTAGGAATTTTTAAAAATGCTAGAATTAAACATGTTTAATGCCAGTAACAGAGATGAAGAAGGCCTTCTGAAGCCTCATCAGTAGACTTGACACAAATGATGGAAAGAGTCAATGAACATGAAGATAAAGCAATAGAAATTACACAAACTGAAAAACAAAGATACAGAAGAATGAAAAAATAAAACAAGAGCATCCACAAGCTGTGGGACAATATCAAATCTCTAATATATGTGTAATTTGGATACCAAAAGAAGAAAGAAAGAACAGAACTGAAGAAATATTGAAGAGATAATGGCCAGGACTGTGCCTTAAACAGAAGGAAACTCTTGATGGCAGCCAGAGACAAAAGAAACTTCATACACAAAGGAACAAACACAGAAATAACAGCAGACTTCTCATCGGAAACTATGCAAGCTAGAAGACAATGGAGTGTCATCTGTAAAATGCTTAAAAAAGAAAGTTGGCCCAGAGTTCTATACAGGGAAAATAGTCTCAAAAAATGAAAATAATAAATTATTTTTTTCAGAAAAAACAAAAATAAGAGTAATCATTACCATCAGACATGTAAGAAATGTTAAAGGAAGTTCTTCAATCAGGATGAAAACGGAAAGAAACTTACGTTTCTTCTTGATAAAGAAGATCAGTAGAAATGCAATAATGACTGTAAGGCATATAATTCACATTATTATTTTTAATTGCTCTAAAAGATTATTTGAAGGTAGGATGAATAATTTAATATGTATACTGAAAACCCTAACATCATGTCAGTCGTCAGTCATGTCCAACTCTGTGCGACCCCATAGACGGCAGCCCACCAGGCTCCCCGTCCCTGGGATTCTCTAGGCAAGAACACTGGAGTGGGTCGCCATTTCCTTCTCCAATGCATGAAAGTGAAAAGTGAAAACCCTAAAGAGATGACTAAATTTTTCTTAGGAGTTAATAAATAAAAAGCTGTGATAGGTACACTTCTAAGATCTCCACTCTGGTGTTCACCTCCTCAGGTAATTGCTTCCTCCTGAATACAGGAGAAACAGTGACTTGCTTCAAACTAATGTAACTTTATAAAAGTGATGAAATATCACTTCTGGCTATAAAAGACTATGATTTCCACATTGCTAGCAATACTTTCACTATTTTGAAGAGGCCCACATGACAAGGAATTGAGGGTGGGAGGAGAAGGGGGCAACAGAGGATAAGATGGTTGGATGGCATCATTGACTCAATGGACATAGTTTGAGCAAACTCCAGGAGATAGTGAAGGACAGGGAAGGCTGGTGTGCTGTAGTCCACGTGGTTACAAAGAGTTGGACATGACTGAGTGACTGAACAACAATAAGCTAATAACTAAAAAGGAACCAAATGCTGCCAATAACCAATGAGTGAACTTGGAAGTAGATCTTTCTCCAGTTGAGCCTTCAGATAAGACCACAGATGTTGAGCTGATACTTAGAGGCCTTGAGAGAGACCATGAAACAGAGTATTCGGTTCAGCTGTGTCTGTATTCCTGACTTATAGAAATTGTGAGATAATAAATGTGTGTGTTTTTAAGCCACTAAATTTGGGGATAATTTGCTGTGAAGCAATAGACAACTAATATGTAAGCCAATAGTTGAAATAAAATGGAATAATAAAAAAATACCCAATCTAAAAGAAAACAGAGAATCAAAAGAGACAGAATCACAAAAAATAGCTTAGGTGGTAGACTTTAATCCAATAACATCAATAATTGTACTTATTCTAAATGGCCTAAACATACCAATTAAAAGCCAAAATTTAAAAACAATTATAGGCTTTCTACCCAAAATATACTTTAAATATAACATGGACACATTAAAAGTAATAGCATGGAAAAAGATATATCATTCAGTGACAATCAAAAGAAGACTGATGTGGCTATGTTAATATCAAACTACAGTTCAGAAGAAGAAACATTACCAGGAATAGAGATATTACCTAATATACAGTTATCAATTGACCTTTATCATAGGTCATTACAGTTCTAAATATGTATTCACCTTATATTATATGAGAATAGCATTACTGTGATACCAAAACCAGACAAAACATTGCAGTGAGAGAAAACTATAGATCAACACCCATCATGAATATAAAGGCAAAAACCTTCAATAACAGCAAGTCAATTCTAATAATATACAGAAAAGGATATCACATCATACCCAAGCAGAGTTTATCTCAGAAATGCAAGGCTTGCTCAACATTTGAAAATAAATCAATAGAATTCACCTTATTATAGTTACATGTACTTCTCTCAAGCTCCCAACTCTCCCTTAATCCCTGGAAACCACTCATCTATTGTTCATTTCTGTAATTTTCCTATTTCAAGAATGCTATATAAATAGAATACACAAGAGATGGGAATACCAGACCACCTGACCTGCCTCTTGAGAAATCTGTATGCAGGTCAGGAAGCAACAGTTAGAACTGGACATGGAACAACAGACTGGTTCCAAATAGGAAAAGGAGTTCATCAAGGCTGTATATTATCACCCTGTTTATTTAACTTATATACAGAGTACATCATGAGAAATGCTGGACTGGAAGAAACACAAGCTGGAATCAAGATTGCCGGGAGAAATATCAATAACCTCAGATATGCAGATGACACCACCCTTATGGCAGAAAATGAAGAGGAACTCAAAAGCCTCTTGATGAAAGTGAAAGTGGAGAGTGAAAAAGTTGGCTTAAAGCTCAACATTCAGAAAATGAAGATCATGGCATCCGGTCCTACCACTTCATGGGAAATAGATGGGGAAACAGTTGAAACAGTGTCAGACTTCATTTTTTTGGGCTCCAAAATCACTACAGATGGTGACTGCAGCCATGAAATTAAAAGACATTTACTCCTTGGAAGGAAAGTTATGACCAACATAGATAGCATATTCAAATGCAGAGACATTACTTTGCCAACAAAGGTTCATCTAGTCAAGGCTATGGTTTTTCCTGTGGTCATGTATGGATGTGAGAGTTGGACTGTGAAGAAGGCTGAGCGCCGAAGAATTGATGCTTTTGAACTGTGGTGTTGGAGAAGACTCTTGAGAGTCCCTTGGACTGCAAGGAGATCCAACCAGGCCATTCTGAAGGAGATCAGACTTGGGATTTCTTTGGAAGGAATGATGCTAAAGCTGAAACTCCAGTACTTTGGCCACCTCATGCAAAGAGTTGACTCATTGGAAAAGACTCTGATGCTGGGAGGGATTGGAGGCAGGAGGAGAAGGGGACGACAGAGGATGAGATGGCTGGATGGCCACTGACTCGATGGATGTGAATCTGAGTGAACTCCGGGAGTTGGTGAGGGACAGGGAGGCCTGGCGTGCTGCGATTCATGGAGTCGCAAAGAGTCAGACACGACTGAGTGACTGATCTGATCTGATATAACCTTTTGGGACTTTTTTTTCACTCAGCATAATTCTCTGGAGATCCATCAGATTGTATATATCAATAGTTTGTTTCTTTGTATTGCTGAGTAGTATTCCACAGTTTGTCTAGTTATTCATCTGCTGAAGGCTATCTGGATTATTTTCAGTTTGGGGCTATTACAAACAAAGCTGCTTTGATTATTCATGTACAGTTTTTTTTTCTAATTTGATGAACTCAAACTTACCTGCTTTGAATTCTTTGCTTAATCCTCTGTCATGAAGACCTTCTATATTTTCTTCTAAACATTTTATGGTTTTACATTTTACATTTTACATTTAGATCCATGATCCATTTTAAGTTAATCCTTTTTTCTTATTGCTTCATTATTTTATTCACTGGATCATTTTACCTGGAGTATCTTTGCACCTTAACATGTAATTAACATTTGAAAATAAGCCAATTATACTAATCTTATTTTTTATTCAAAATCATAGACCATTGTTACAATTTGATGACACTGTCCCAAATGAGATGGTCAGAGCCTTGCCTGCAGCCCAGGAATCCATATATTCTCACCACGAGTCACTTCTGTAATAAATGAATGAGTGGCTGTGCTGTTTTCAACTCTGCTCTTTTCCCTTTCCAGGACCTTTCATGGCCACTCTGGAACATGACTGCCATGCTACCACCGCATATACTGGCTTGCAATCATGATCAAACCAATGCATCCAAAAACCAGGGCTCAGACTTTCCCTGCTCTTTCAGCTGGTTGTACTGTACGAGACTGCCCATGTGCCCATGAGGTGCAAGAGGAGGAGTGGAGCTAGTGCAAGTGATGCAGCTGACCTACTTGCTCATGTGCCCTGTGTTCTCCGGTCCTGCTTGGTCTCCTTCCCAGATGCGGTATTTCCATCTTATGATAGTCTGCTGCAGGTATTCTGATTTTTTTGACGAGAGAGGTTCAACAGAATTCTTTTCATAAAGTGAAGTTTCAGATTCAGTCTTTGGTGCTTCATTACCATATGCAGTCTGTCTCTTCCAGAACCCAAAACATGTTGGAGCTATTTCTCAAAAGGTGTTTTGTTTCATGCTGTAGACATAAATGTGTAACTCTATTATAGTTTATAATTCTATGATGGCGTGTGTAAGCTTTTCATAAGCTTCACAGTACCTCTTTTCCCACTGAAAGTATCTCCAACACCATAGGGCCTTCCAAAGCTTAGGACCCAAGCAACACGACTGCTTACACCACAGCCTGGACCTACTGCAGAGCTCTTTCCCGCACTGGGTCACGAGGTCCCACTCAAAGTTGGCAACCCTTCTATGTCACCTATACATGGACCAGGTCAACATTCCTTGGTGAAAAATGTATTTCCTCTAGAATCAAAGAAGCCTACCATGCATGTGCTTCAATTTCTGTGGCAAAGGATTCAGTACACGTTTTTTTTTTTCCCCTTTGTTAGGGATATCTTGGCATATTTCTGACCATTGGACCCTAAAAACATCAGTGACGTTTTCTTCATTGGAATCCTAAAATCTTCACTAAAAATTCAAGAAAGTCTTTGAAACTTTGCAGTTTATTTTACACACTCTGGAGCACATGTGCATTGTCAAGGCTTTCAGAGTACTAGCCCCCGCTAGTTTGACTTGCCTGATCAGCATTATTAATGTTAATGGATCACTGTGAGGTTTTGTGGGATGACCAAGCAGTCTGGATCTCTTTGTACTATAATATAATGAAAGGCAGGAAAGTTAACATAGCCCTAAGGCAAAACTAAATGAATATTGTCTGCCCTGCATGAATGCAACTGTCTCTGACCCTTTCTGATTGGGATGGAAAAAAATTCATTTGATGCATCAATAGCTATATATCATGTTCCTGCTCCATTGGAGAAGGCAATGGCAACCCACTCCAGTACTCTTGCCTGGAAAATCACATGGACAGAGGAGCCTGGTAGGCTACAGTCCATGGGGTCACCAAGAGTCGGACACGACTGAGCGACTTCACTTTCACCTTTCACTTTCATGCACTGGAGAAGGAAATGGCAACCCACTCCAGTGTTCTTGCCTGGAGAATCCCAGGGATGGGGGAACCTGGTGGACTGCCGTCTATGGGGTCGCACAGAGTCGGACACGACTGACGTGACACAGCAGCAGCAGCAGCAGCTCCACCATGATACTTTTCTAGCACAGCAGCTGAAAACTGGGCTACTATTTGGTTAAGTCTGAGGTAGTTTACAATCATTCTCCAGGATCCATCTAGTTTCTTCACGGATAAGACTGGTAAATTTAAAAGAGGCATGATAGGAATCACCATCCTCAAATCCTTTAGATCTTTAATGGTGGCACTAATCTCCGCCACTCTCCCTTCATCCCATAGAATATAATCTTGCTTTTCAAATTTAATATCTTGGCTGGGGAAAGGGGGAAGTTTCAGACATATCCACTTGTCCTTCCCCACTATGAGACCCTTACCACAAAGGACAAGTATCCGGTATGGAGATTACACCAACTACCAGGTATATCAACTGTATACCTGAGGACTATGGAAACGACCATTGAGTATTTTCCAGACCTTAACCAGGATTCCATTTATCACCTGGTCCTGAGATGCCCCCACTCTCTGGAGTGCTTTGAAGATGTTTTGAAGCTCCAGATATTCAAGTAAACTCAAAACATATGTCCAAGAATCCTGAGTATTCTTCTTTCCCCATTTATCACAAAAAAGTTCCCCCATGTATATGAATTCTTTATTAAGTATGGTCTTATGTTTCAGCCCCTTTGATCAAGCACCTTCAAAATCCAATCCCTGGGGTATGCTCCTTTCTCATGACACTGCATGCTAGCTAAGTCCTAGAGCTCCTATGTGTAATCTCTTTCCTGCCTTATCTGGCCTAGCTCTTTTCCAGGTGGCCTAGTAGCTGGGAGAGGAGGTGAGGGCAACTCCTGAGGAGGACACTCACTGCCTTGAAGAGGAGGGGCTTCTACAACACCCTGAAGCACAAGGAAAGGGTAGACTACAAACTCCAAGGGAAGGGAGTCCGCAGAGCCAACACCTTCTGGGAAATCCATCTAGACAGTGCAACTATACATTCCAGGGCCTCAGATTTCTCCAGCCTGGGCCCTGACTTTGTCACAGATCTGGGAACACCATCCAGATAGTGCCATTACATATTCCAGGGCCTCAGATTTCTCCAGCCTGGGCCCTGACTTTGTCACAGCAGACCTGCCTTGACTGATTATTTATTCATCTCTGGAGCTCTGCAATTTTAGCTCTAAGATCCTGTTTGCCACTTAACAAAGTCTGCTCTTACACTGCAACAGATAAAGACTTTTCAATAAACTACCAGAGAGATGCACTGGTCCTTACATTTATTCTTTAACTGTTTGTTAATGGACAAAGAGTTTCTTACTATCCTGTCTGTAGGGTGTTAACACAGCATAGCAGTAAACAGACAACTGAGCTATATTTGAGGCATTATTCACACTGTATCTTTCAAATGCTTGGATCAACACACCTGTCAAGACATTTACTTCACTGTGAAGTTTTTCCAAGAGACCTCGGATGAGATCTTAAGAATAGGACCGCCACCATGTGCCAGAGACGATCCATATTGCAATACCATTCAAGAAGGAGTGTTGTTGCCATCTTGATGGTAAGTACACCATCCCAGTGCCTCATCTTACTGCCTACTTTATCAGACCACCCCTGACATCACCACTTCTCAAAAACAGAAACCAAGATGAAATTAGATGTGCAAGTACTTACTGAAGAAATGCCTGTGAGGGAAAACAGAGAGTCAGGGGAGGCTAGGAGAGCCATCCCACCTTGACGAAGGACTGATCTCTGCAGGAGAAAGGGGTAAGGAAAGAGAGTTGGGTAGGAAAAGTCTTAGATTCTCTTTCTCTGCTGTGGTTCTAAGAGAGTTTTAGCAAGGCAAATGGGGAGTCTTTAAGGCCCATTTTAAAGAAATGTGCCTGCCTTAATATCCCCGCCATGCTTAATGACTGGCTACAGCAAATAATTGGGAAACAAGAGCCTCATGCAAATGCAGTACTCGATTTGCAATGCAGTTCAGGCAGGCCATCAATTATGTCCCCCATGGTAGAAAATCTGAGCATATTTACATAGATGCCATAGATATATTGGCCCTGACTTAGGAACGTGGGATGCTACTTCAGTGGCACACCACTGTCCTTCAAGCATTCTGTAATAAGAGTCGGACATAACTGAGAGACTTCACTTTCACTTTTCACTTTCATGTACTGGAGAAGGAAATGGAAACCCACCCCAGTGTTCTTGCCTGGAGAATCCCAGGGATGGGGGAGCCTGGTGGGCTGCCGTCTCTGGGGTCACACAGAGTCGGACACGACTGAAGTGACTTAGCAGCAGCAGCAGCAGTGTGCTTCCACCTCTATCTCCACAGGCTTGGCTCCCAAACTCAAAACTAGTCTATCATCACTGTGCATGCTTAGTCGCTCAGTTGTATCCAACTCTTTGCGACCCCATGGACTTTAGCCCACCAGGCTCCTCTATCCATGTGATTTTCCAGGTGAGAACACTCGAGTGGGTTGCCATTTCCTCTTCCAGGGGATCTTCCCAGTCCAGGGATCAAACCTGTACCTCCTGTGTGTCCTGCACTGCGGGCAGATTCTTTACCCACTGAGCCATGAGGGAAGCCCTTCTTCCATGGGTTGAGAACAGTGAGACAAACTAAGCTTGTATCCAGCACTAGACTCGTGTGATCTTCCCAACCCAGGGATCAAACCCAGGTCTCCCACACTGCAGGTGGATTCTTTACCAGCTGAGCCACAAGGGAAGCCCAAGAATACTGGGGTGGGTAGCCTATCCCTTCTCCAGCAGATCTTCCTGACCCAGGAATCGAACTGGGGTCTCCTGCATTGCAGGCAAATTTTTTACCAACTGACCTATCAGGGAAGCCATGTCAAATAAGTACTGACACACTTGATAAATTAAAACAGACTGCTATGTCAAGTAGTATAACTTACATAAATATAAACCTACATTGGAGCGAATCTAACATCCTCATTTACATTCATCATAAAACTTTATGCAACATAAATTGCAGTGTAAACAAGTAAATGTCTCATTTTACAATGATTTAAATTGTATTAACCAAAATTTGAAGCTTTACCCAAGAATTTAGCAGCCAGAACATTTGCCCAGTACACTCCAAAGAAGTTGCACGACCCTCCCTGCTAGGGGACCTTTGGATACTGCATGGCAGGCAGGGCCCATTTATTCAGGCAATGTGTCCTTCAATTAGAAGCAGGTGGATTTGGTAAAGACGCAACAACCCTAGGCTGTTCTAGTCTCATGAAGTAGTTAACTTATAACACCATGAATTATTTTACAACCCTTACATCTTGAACCACCTCATGAGAATTCTGTATTATTACCACTCTATAATGCCATTGTAAGAGAAATGAGGAAGCTCACCCTCTCAGTACACTCAAAAAAATGCACATCACTGTTATGATCCTGGATTAAAAAAGGGGATCTTTACCTCAGGGGTAAAGCAACAGTTAGAACTGTACATGGAACAACATACTGGTTCCAAATAGGGAAAGGAGTACGTCAAGGCTGTATATTGTCAGCCTGCTTATTTAACTTATATGCAGAGTACATCATGAGAAATGCCAGGCTGGATGAAGCACAAGCTGGAATCAAGATGGCTAGGAGAAATATCAATAACCTCAGATATGTACATGACACCACCCTTATGGCAGAAAGTGAAGAAGAACTAAAGAGCCTCTTGATGAAAGTGAAAGAGAAGAGTGAAAAAGTTGGCTTAAAGTTCAACATTCAGAAATCTAAGATCATGGCATCCAGTCCCATCACTTCATGGCAAATAGATGGGGAAACAGTGGAAACAGAGACAGACTTTATTTTGGGGGGCTCCAAAATCACTGCAGATGGTGACTGCAGCCATGAAATTAAAAGACACTTGGTCATTGGAAGAAAAGTTATGACCAACCTAGACAGCATATTCAAAAGCAGAGCCATTACTTTGCCAACAAAGGTCCATCTAGTCAAGGCTATGGTTTTTCCAGTGGTCACATACAGATGTGAGAGTTGGACTATAAAGATGAGCGCCAAAGAATTGATGCTTTTGATCTGTGGTGTTGGAGAAGACTCTTGAGAGTCTCCTGGACTTCAAGGAGATCAAGCCAGTCCATCCTAAAGGAAATCAGCCCTGAATAGTCATTGGAAGGACTGACGGTGAAGCTGAAACTCCAATATTTTGGCCACCTGATGGGAAGAACTGACTCACTGGAAAAGACCCTGATGCTGGGAAAGATCAAAGGCGGGAGGAGAAGGTGATGACAGAGGATGAGATGGTTGGATGGCATCAGCGACTCGATGGACATGAGATTGAGCAAGCTCTGGGAGTTGCTGACGGACAGGGAACCCTGGTGTGCTGTAGTCCATGGGGTTGCAAAGAGTCAGAAACGACTGAGTGACTGAACTGAACTGAATTTACTCAGGGAAAGAAGCAAGGAGTGCACATGGAGCTTGATGATGAGAAAACATCTTTTTGTCTCCTCCCCCCTACATTTTTAGCTCCAGTCTTTGATACAATTTAGGGAGAGAGACTACATCAGCAAAAAGCAGAACTGCTGTAGGCACTAGATTACTACTAACATTGAATAGAAAAACAGGGACTTCACTGAAAAACACTTCTAAATTATTTTCAAAGTTCTAAACCTCTCATTTATCCACTTAAAAATGTATCTAATTAGGAGCCTAGAAAGGAGAAGAATGTCTTTGATCTCCATCCAACATTTCTCCAAAATACTCCACATTATAATATAGAATTTGCATAAATTTACTAATTTTCCCTCAGATAAAAAGATGGCTTAAATAACTATTAAACACCTCAAACAATTTCTATGTAAATGGTAGGTTTTTATCATAATTGAGAAATTTAGAAAAATTGAGGAAGCCAAAAATAATTTAAGTGAATCCAAATTTAACTTAATTAAATCGATATGAAGAAAAATAAAACAGCGGCTGCAGATTCATTATTAAAAGGGAAAGTTGGCAATTTTAAATGCATGCAATTATACTGAAATGCTAATTTAAATTTTATGTAAAATATTAAATTTAATGAGTATGGAATAAGTATTAATTCTCAAAATAATACCTGTATGCATATAACAACATTTAAAATTTTTATTAATTTTCAAAGAAACACTAATTGATAAAAAGCGTAGTTTCTTCTGCTCAACTGTTAAAGTTCTAATTCCAACAAACCATATAATTATGACAAGTTAAAATTCCATCTTTAAACTCTTCATAATCTTCTTTGGTAAACAGATCCAGAAATAGGTTAAACCTAAATAAAAGATGACAAAATTGAATTCTTGTTAATATAAAATGTCGTAATTAGTAGTTACTGAAAAATTGTAACGTTTCTAATACAGCAAAGCAACAGTTAGCCACTCCCTGCACTTATTGTTTTGATAGCTTTTACCTTCTCTACGTGGGCTAATTTGCTCAGCAGTGTCCAACTCTCTGCAACCCCATGGACTGCAGTCTTCCAGGCTCCTTTCTGTCCATGGGGCTAACCCAGCAGGAATACTGGAGTGGGTATTCTCACCAAGGGATCTTCCCGACCTAGGGATCAAACCCAGGTCTCCTGCATTGCAGGCAGATTCTTTACCATCTGAGCCACCAGGGAAGCCCCCTTTTCTAGTTGACCATAAAAAGCTTCTGATGGGCTCAACTCATATTTTCTTCCCCTCCCCAGTTCCTGTCAATACCCTTGGTGACTTCAACAGTCCCAATTATAAGAACTGTGCCACAAAACACTATACCACAGGCCTTTATCACCAGGCCACTCCAGCCACTCACAAGCAAAGTCATTGCAAGGATGGCCACTGTCAACACTTGGAATTTTTGCTTTACTTCTAAGTGTTGGAACTCTGAACAGCATTTCATACCCCTATACTGTCACTGAACAAGGTCAATGCCCTCCTTGGAACTCAGCCCCTTTGAGATCAGTCCCTCAATCTCCTGCAAGCTTCATTTGTATCCCCTCTCTCAATCATTTCTCTCATCACTCCTAATTATGCCCCTAGGATCCCTCTTCGAGAGCCTGAGACTTCCTCTTCATCCTAGGCACTGCCCGACACTGTGTTCTCAGTCCTCTCCTCTCCCTCCACCCCCACAATGAGGTTTCATCTGCACCTACTGCCAGAACCGCATACACTTATTGCAGTGTGGTATCACATGGGCTCCGACACTTCCAAATGCTTACAGTTTTCACCTGAGTACCTACTGCTTGAAATCCTACATGCCAAAATAAAACTAAGTAGGTTCATAAAACCAACTCTTTCAATTTATTTCTTACCTACTCATTGTCAAACCTTAGTATCATCTACATATTTCCCTACATCTAGTCATCTGTGTCCTCTCCACTTTTCAAGTGCATTTTACTTTTCCCTTGGTCTGCTATTACAATCCCTAGATTTTCTTTTTCACCTTCTGTCTTGCCTCCATTCCACGTTTTCACAAAATGACATCAGATTCTTTTTAAAATGCACACCTGATTAACCCACTGCTTTGAAATGTCCTATACTGACAATGTACAAGATATCTGCATAATTTCTTATTATCTTTCCATAAAACACTTACTAATTATAAAAGGAAGAACAGTAACTGTGTATAGTAGAGTTCTGGACATCTTAACCAACAGATCAAAGTTAACATCCTCAACAAGAGATAAATGAAAACCTCATCACTCCTGATGTGAAGTTCTGAGAAGAAAGTAACATTATTTATATAATGTACCAACCAAAAATGCAAAATGTGAATCAAATCAGGAGAATTATCAGCAAGTCCAGACGGATAGACTGAAAAATAATTGGCCTACACTCTTCAAAACTGTCAATATCATACAAGACAAAGAAAGACTGAAGAGTTGTTACAGATAAAGAATACTAATCTGCCTGCAGTTCAGGAGACCTGGGTTTGATTCCTGGGTTGAGAAGATCCCCTGGAGAAGGGAATGGCTACGCACTCCAAGAAACTTATGGACAGAGCAGTCTAATGGGCTATAGTCCATGGGGTTGCAAAGAGTTGGACACAACTGAGTGACTAATACATTACATTAAAGAGACATTACAATTAATATGATACATGACCTTTGATTCAGATCTTCTGTAACAAAAAAATCCCATTAAGGACATTAATGGCACAAGAAAAAATTGGAATACAGACTATAGATTTTATAAAAATTTTATATCAGTGTTAAATGCTCTGAATTTGATATTTCTAGTGTGGTTGTAAAAATAAAGATATCCTGGCTCTTAGGATATACACACTAAAGTATTAAGGGGCAAGGCTTTACACACATACACAGAGAAAGAGGAATGGGGAGCAGGATAATGACAAAGCACATGTGGCAAGATGTAAAAACTGGTGAACCCAAGCAAAGTGTATTCTGAAGGTCTTTGCATTCTTCTTGCAATTTGTATATACGTTTGAAATCATTTAGAATAAATCTTTTAGAATTCATTAAGAAAACATTCCATGTTTCTTCATTGCCTACTGAATTAAGTACAGATCCTTGGCCAAGTATCCAGGTGAGTCCATTTGAAACAAAGTTTCAGTATACTGTATACCCTTCTTTACTATGACTACTTTCAATAAGTTTAATAAAACTGTACATTTATAAACACTTTCTTGGACTCCATGAATTTGCTGATGTCCATATACTCCCTTCCCCCACATTCTCACTTACAAAAGTCTAATTTCTCTTCACCAAAGCCCATCTTACTTACTTTTTATACTACTTCCCAAACCCTACCAAACTGGGTGTAACCTATCCCTAAGAATTAAGAGTCCAGACGATAAGTAAACCAGGGCACAACTGGGAAAAAAAAAAAAAAACACTAAGGGGGATGACATGATCAGTTTAAGCCATGTAGCATTTAAAGTAAATGTAGAACAACCTAAATAAATTCAGAGGTACTTGACCAGCGGTCAGAAGTGAAATAGATATTTAAGGGTCATACACCCAGAAAGAGTAATTGAGCCACAAAACAGGTGAATTATCTCAGAATATGTATGTAAAGAGAGAATGTGCGTGCTTAGTCACTTCAGTCATGTTCAGCTCTGTGCAACCCCAGATGGATAGACTGAAAAATAATTGGCCTGCACTCTTCAAAATTGTCAATATCATAAAAGACAAAGAAAGACTGAAGAGCTATTACAGATTAAAGAATACT
Organism: Bos javanicus; assembly: GCF_032452875.1. NCBI lineage: Eukaryota > Metazoa > Chordata > Mammalia > Artiodactyla > Bovidae > Bos > Bos javanicus. Next base: position 5,617,834 of record NC_083887.1, on the reverse strand, counting down.
AATCTGCCTGCAGTACCAGAGACCTGGGTTCCATTCCTGGGACTGTAGACCACCAGGCTCCTCTCTCCATGGGATTCTCCAGGCAAGAACGCTGGAGTGGGTTTCTGTGCCGTTCTCCAGGAGATCTTCCTGACCCGGGACTGAGCCTGTGTCTCTTATGCCTCCCGCACTGGCAAGCAGGTTCTTTACCGCTGCCTAGTGCCACCCGAGAAGCCCATGAAGAGAGAAGAGGACCAACAGTTACTCCAAGGGCAGCATTTGTTATTAGATGGAAGCAAAAAGGACAAGTAAAAGATACACAGAAAATATAGTCAGAAAGGTAGAAAGAGAACCATGACACAGTCTTTAATGTCATAAGTAAGAAAAAAAATTTGAAGGAATAGTAGTAAGATAACATTAAATGTGACAGCATGTTCAAAAATAAAAGAGAACTAAGCAGATACATGAACAAAAATAAAAAACAAAAAAAGTTGGACCATGGTGAGAGCAGTTTCAATAGCACTGTGAATATGAGGCCTGAATGAAGCTTATTAAATTTCAATCAACATTTAATGAATGCCTTCTAGGTGTCAAACACTGGTTTTAAAAAAGAAAACAGGTTGGAATTAGGCAACTAAAGGTTGGAGATGGTAGAATGTAAAAGGCGAAGGGAAAAGTCTATACCTTTTAATTTTTATCTAAGTGTATTCTTACCAGAAGATGACAAGAAGATTCATTTTGTATCTTTTGAATCTAGGAACAAGATAAAGTATAAGGAAAATTCAAGTTGGTCTCTGGCACTGGTTTTTCCTTAATAAACATATATTAAGGAATAAGAATTATAATACATTTAAAAATATAATTATTAGCTTCTATAATCTTATTTAAAATTGTAATAAAATAATGAATTATACAGATACTTTTCATTTATAACATGCAGCTTCTGGAAAACACAGCATATCAATTTAAGTTGCTAAATAATCTTTACAAGATCATTAAATCATCTGATGTTTAGTTGAGGGCCTATTGTTGTTTAGACCCTCAGTCATGTCTGACTCCTTTGTGACCCCATGGACTGTAGCCCACTGATCATGGGATTATCCAGACAAGAAATACTGGAGTGAGTTGCCATTTCCTTCTCCAGGAGATCTTCCCAACCTAGGGATCAAACCCACGTCTCCTGCTTGGCAGGTGGATTCTTTACCACTGAGCCACCTGGGCTCAGAAGGCCTACTGCTGAGGCACAAAAGAATTTAACGAGTTCAAGGTAATGGCCAGAGCAAAATTAGATGTAATCTAGTGTATTTATTAGAGTAACTGGATCTGGATTAACAGAACAATGTCGATATTTTTGCACATTTCTCTGCCTATACAAGCATCCTTGTCACCTAAGAAACCACTGACAGCTTTTTCCTAATTCCCTCTCCTGCCTCATTCTCTTTTTTAACTGGATAAGCAAAGCAAAGCAGAGTATCAGTAATGTGAACATTAGTATAAATACCATTATTGCAAACAATTCATGCTATTATGAATGCAATATTACAAGAACAGTAATGAGTCTCCAGTGTTATATTGCTTACAACATTCTGTTTTAATTATTATCTTATGAAAATACTTTTCACAAAATCAAATTCTGCAGATTTACAGACTGTCAAAATAAAAGTTGTCACTGAATAACTATACTAAAAACCTACAGAAACATTCAGCATGGTAATATATGTATTAGGACATGCATGTGAAGGAAAGAAAATCACTTATGATTAAGCAATTCATGTGGCATTGTTACATAAATTGTATCCAGCTTAACTGTTTGAGAATCCAGAACTTCCAATTACTTTAATAAACATACTAGATTACATCTAATTTTGCTTTGACCACAACATCAACTGATGTAGTTTTAAATATGGTTTAAATTATGAATTGTTTTCCAGGAATGAAATAATGACATCAAGGCTATAACTCAAGGGAAGAGTTTGCTAAATGCATTAAATTGGACTGCAGCATCATGAAAACGAAGTGACTGTATGAAGTAACACAGAATGTACACTATAATATAGTTAAAATGCTTTTCTCCATCTATATGGATGAGTTTTGTGACCCGGCTTTCCTGGAGGCTCAGACAGTAAAGAATCCATCTGCAATGCAGGATACCTGGGTTTGATCTCTGAGTTGGGAAGATCCCCTGGAAAAGGGAAGATCCCCTGGAGAAGGGAAGATCACCTGGAGGAGGACATGGATACCCACTCCAGTATTCTGACCTGGAGAATTCCATGGACAGAGGAGCCTGGCAGGCTACAGTCCATGGAGTATCGAAGAGTTGGACAAGACTGAACAACTTTCACTCACTTACTCGCTCATTCAAATTCAGATTTAACAAAAATATTTCAGATTTAAGAGACAAGCATGTTTCCTTGGCTCAGGAAGCTCAGTCAACATTCACTTTCTGCACTCCTCCACACATAGCTACACCTGCGGTCTATTCTACACTCAGTGCTTTACAATGCTCTGTACTTTTAATTATGATGAACAGTGATACAATGGTAGCCTCGAATCTACAGTGCTATGCACTGAATGTGACAATGAGGAAAACTACTGATCTAATGTGATCCAAGAGAAATAAAGTATTAGAGAAGCCAGCTCTCTTTAATACAATGAAAATTGTGTTTACTTACTTTCTCTAGACAACTGTTGGCATTTCAGCCTAAGTCTGTATTTCTCATTTTCTTCAAGCATTTTTGAAATGATTTTGTACACTCCATTCCATACTAAAACCTTCAAAAGATAAGCACAGTTAAGGAACACTGAGCAGAGAATGTGGACTACAGTGTGATGCAGACAACTAGAAGTAAGTCAACCGTGATGACTGAAAGTCACTCAGTCATGTCCGACTCTTTGCAACCCCATGGACTATACAGTCCATGGAATTCTCTAGGCCAGAATACTGGAGTGGGTAGCCTTTCCCTTCTCCAGGGGATCTTCGCAACACAGGGATCGAACCCAGGTCTCCCGCATTGCAGGTGGATTCTTTATCAGCTGAGCCACAAGGGAAGCCCCAAGTCAACTGTGGTGCATGTCAATTTGATATCATTACAAAGCACTCAGAGATCTAAAAATTAAACAAAATTGCTTTCCCATATTCACTGAATTCTCTGGTATCTTTTTCTAACTTCTTAGTATTTCCTCTCTGTAGTATTTAAACTAACTGTCCTGGGGACTTCCCTGGTGGTCTAATGGTTAAGACTCCACAGGAGGTGGTTTGTTCCTTGGTTGGGGAACTAAGATCATACATGCTGCATGGCATAGCCAAAAAATTAAAAATAAATAATTGGGGAAATTTATAATAAATAAATAAACTTTCCTGGATGAAGGCAAGGTCTTTCAAAGGCAATGTCCAGTAAGTCCTATGGTTTCAACATACTCAATTTTGTTTTGAAAGGTAGTAAAAATAATAATTTCTATTCCTATGTATAAACCACTGGGCCATGATATGATTTTTTAGTGTATTTTATTATTCTAGTTAATACTTAAACATTTCTCCTAGGACATACCAAAGCAAACTTACCAGAGAGCATGAATATACTAGAATAGGAAGAATGGAGACCACAGAAGCAAACAGAGAAATCTAGGCTCAAATTCCAGCTTAACCACTTAACCAGTTGCTTAATATCAGGCAAGCGTTTTAATCTCATCTAGGAGTAACTTCATACATTGGATTATTAGAAATCATGAAAAATATACATACAGCATTTACACCTAGTGTCTGGCCCACAGTAGTTATAGGTAAACATTGGCTATTGTCCAAGAGGAATTGGTTCTTGGAAGAAAAACTTCTCAGTATACTGGGAAGATTAAATGCTCATTCAAAATACACTTGCTGAAAGAGTCAGTCACTTTGAATGCTATTCTATACCATATATGGATTAGAAATCAAAAAAACTTAAAACTCAGAAATAATATAATTTATGTGTCATTATCAACTAATGATTTCTTTAAAATGAAGTGTAAAACATACGGTGGTAAACAAAGATTAGTAGAATAACTGATCTTGAATATGTTTAAAACACTGAAGTCACCATGACATGTGGACAACTAGACAAGAAAAGGGTTCAGCATAAAGGTCCTTGCTTGTCAGATTTCCTGCTAGAAACAATGTATATCCCTTGTCCTTAAAAGAGCACTGTGACAACAACATAGATACCTTGTACTTTCCTGTGAAATCCATGTTATATTCTATAGAATATGTATTTTCATGCTTTGAAAAAGCTCACAGTTATACTTTGGTTAAAATATATTTTATATCTTCAAACACAGGAAGAGATATTCTTCATGGTTAATAAATATTTTCAAACCCAGTTTCATTTCTGATCATTAATTCTAGTTTTCTCATTTCATTAAACTTAATTTTTCAAAAGATGGAACTATTTTCAATGTCTTGAGTTTCTTCACACATTTGTATTTAAACAGGTTAATCTAAAATTCAAAATATCACTCATTCCCCTGTGCAAAAATATACCTTTTTGTTCTTCTTCTTCATTATTTTGGAAGTTTCACTCAAAGGTATGGGGAAGTCAAACTCTTTAGCTAAATTCTTCTGGGTTAAACCTAATTTTTAAAAAAACAGAGAGAGAGAAACAAGGTAAAATATCAAGTCAGCACATACTTTACAGAATTCACTATCCCGATAATTAACAACTATAAATGTCTCAAGCTTTCTTTGGGGATTTTTACACTTGTTGATATATTTCAGATGACTAGATAATAGCAGTTTACCAATTAACTAATACTATACTGGAAAAAAATAAAACAAGAAAACTAAGGGTAAACTATCTAATGGTGCCTAGATCTCCCTCCCTTTCCAACTTGAAAGGTGAGCCCCAGAAGGGTTAGCAACAGAGTAAACAAATACCAGAAAACCACACCTTGCCCTAGGTGTGCTCTCTCTCTCTCTCACACACACACACACACCAGTGAGGCAAATATCTACCTGCTTTCAAAACTCAGCTCATAGGTTTCTACAGCCTCTCCCCTCAAACACCCACAGCCCTTGCTTCCAGAAACACTTTGCTCAAGATACTCAGCACAGTAGCATATGTTTATAGTTTCCTTCACCATGCTGTGACCTTCTGGTGGGGCAGTGTCCCTGTGTGTAGCATTCATCTATCTATCCTACCAGACACACAGTAGGTTCTAATAAAGGTCTGTCAGAGTTATAAGCTTCCGGACTCTACTCAATAAACCATACTGCCTTCCCAAATATTAACCGTGAGAAGAAAGCCTAAGGGTTTGCGTATCCAAAGACAAAATCAAAGCACAATGAGCATGTGTTCCCTGAAAGTGCTTATGTTTGTTCTTTTGCCTGCAACACCCTGTATGTACCCCAACATTTCCCCGCTGTATTCCTGCCAGACCACCGCTCTCTACTTGGCCTTCTTCGACTCATCCAGTATTTAGCTTTCCAGGGGCAGAGAGCCTTCTCTGATTTCACAAAGCACCCTATGCTCAGTTACCACAGGATTTATCATGCTGTTTGCTTGAGAAATGTGTTCTATTCATTAGAAGTCCAGCAGTATAGAAATTAGATACACAATCAATACTCCATTTGTTGAGTGAAACAGAGTATGTTCTAAACTGGCATGCCCCATTTGTGAGGAACAGACCACTGATCCTGAGCCAGGCACAGATACAGCACTAATGAATATGAACTCACATGAAAAGAAACTCATTCCCTTTTGAATTCTTTTCCAATCTTCTGATTATATCAAGGAGAAAGTCAGAGTTTGGAACTGGTATGTCATTTAAACTTTTCTAAGACTTGCTCATCTCTCTTTATGACTGCAGCAACTTCCAGAAGACAACCTATTTGGCTAGAATTTAATAATATTGTTTTTCCTTTATTAGATTCTTTTTAGTTAATTTCTATTTATGGAAAATGATACATGCTTTCCACTGAGGTAATGATGTAAACTGTTCTAAAAAGAAATTCAGTTGAGAGGGAAAAATGCACCTATTTAAATAAATATATTAAGTAAATTATAGTACAGATGTACAGATATAACAGGAAAATAACAAGTTTGGGAAACTCTGCTCTTCATATACCCACATGTATCCTTCCCTCTAAGCGCCTACATCCTTTGGAATACTGTACTTGTCTCTTTTCCAAACATTTTCTGTTTGTAAGCCTTACCTAACCTAGATATATATACTCCTTGAGGTCAAGATAGGCACCCTCATATCTATCTGTATTAGTTAGAAATATAAAATATGTCAAGGAGCATAGAGAAGAGAAAAAGAAAAAAAGGCAAAATCATTTCTTCTACTTATTTTGGGCACTTTACTGAGGCTATGGCTCCCCTGTATACCTAGATTTTATGCTTCAAATTTGAAGCTTCAACTTGTGCTTCAAATCTGTCTCTACTCTTTGAAAACACTCTGATCCAGTCTAAATATATTTTCCTCCTTCTCTAATTATTATCCATCACTGATCCTTATGGTACTTTGCTTACATGTTTTCCCCACCTATAATCCCCTATTATCTCAGGAACATGTGTAAATCTCACAGAGCCACATCCACCACCAAGAAACTTTCCTTAATTCCTTCATCCCCCAATTATTCACCACCTCCACAGCATTTATTTGTACCTCCACAATAGCATTCATCACCCTCTACTATATATAAGTGAAAGTCAGTTGGGTCTGACTCTTTGAGACTCCATGGACTATAGAGTCCATGGAATTCTCCAGGCCAGAACACTGGAATGGGTAGCCTTTCCCTTTTCTAGGGGATCTTCCCAACCCAGGCATCGAACCCAGGTCTCCCCCACTGCAGGCAGATTCTTTACCAGCTGAGCTACCAGGGAAGCTCTACTATATAAAAATTATGCTTGTATCTCCCAAGTTCTGGATAATATAGAACCAGCTTGACTTATGAGTCTTGCCCGAAACATTAAGAAGAGTTACTGACTTGCCAGCCCCTGGATTTCTAAGAGGCTTCCCAAGTGGCACAGTGGTAAAAAAACCCACCTGCCAGTGCAGGAGACAGGAGACACGGTTTGATTCCTGTGTCAGGAAGATCCCCTGGAGGAGGAAATGGCAACCCACTCCAGAACTCTTGCCTGGAAAATTCCATGGACAGAGGAGCCGGGCAGGCTACAGTCCATGGGGTCGCAAAGAGTGGGACATGACTGAGCACACATGCCCGGATTTCTAAACTACAATACGTCTCACACACAGCTTATACTGGAGAAGGCAATGGCAACCCACTCCAGTACTCTTGCCTGGAGAATCCCATGGACAGAGGAGCCTGGTGGGCTGCTGTTCATAGGGTCGCAGAGTCGGATATGACTGAAGTGACTTAGCATGCGTGCATGCATTGGAGAAGGCAATGGCAACCCACTCCAGTACGCTTGCCTGGAGAATCCCATGGACAGAGGAGCCTGGTGGGCTGTCATCTGTGGGGTTGCACAGAGTCGGACACGACTGAAGCAACTTAGGAGCAGTAACAGCTTATAAGCTTATCTTCCAGAAGTATATGTGTGTGTGTGTTAGTCGCTCAGTCATGTCCAACTCTTTGAGACCCCATGGACTCAAAGACTCCCACCAGGCTCCTCTGACCATGGAATTCTCCAGGCAAGAATACCAGAGAGGGTAGACATTCTCATCTCTAGGGGCTCTTCCTGACCCAGGGATCAAACTCAGGTCTCCCCCATTGCATGCAGATTCTTTACCATCTGAGCCACAGGGAAGCCTATGTGTTTCTGATAACTCGACTCCACCATTCAAAAATCTTCAGTAATCATAAAATGAGTCTCCAAGGCATTCCACAATGTGGTACAAAATTTATTTCTCACTCATTCAATAAATATTTAGTGTCCAGACCCTGGGACAATCACCCTCTCTTTCCCCAAGCTACTTCTGCTGAGTGTGCCAACATTACTGGCATGTTACTCTCTCTGCCAAACCCTGTGCTATGCATTTTGCACGCATTACTTCACTTAATCTTCACAGTAACTCATTGAGGTAGGAACTATTATCCTGATTTTATAGAAAAAGAAACTGAACATCAGAACAGTTAACTAACTTAGCTAATATTACACTGCTAGTAAATGAGAGAACCAAGATTATGGCTTTCTGACTTCAAAGTCAATGCTCTTGAAGATACCTACCAACCCACTCACAATTTCTCCATTCATATACCTTGATTTCTTCTTTGTCTCCATTTTCCTGAACTATCAAAGACCTTCCAAGATGTCTCTCTCACAGCACTGATGCCTGCTAGCTTGTATTTCCATTATTCATGTAAAAGTCCCTTGAGAGTAAAACATTTGCCTGAGTCCTCTGTGTCACTAGCACCTAACCTAGTGTCTACAATATGGCAGATGTTAAATAAATGTTACTGAATAAAGCATTTACCTTTGTTCCTTGCAGAGAGCCAGGCCTAAGTATTCAATGAATGCACACTTAATGTTAATATTAAAGACACCCAAGAATGAGTAAGACTTAAAACACTTAAGCACTCTCTGGCTTGACTGAAATATAAGTCTACCTCCTTCCCTTGATACTACTCTTGGTTTCAAAAGCACAGCAGAGTGGTCACCAAAGTTAGTGGCTTGATCATCGCCTCAGCTGCACAGCACGGAAACTTCAGACTTGGCCTTTTCCCTCTTCCAGCCAGGCATCAATCCTGCTCACTCCCCCTCCACTGCTACTGTCTTCGTTCAGGCCTTTTATACTTCCTTTTATCACCGCCTCAAAACTGGTCTCTGGCTTCCAATCTCTCCCACTCTCACTCACTCCCAGTTATCTTTCCCCCAGCTCTGACCATGTCATTCCTGCCACAAAGGAACAGCAAAAAATTTCAAAATTTCAGAACCAAACTTCAAAACAAAACCGAATTATCGTCATCTCCTACTCCAGCAGGGCAGCCAACTAGAGGAAAGCTATTCTAGCTCAGCACAAAGTTAAAAAAGCAGAGGGTTGGTTCCACAATCTGAGCTCTTTGCCATCCTGTCGTTTCTACCTAACTTATGTGGGGATCTCCAGTACTCATTCATGCATCCTTTCCCTTCTCCCATGAGTTTCTTCATCTGTTTTTCAATATTCTTCATTTCTAATCTACTACCTTACTGCTGGACTATTGTTTTTCTCTTTGATCTGCTGGTGCTAATGCAATACTGGATCCATTTTATTCTTTCCTCTCTTCCTGCTCTCTCCTTTTTAAAGTTGAAGAGCTCACCACTACCACCATACTCGTAATTTCTAGAATGAGTCTTTTGTCTGTTTCTATTATTCAAAGGAACTGGAAACCTAATGCTAAAATGTCTTACACTATTCCTAATTTTTTAGATCACCAGTTCAGGGGCCAAAAAATAAAACTCCAAAACAAAAAACCTGAGCACCTTTTAACAACGGGACCTTTGGAGGGATATGAAGTCTAAAATAGTGCCCCTGATGAAGAATCTCTGAAGGTTTCCCACCACAGCTGATTCTCAGGAGTCAATCAAGTTACATACAGTACAGTTTTATACTTCTAAATTATCAAAATTAATTTAGGTAAATTAAATTAGCAAAGTAAAATTAAGTCCTGAAAAAGGATAGCAAACAAATTATTCATGTATTTTTCAACTTGGGCTTTATTCTTGCCTGCCTTCAACTCTCCTCTAAACAGCATGAAATAAGTAAACCTGTTCCTACTATTTCTCTTGTTCAAAACCTTTCAGTGCAGAACTTCTGGTAGCTACAGTGAATAGCAGGGGTAGGGGAGAGAGAGACAGGGTACAGTAATAAACATGCCAAAATTTCTCCTCAAAAAACTTGACAAGGATTCTTCACAAAACCATACCCCCAGCATTACTTGAAGAGAGAGAATGCTGAAAATACAAAATTAATATAAGTAAAATGAGAAAAAGCATTAAATCACAGCACTACGATCCTATTTGCTTAAACCTCACCCTAAGCAAGGCTTTGTGGCCAACAATGAAGAGAAAGGAGGGACACTAGAAGAGGTGCCTGCAAGAGAGCTGGAGCAAACAGATGAAATGCACCCTAAATCTCAAAATACTATTACAGAAGATAACCAGGCAGATCACAGCACAGACTACAGGAAAGAATTTCAATGTGTGATTTAAAAGGCCAGACACCACATAAAGGACCAAAAGCCTGCAATTTAATGGAACTGATTTGGTTAAAGCAGCAAGCATGAATTTAAAGGAAGAAACACAACTTAAAAGGCCAGTCCTCTCTCTTGGCTTTTGGAGAAAAAGAACCAGAAGCAGAGTTCATGAACTGGGTCACAAAATAAACATCAATAACATTCATAAAGTGGAGACATTACAAACAACATTCTGATCACAATGCAATAAAACTAGAGCTTACTAGGAGAAAAGAAAGAAAGAAAAAAAGAATAAGTCCTGGAAACTTTTAAAATCAAATCTATTAAGCAACTCTAGAGTGAAAGTGGTAATACAAACTGAAATTACAAAAATGAAAAATTTTTTAAGTGACAATAAAAACATTATATATTAGAATCTATGGGATTTAAAGCAGTAATTAATTCCTGTCAAATAGGAAGTCTGGTTGTGGCTAAGTCATGTCCAGTTCTTACAACCCCATAGACTGTAGCCTGCCGGGCTCCTCTGTCCATGGGATTCTCCAGGCAAGAATACTGGAGTGGGTTGCCATTTCCTTCTCCAAGGGATCTTCCCAACCCAGGAATTGAACCTGGGTCTCCTGCATTGCACACAGATTCTTTATCAACTGAACTATGAGGGAAGCCCATTTATTAGAATCTATGGGATTTAAAGTAGTTAGAAAGAAAATTCAGGTGATAAATACTTTTATTGACAAAAAGGAAGGAAAAATTAAATTTTTTGCTCAAAACAAAAGCATAAGGACAAAGTAAACCAAGAGAAAGTACACATAAGGAAATAATGAAGTTTTATCTTTATTGTTTATCTTTATTATTGAGAAAGAAATTAGAAAAATAAAACACCTAATTAACAAATCAAAATCCTCTGTTTTAAAAAATTAACAAAATAAAACACTGGTGAACTTGATCAAGAAAAAAAAAAAACATATACATCAAAAAATGAAAAGGGGGAACTAACCATTGAAACACAAATAATTTTTAAAAATCAAAAGACGCTACTGAGCAGACCTCTATGCAAAGAAATAAAACAACGAAAGCAATAATCTCCTAGAAAAATACAGATTAGCAAAATTGGCCCAATCCAATTAGAAAATGTAAAGGGACTAATTTCCATAGAAGTTACAGAGAAAATTATTAAGGAATTATCCCATAAAAACTAGACCTAGATGTTTTCACAAAAGAATTCTACCAAATCTTCAAATACCAAATATTCTCAGTGCTCTATAAACTATTCCAGAGCATTGAAAATAAAGGGAAAGTTCCTAATTCCTTTTATGAACTAAGTTTAACTATGATACCTAAACCAAATGAAATAAAGAAAGAAAAACTGTCTCAAATTCCAAAACAAAAATCCTAAACAAATTATTAGCAAACAGAATCCAACATCATATTAAGAAAAAAAATACATTATAACCAAGTGGGATTTATTTCAGGAAGACAAAGTTCGTTCAATCTTATGAAATCTATTATCACATACCATATTAATAAGTCTAAGGAAAAAATATTATCTCCAAAAATCTAAGAAAGTCTTCGACAAAATTCAACATTCATTCCTGGTAAAAACAATGAAGAAAATAAAAACTGAAGAATACATTTTAATGTTTTAAACATACAGGCCTTAGTCTTAAAGACAAGACTTCATTTAATGGGGAAAAACTAGAGGCATTTCCCCTAAGACCAGGAACAAGACAAGGATGCTCACTATCCCTACTACTATTCAACATTCTATTCATGGTATCAGCCAGAGCAATTAAACAATAATAATTTAATAATCAACTGCAGGCATAAAAATAGGTTAAAAATAAAGCTATATCTATTTACAAATAATATAATAGCATACCCAGAAAATCATTAAGCATTAATGACAAAACTAATTCAAATAATAAAAGAATTCAGTGAAGTACTTGGATCAAAAATTAACATACAAAAATCCACAGGCTCTGGCCTGGAAAATCCCATGGATGGAGGAGTCTGGTAGGCTGCAGTCCATGGAGTCGCTAGGAGTCGGACACAACTGAGCGACTTCACTTTCACTTTTCACTTTCATGCATTGGAGAAGGAAATGGCAACCCACTCCAGTGTTCTTGCCTGGAGAATCCCAGGGACAGGGGAGCCTGGTGGGCTACCATCTATGGGGTCGTACAGAGTCCGACACGACTGAAGCGACTTAGCAGCAGCAGCAGCAAGGACTTCCCTGGTGGTACAGTGGATAGGAATCCACCTGCCAATGCAGGGGACACAGGTTTGACCCTTGATCCGGGAAGGTTCCACATGCTAAGCCCACAACTCCTGAAGCCTGAGTGCCTAGAGCCTGTGCTCCACAAGAGAAGCCGCCACAACGAGAAGCCCATACACTGCAAAGAAGAGTCCTCTCCACTCTCTGCAACTAGTGAAAGCCTGTGTGTAGCAACCGAAAAATTAAAAATCAATTAAAATCAATAGGTTACTTGAAAGAAGCAAATCACAAAAGTGCCCGTACTGCATGATTTCATATATACAAAATGCCCGGAATAGGTAAATCTGTGGAGACAGTAAATAGTTGAGTGCTCGCTTGGGGCTGGGGTTAGGTGCAGTGAGAAGAAATGGTGAGTGACAGTAAAGGGTACAGGGTTTGTTTGGGGGGAGGTAATAAAAATGTTCTAAATTGATTGTGATGATGGTAGCACAACACTATTTTAAAAAATCACTGAATTACAGACTTTAAATGAGCAAACTCAGTCTACTGTGAATTATATCTCAATAAACTATTAATTTTTTTAAGTACAGCTAGAGGGATGGGCTGTCAAAAGAGAGGCAGGACTTTTTGAGGTGATGTGCATGTTCTAGATTCTGACTATGGTGGTATACTACCCAGTGTATAACTCTCAACTCTCCTCAAACTTTTTGTTTTTTAATCAAGAGGCCTAATATACACAAACAACATTCAGAGGACATTATGGAAGAGGAAATCACATTCACGACCGAATATAAGATCAAATACCTAGGAAAAAATTTAACAAGATATATGAAAAACCTAAAGAAGAAAAAACGTTCGAATATAAAACACTCCTGAAGGACACAAAGTGAAGAGTAAGTTGCCCAATCACGTCTGATTCTTTGTAACCCCATGGACTATAGAGGCCATAGAATAATCCAGGCCAGCATACCGGAGAGGGTAGCCTTTCCCTTCTCCAGGGGATCTTCCCAACCCAGGGGTCGAATCCAGGTCTCCTGCATTGCAGGCAGATTCATTACCAGCTGAACCACAAGGTAAGCCCAAGAATACAGGAGTGGGTAGGCTTTCCCTTCTCCAAGGGATCTCCCCGACCCAGGAATCCAACCCAGGTCTCCTGCTTTTCAGGCAGATTCTTTACCAACTGAGCTATGAGGGAAGTCAGGTAGAATGAAAATACAAAGACATCCTCTCCTCTGCTTTCAAGGAGTAAGAGACAGCATTTTAAAGGTGTCGGTTCTCCTTCGGCTAACTCATAAATTCAATGAGTCCTAAAAGGAATACGGACACTTAGGCCAAGGCCCCCATCATCCTGAGAGACACTAGGAGCTCCTTCCAATAGCCTCCCCTCTCGGATTCGGATCTCAGGCTTATCTCAAATGACCTTCATTGCACTTCTGCGGCTTCTCGGGGCAATCCCGAAGCGCAGTTCGGACTCGTCTCTTCGTCCCCAGACCGACAGGAGGGCTGTCCATGGCGAGTGGCCCACTGCCTGTGGTCTAACGGCCGCTAAGCAAAGCGACTAACCCGGAGCCGCCCACGGAGGGGCGGTGGGGGTGTGGCGGCGGCGGTGGGGGTGTGGCGGCGGCGGTGGGGGTGTGGCGGCGGGGGAGAGACTGAGAAGCCGACCGTTCAACTGACTCGAGCCCCTGGTAAGATGGCTGCTGAGACGGATGGAGAGGTCAGCTGACCCGCTGGCCCCGCCCGCCCAGCCAGCCGCTCTGCCGCCTCGCGCCGCCGGCATGCGCCTGCTCGGCTCGCTCGAGGAGGGCGCGGGGGAGGAGGCCGCGAGGGCCCCGGACCGGAAGCCAAGGGGCAGCTCCCCAGCACCTGGACTCCCTGGCGCTGCCGCCCGCGGCTTCTCCTGGCTGTGGCCGTGCTTGAGCCCGGCGTTCTTCGGGCCCTGAGCCCTGCGGCCGCCCAGCGCAAGGACGCCGCCACACTGGTGCGAGCCGAAGCGGGTCACGTAGACGAAGCGCGCCCGGTCCCGCTCCAGCTCCCGGCCTACCGCTGCCATCTCTGCCTTCGTCTCGCCTCAGGGTCCTCAGAGACCAGCCCTGCGAGTCTGGGGGTCGGACCACTGGGTGTATGAAGGAGGGGGAGCAGACCTGTTGGAACGGACCACTGTGTGTGCGGGGGTGGGGGGTGGTGTGAAGCGCTAGATCACTGTGCACCACACAGGAGAGGAGAGGCGAGCTTCGGAGCAGGACCCTGTTGAGTGACGGCACGTGGGTTGCGGAGGGATCAGGGAAGAGGAAGGGAGTGAAGAGAGACCAGAGAGCCTGGTCACTGGATGGGTAGCGGGAAAAGGGACGTTTGGAGCACTGTGCTGGGACAGGGGCCCAGGAGGGTCTTTGGTTGGGGGGGTGATGGTATACCGCTCATCTGAAAAGTGGTGTTAAGAGTTTGGAGACCACATCACTTGGGAGTGGGGAGCAGACCAGGCAGAGCGGACTTCTCTGAGGAAAAGAACTGAATCAAAAGTAGGGTTGGGGAAAGGAAAGTTACTAAATCAATGGGGCACCCCTCCCCGTGGTCTGGTGTCGGGCAGATTTCAGAGTGAGGAGCTAGCCCTGGACTTAACTGGTCTGGACTGTCAGCCAGATGAAGATGGGAGTCTTGGGGGAAGGGTGGAGCGGGGAGAGAATACTCTTTGATGCCAAAGGATTCTAGTGTGACCTTGGTCTGGCATGTGTTCTACTGGGCCATGAGCTTCAAGAGACCCTGTGCAGAGAGGTGATGGGCCTGAGGTCAGCATCTTAACTCAGGTAGTCCTGAGGCCCATCAGGGTTTAGCTTCTTCTGACCAGCTGGGTTATTTAGGCAAGCCACTTTCCCCATCTGAGCTTCTGGTTTCCTCAGATGTAACTCAGGAAATCTGGTAAAGATATACCAAAATAAGGCATACTAAGCACCTGGCACATAGTAAGAGGTAATTCCTTTAGATATAACGTTCAGTTCACATTTATTGCGGACATTTATTGGGACTTCCCTGGTGGCCCAGATGTTAAAGCATCTGCCTACGATGCGGGAGACCCGGGTTAATCCCTGGGTCGGGAAGATCCCCTGGAGAAGGAAATGACAACCCACTCCAGTATTCTTGCCTGGAAAATCCCATGAACAGAGGAGCCTGGTAGGCTACATTCCATGGGGTCGCAGAGAGTCAAACACAACTGAGCAACTTCACTTTCTTTCTTTCACATTTATTGAGTACATACCCTCTGAAGTATCAGTTCAGTCGTCAGTTGTGTCCTATCTTTGAGACCCCATGGACTGCAGCACACCAGGCATCCCTGTCCATCACCAAGTCCCAGAGCTTGCTCAAACTCCTGTCCATCGAGTCGGTGATGCCATCCAAACCATCTCATCATCTATCGTCGTCTTCTCCTCCTGCCTTCAATCTTTCCCAGCATCAGAGTCTTTTCCAAGGAGTCAGTTCTTCACATCAAGTGGCCACAGTATTGGAGTTTAAGCTTTAGCAAAAGTCCGTCCAATGAATATTCAGGACTGATTTCCTTTAGGATGGATCTCCTTGCAGTCCAAGGGACTCTCAAGAGTCTTCTCCAACACCACAATTCAAAATCATCAATTCTTTGGCGCTCAGCTTTCTTTATAGTCCAATTCTCACATCCGTACATGATTACTGGAAAAATCATACCTTTGACTAGATGGAACTTTGTTGGCAAAGTAACGTCTCTGCTTTTAATGTGCTGTCTAGGTTGGTCATAGCTTTTCTTCCAAGGAGCAAGCATCTTTTAGTTTCATGGATGCAAGCACCATCTGCAGTGATTTTGGAGCCCAAGAAAATAAAGTCTGTTACTGTTTCCATTGTTTTCCCATCTATTTGCCATGACGTCATGAGACCAGATGCCATGATCTTAGTTTTCTGAATGTTGAGTTTTAAGCCAACTTTTTCACTCTCCTGTTTCACTTTCATCGAGGCTCTTTAGTTCTTCTTCACTTTCTGCCATAAATGTGGTGTCATCTGCATATCTGAGGTTATTGATATCTCTCCAGACAATCTTGATTCCAGCTTGTGTTTCTTCCAGCCCAGCATTTCTCATGATGTACTCTGCATATAAGTTAAATAAGCAGGGAGACAATATACAGCCTTGTCGTACTCCTTTCCTGATTTGGAACCAGTCTGTTATTCCATGTCCAGTTCTAACTGTTGCCTCTTGACCTGCATACCGATTTCTAAGGAAGCAAGTCAGGTGGTCTGGTATTCCCATCTCTTTCAGAATTTTCCAGTTTGTTGTGATCCACACAGTCAAAGGCTTTGGCATAGTCAATAAGCAGAAGTAGATGTTTTTCTGGAACTCTCTTGCTTTTTCAGTGATCTAATGGGTGTTGGCAATTTGATCTCTGGTTCCTCTGTCTTTTCTAAATTCAGCTTGAATCTGGAAGTTCACGGTTCACATACTGTTGAAGCCTGGCTTGGAGAACTTTGGGCATTACCTTGCTAGTGTGTGAGATGAGTGCAATTGTGCAGTAGTTTGAGCATTCTTTGGCATTGCCTTTCTTTGGGATTAGAATGAAAACTGGCCTTTTTCAGTCCTGTGGCCACTGCTGAGTTTTCCAAATTTGCTGGCATATTGAGTGCAGCACTTTCACAGCATCATCTTTTAGGATTTGAAATAGCTCACCTGGAATTCCATCACCTCCACTAGCTTTGTTCATAGTGATGCTTCCTGAGGCCCCCTTGACTTTGCGTTCCAGGTTGTCTGTCTCTAGGTGAGTGATCACACCATCGTGGTTATCTGGGTCATGAAGATCCTTTTTGTATGGTTCTTCTGAGTAGTCTTGCCACCTCTTCTTAATATCTTCTGCTTCTGTTGAGTCCATACCATTTCTGTCCTTTATTGTGCCCATCTTTGCATGAAAAATTCCCTTGGTATCTTATTTTCTTGAAGAGATCTCTAGTCTTTCCCATTTTATTGTTTTCCTGTATTTCTTTGCATTGATCACTGAGGAAGTCTTTCTTATCTCTCCTTGCTATTCTTTGGAACTCTGCATTCAAATAGGTATATCTTTCCTTTTCTCCTTTGCTTTTCACTTCTCTTCTTTTCAAGCTATTTGTAAGGCCTCCTCAGACACCATTTTGCCTTTTTGCATTTCTTTTTCTTGGGGATGGTCTTGATCCTTGCCTCCTGTACAATGTCACAAACCTCCATCCATAGTTCTTCAGGCACTCTGTCTATCAGATTTAATCCTTTGAAACTATTTGTCACTTCCACTGTATAATCATAAGAGATTTGATTTAGGTCATACTTGAATGTTCTAGGGGTTTCCCTACTTTTCTTCAGTTTAAGAAGAAAATGGTCTACTGGAGAAGGGAATGGCAAATCACTTTAGTATTCTCGCCTTGAGAACCCCATAAGCAATATGAAAAGGCAAAAAGATAGGAGACTAAAAGATGAACTCCCCAGGTCAGTAGGTGCCCAATATGCTACTGTAGATCAGTAGAGAAATAACTCCAGGAAGAATGAAGAGATGGAGCCAAAGCAAAAACAACACCCAGTTGTGGATGTGACTGGTGATGGAAGTAAAGTCCAATGCTGTAAAGAGCAATATTGCATAAGAACCGGGAATGTTAGGTCTATGAATTAAGGCAAATTGGAAGTGGTCAAACAGGAGATGGCAAGAGTGAACATTGACATTTTAGGAATCAGTGAACTAAAATGGACTGGAATGGGTGAATTTAACTCAGATGACCATTAAATCTATTACTGTGGGCAAGAATCCCTTAGAAGAAATGGAGTAACCATCATAGTCAACAAAAGAGTCCAAAATGCAGTACTTGGATGCAATCTCAAAAACAACAAAATGATCTCTGTTCGTTTCCAAGGCAAACCATTCAGTATCACAGTAATCCAAGTCTATGCCCCAGCCAGCAATGCTGAAGAAGCTGAAGTTGAACTTGTAGGTTCTATGAAGACCTACAAGACCTTCTAGAGCTAACACCCAAGAAAAGATGTCCTCTTCATTATAGGGGACTGGAATGCAAAAGTAGGAAGTCAAGAAATACCTGAAGTAGCAGGCAAATTTGGCCTTGGAGTACAGAATAAAGCAGGGCAATGGCTCATAGAATTTTGCCAAGAGAATGCACTGGTCATAGCAAACACCCTCTTCCAACAACATAAGAGAAGACTCTACACATGGACATCACCCAATGGTCAACACTGAAATCAGATTGATTATATTCTTTGCAGCCAAAGATGGAGAAGCTCTATACAGTCAGCAAAATCAAGACTGGGAGATGACTGTGGCTCAGATCATGAACTCCTTATTGCCAAATTCAGACTTATATTGAATAAAGTAGGGAAAACCACTAGACCATTCAAGTGAAGTGAAGTGAAGTTGCTCAGTCGTGTCCGACTCTTTGCAACCCCATGGACTGTAGCCTACTACGCTCCGCTGTCCATGGGATTTTCCAGGCAAGAGTACTGGAGTGGGTTGCCATTTCCTTTTCCAGAGGATCTTCCTGACCCAGGCATAGAACCCAGGTCTCCCGCACTGTAGGCAGATGCTTTACCCTCTGAGCCACCAGGGAAGTCCATTCAGGTATGACCTAAATCAAATCCTCTTATGTATACATGATAATAATTAATTTAAACTTTAAAAATAGCTTTACCATGAATCATCTCTTTAAATCCATGCAGCATTTTACAGCAGAGGAATGCGGGGGTGGGGGGGGTCCAAAATGTAGAGTGACTTCCCCAAAGTAAGAGACAGAGACATATACAATTTAACTTTTAAAAACTGATTTATAAATATGTACAGAAAAAATCACCAGTCATCAGTAGATAAAATAGATAGATCTATAATCTATAGATTTTCACATAGTGAATACACCTACATAATATCCACTGAGGTTCAGAAATGATGCACAGCAGAAACACTTCTTATCCTTACCCAGTCCCAGTAAGGACTTCTTTCTTGACTTCAGACAGCATCAATTAGGTTTGCCCATTGTGTTTGACTTCTTTCACTCGTTATGTTTATGAGATACAAGTTATTGCATAAGTTTATATGTCATTTTAATATACTATCATTGATTCATTCATTCCACTGTCGATGGACATTTGGTTGTTTCCAATTTAGGGTCATCATCAATTGTGCTGCTGGGAACATTATATATTGATATATATATAGTAGAATATATGTTATAGGATATATCTTAGTGTGGAATTGCTTAGTGTATTCATATGTTCAGCTTTAGCAGCTACTGACAGAGAGGAATCTGAAGTGGTTGTACCAATTTTCACTCCCACCAGCCAAGTTTGAGAATTCCAGTTGCTCCACATGTTCATCATCCCTTGGGGTTGTCTATTTCATTTTAGCCATTCTAATGGATGTGTGTATTAGGACTCTGCAGAGGCAGAACCAATAGGGTGTGCATGTACATGTGTGTATGTGTGCAGACAAGTCCAAAATCTTCACGACAGGTCAACAGGCTGGAGACCCAGGGAATAGTTGATGCTGTAGTTCAAGCCTGAAGGCCATCTGCTAACAGAATCCTCCATTCTTCAAGAAAATTCATTCTTTTTCTATTTTTTCTATTAAGGCTTTCAACCGAGGCAATAATGAGTACCATCCATATTATGGAGAGTAATCTGTTTTACTCCAAATCTACTGGTTTAAAGAACTTCCCAGGTGGTGCTAGTGGTAAAGAACGTGCCTGCCAATGCAGAAGACATTAAGAGATGCGGGTTGGATCCTTAGGTCAGGAAGACCCCTGGAGGAGGGCATGGCAACCTTGCATTCCAGTATTCTTGCCTAGAGAATCCCATGGACAGAGGAGCCTGAAGGGCTTCAGTCCACAGGTCACAAAGGGTCCGACACAACTGAAGCAACTTATCATGCACTGGTTTAAATGTTGATCTCATCTAAAAAAATACCTTCACAGACACATCCAGAATGTTTGACCAAATATCTGGGTACTGTGGACTAGGCAAGTTGAGACATAAAATGAACCATTACAATGTGATATTGCTTTCTTGTAATTTGCATTTCCCTAAAGATGTATGAAGCTGAGCTTATTGGCCCTTTGGGTATTATCTTTTGCATTTTAGTTTCTTGTCTATTTCTATATGGGGTTCTCATTCTCATTCGGGAGAAGGCAATGGCACCCCACTCCAGTACTGTTGCCCAGAGAATCCCATGGATGGAGAGGCCTGGTGGGCTGCAGTCCATGGGGTCGCTAAGAGTCAACATGACTGAGCAACTTCGCTTTCACTTTCCACTTTCATGCATTGGAGAAGGAAATGGCAACCCACTCCAGTGTTCTTGCCTGGAGAATCCCATGGACGGAGAAGCCTGGTAGGCTGCAGTACATGGGGTCGCACAGAGTCGGACACGACTGAAGCGACTTAGCAGCAGCATTCTCATTCATTAAGAGGAGTTCCTTATATATTCCATATATGTACTATTTGTTAGTTGTGTGTATCGGAGAAGGCAATGGCACCCCACTCCAGTACTCTTGCCTGACAAATCCCATGGACGGAGGAGCCTGGTAGGCTGCAGTCCATGGGGTCACTAGGAGTCGGACACAACTGAGCGACTTCACTTTCACCTTTCACTTTCACGCACTGGAGAAGGAAATGGCAACCCACTCCAGTGTTCTTGCCTGGAGAATCCCAAGGACAGAGGAGCCTTGTGGGCTGCCGTCTATGGGGTCGCACAGAGTCAGACACGACTGAAGCAACTTAGCAGCAGCAGCAGCAGTTGTATGTATTGCAAATTTCCTTCTCTTCTGTGCTTCACCTTTTTATTCTCTTTGTATTATTTTCTTCCATAGAGAATTTACTTGTTTCTGGCATGCAGTTAAGGTAGGGGAAGTTCATCTTAATCCTATCAGGAATTGAATTTTCTATAGCTTGGCTTCAGTCTTTATACAGGTAAATGTATGTCTTGAAAGTGAAAGTGTTAGTTGCTCAGTCGTGTCTGACTCTTTGTGACCTCATGGACGATAGCCCCCTGGGCTCCTCTGTCTATGGAATTCTCCAGGCAAGAATACTGGAGTGGGTTGCCATTTCCTTCTCCAGGGGATCTTCCCAACCCACGGATCAAACGTGGGTCTCCTGCATTGCAGGCGGATTCTTTGCCATCTGAGCCACCAGGGAAGCCCCAAATGTATGTCTTATTTGGTCTTATTCTTTAGAATAAAGCTCTTCAGGTGTCCCAACTTAAAATCTAGTGCATTTACTAGGACCCTAGAGCTGACTGGCCCTGGACTCCAGATTTTATTCCTTTAGGCCATTAGACTGCCTGTAGTTCTGCTCAGCATCTTAGCCTCTAGGCTGCCACTCATAAACCAGCAACATCTGTTGCAGGAAAGCTATGCTGAATATGGAGTCGTTGCAGTGCTTTTTTGTCCCTGGAACCTTGGGTCCTCAAAATCTTAGCACCTCACTAGCTTCCCAATTCTTTTGAACAGATTTGTTTCCTTTTTTCATTCAGTGTTTGATCTTTTTCTTGGTGGAACAGGGAAGTCTGAAGTCACCGTGCCTTGTGAAGCTAACCACATGAAGCAGTCACGGAGCTCACGGTCACCGTCTCTGTCACCTGAGGCCTTCCCAGTGATCCGCTAGAGCTCAGCATGAGTGGACACTGATGAGACGACCAGCAGGATGACAGGAGTGCCGATGGGTGAAAGGGGTTTATACAGTCAGAACCTTCTCACCATTCAGCTCTCAGCCTACAGGCCCATTCTGAAAGAACCCACCCTGGGACCCTCTCTCCAAAGCAGTCCCTTTCCCCAGTCTCTGCCTTATACATGGTCTCTACCATTACCTGAAATTACCTTTTTCATATAGTGTTTACTTGTTTATTGAGTACCATACCCAAAATTGCTACACGACAATGAGAACCTTGGCCCCTTTCTTCCCGCATCGTGTTCTCAGGTGTGTAACAGTGCCTGCTGGGCACAGGCATTCCACATCCATTGGTTGTATTAATAAAGAATTCAGGCAGACCTTGGAGGTATTGTGGATTCGGTTCCAGACCAGACCACCGCAATAAGGCAAATACAGTGATAAAGTGAATCACATGAGTTTCCCAGCACATATGAAAGTTATGTTTACACTAAACTGTGGCTTATTAAGTATGCAATAGTCTTATATCTGAAAAAAAAATGTGCATTAAAAATACTGTCTGAGATTTTCTTTTTTTTTTTAATTTTATTTTATTTTTAAACTTTACATAATTGTATTAGTTTTGCCAAATCTCAACAAGTTTTAGTAGTAATATCAAAGATCACTGATCACCATAACAAACACAGTAGTCATGAAAAAGTTTTAAATATGACGAGAATTACCCAAATGTGACACAGAGACAGGAAGTGAGCTAACGCTGTTGGCAAAAAGGGCGTAGACAGACTTGTCTGAGCAGGGTTGCCACAGACCTTCGATTTGTAAAAAAACGCAATGTCTGTGAAGTGCAATGAAATGAATTGGAATACAATGACGTGCTTCTATAACCAAATGAATGGCCGGACAAATTATAAAACGACAAGAGCAGAAGGAATGAAAGGCAAAAAGTCCCGTGAGAACCATCTCTTTCACAAAAGACCTTTGCAAAGAGCACGTTTCCTCCTTTCCTGGCTTTTGCTCTTTCCCAGCCCCACCCCACTTGCATGCAGCTGCCTCTGTTTCTCCCGGAACTCACCTCCCTCAGAAAACCTCACCCTGCCCAAGAGGGGCTCATCCCTCTTTCTCTTCTTGTGTCTTTGATGTCCACCAGGCAGGTGATGGCCTTCTCTGCTCTGTCCACCTGATAGAGATGGTGGTGGTGGTGGGACTTGAGTCCTAAGAAGGAAGGTGGATTCCTTCCTTCCTGGGATTGGGAATGTCCCAATCCCAGTTGGGTCTCTCAGCACAGCAGTTTCTCTTTACTAAGTTACTTAGTGAAGATAAACCTTCATTTGCTGTGACTACATACAGGTCAAAACTCTGTGGAGGAGGTACTTCCCTGGCAGTGTAGTGGTTAAGACTGCACTTCCAGTGCAGGGAATGTGGGTTCAATCCCTGGCTGGGGAACTAAGATCCCAAGTGCCTCATGGCCAGGAAACAAAACTCAGTTGAGGAAAAGCTGGATGTTTCTCCTGCTAGCCTTAGAGGCCAGACCTCTAATTCTCTCCTGTTCACCATCACACCTTGTTGGCGCCATTTCAAAAGAAGCCATCCCTGATGTTATCCACTGGGTTTCCGAGGGCTGGCCCCAGATTTCCCCCATCAGTTCCGCTGGCTTTCTTTGACTTTAGTCTTCTGATAGCAGGTAGGGAGGGCATGCTGACTTATCCCACTGATTACGTAGGCACATATCCTCCGACATACAGCTAGTAGTCAGCCCTCTGTACCAGGGTGTTCGCCTCTGCCATTCCACTGCCATGAAGGCACCTTACAAAGTGCAGTCCCTGTCATGGGTCCTTGGGGAGCTGACTCTTGCTTGCATTTTCATCCTCAGCTCAGCTCTCCCTTGGCCTCCAGCCCTACCCAACCTCTGTCAGTTCCTCAAAGGCATTGAGTCTGATTTCTCTATGAGCCATTGCAAGCAGCGTTTGAACTGTTAAAATTCTCTTCTTCTTGCCTCAGTTGGCTACTCTTTCTCATCCTTCAGAACTCATCTTATAGGTTCCTTCTTCACAAAACATCCCCCTCAGCAGGTGACTTAGTTGCCCCTTATGTTCTCCTATGGCACTGAGGACCATTGTGGAATAAGCTTATTACAAATTAGAATCACCAGTTTACAGGTCTAACTCCCTAGCTAGACCCTGGACAGGGACCATATCTATTTGCTCTTCGAGCGGCTGTTAGTTGGCTCGTGCCTGTCTCCCTCCAGACAATGAACTTGATGAGACTAAGGCAGTGTTTCTGTTCACCTTCCTGCACCACCGCATGCCCAGCATGTAGTAGGTGTGGTCAGTCCAAAGGTGCCCACAGCCCCACGTTTTCCTCCATACCAGCAACTAACTTTTACTGAATGTTTTCTATGTACCAGACTTCTGGTAAACATTTGCATGGGGTAACAGTTTATTTCTCACAGTCACTCTGTAAGATAGGATTATCAGGCCCACTTCACAGTTGAGGAAATGTAGACACAGGAGAGGTTTAGCAACTCAGCCAAACTGACAATATTAAAGTCCTAGTGAGTGAGTGACTAAAGTTGCTCAGTTATGTCCGACTCTTTGCAACCCCCATGGACTATAGCCCTCCAGGCTCCTCCGACCATGGGATTTTCCAGGCAAGAATACTGGAATGAGTTGCCATTTCCTTCTCCAAGGGATCTTCCCAACCCAGGGATGGAACCCAGGTCTCCCACACTGCAGGAAGACTCTACTGTCTGAGCCACCAGGGAATCCCATTAAAGTCCTACAGCAGAGATCAAACCTGGGCCATGTGGCTCCAGCACCCACGCCCTTTACCCCTCCTCAGGACTCTCCCTATCACTTCGCTCTGTGTGATGTCTGGCCTCTCCTCCACTCCAACTCCCACCCCCCGCCCGTGCCCCACCCCCCACATCCCCAGAGCTTCTTCCCATGAAGACAACAACAGGAGAGGAACCAAATGGATGAAGGGCTAACTTTTAAAAGTAAGCAGCCTTTTTAGCTGCTCAGCTAACATTATCCACCAGGTGGCAGTCGCACCTCCCAGATAAAATCGTCTCTCCCTTTACTTCCCTCCACTTTGAGAAATAAAGAACTCCATTTTTATTTTTTGCCAAGGAATGAGTAGTCTGAATTCAAACCTCGACTCTTCTCAGTTGAGCTTTTTGAAAATGGCACTTGGAGAAAGTGTGTTTCCCATCCCTAGGCACCCTAGGGTGCGTGGCCAGCACTGCTCAGCCAGGGCAGGAGGAGAAGTTCAGCACCTGCTTGGGGGGGTGCCCTGCATAGGGAAGCCGGGAGCAATTGTGCAAGATGTCGTTTCAGCACGAAAAAGAGATGATTTGCTCTTCCCTCCGCCACCTCTCATCAAACAGCTGCAGGAGCAGAAAACCAAAGGATGCATATTCCTAGTCATGAATTTCATTTGGCCAGCAGCAGGCACGGGGACATATGGTCCCCTGAGGAGATAACCGCAGATGACTGTCAGAAAAGGGCCTTTCCACCTGGTCTGTGCCTGAAATGTTCCTTTGCTCTCCAGGCTCTGCCGTGTGCTTCTGGCAGCTTCCACTGTGTTCCTGAGAGTGGGATGGGCTTGGGGGCTGGAATGGTCCTTGATGCCAAACCCGCCCTGACTTTCGAAAAGCTAACCACAGGACTTCAAGAAACAAAGAAACCCAGGCCAATACTATGGCAAGAGGAGGGATACAAGAGAAAATATATTTTTTTTAATGAAGAAATTGTGATATGTTTAAAATGTTTACATCAAACCAATAAATGGCATTAACCCCCAAAATACAATGTAACAGAATTATCCTTTTCTCCAGGAAATTCCAGGAATTATTTTTAAGACTGAATTCTTTGTGTGTTGTAAGCAGCAGGTATGATCATGGCACTCAAGCTTAAAGGTGTGTGATGGCTTGACCTGTTCCCATACCTGTCGCTGGATCTCTGCGGCCACTGTTTAATGTCAACTGTCTCCATTTGGGGCCCTCTGTGTCTGAAAGGACTTGGATCCCTGGGGGCCTAGACTAACATTGAATTTGTTTGGACAGAATGGATGGGAGGACCTCACCTTATGGGGAGAGGAGAGAGAAACTCTAGACTTCATAGTAGGGAAATTGAGCCTTTTCCACTTCCCTTGCCGCCTCACCACACTAACCCAATACACACACGCGCGCGCACACACACACACACACACACACACACACACACCCCCCTTCAGCTCCTGGTTTTTGAGCCCAATCCCTAAGATTAATTGCCTACGTCCTCCATCTATCTCATCTTCCTTTCATATACCCTCTCTGAATCAAAATAACGCTTAATCAGAATTAGAGCCTGTTCAATGCTGCTAAGTGCCACTCAGTACTTGTTAAAGCAGGATCTCCGTGCCCTTTCGAACAAGCCAAGCATTTCAATGAGACTTCAGAGGACAAGGAGGGGACTGGGGTAAAGATCATCCTTTGCAATCGATACCCTCTTTCTGAAGCTTCTGTGTCTCCCGGTAGGATTAGAACAGGTCTTGCTTCCCTCTCCTTTCATGAAGGTTTTATCTTTGCTGCTGTGTGGCCCAAGGAAATGGGGTTAGCACTGCAGGGTAAATTGTGTCTCCTCCCAAAAGAGTGCAGCATGTGGGGTTTTGCCAAAGCCCAAGTCCTCGTCTATCTTCCTCCCCACGTTTCCCCACACACACAGCCCTAACATGCCCCGCTCTGTCCCTTCTCCTGCGCTCATCCTAGCTCAAGCTGTTGTAGGGAAGAAAGTGGAGCCAGGGAGGATGGTCACACCCCAAGTCTCCGGCGAGTCCCTGGAATGGCCACTGAGCGTGGGTTCTTGGCTTCGCACAGGAAAGAATTCAGGAGTGAGCCAGAGTAATGCGAAAGGTTTATTTAGGGAGGTACACACTCCACAGAGTGGGGGCCATCTCAGGTGAGAGGCACCAGGGTATGGGGTTGTCAGCTTTTATAGGGTGGATAATTTCATAGGCTAAAGACTGGGAGGATTATCCCAACTATTTTGGGGAAGGATGGACACTTCCAGGAACTGGGCCAGCGCCCACTATTTGGCCTTTTATGGTCAGCCTCGGGACTGGCAAGGCACCTGTGGGTGTGTCACTTAGCTTGCTAATATGTTACAAACAGTATACTGAGGCTCAAGGCCTAGTGGAAGTCAGCTGTTTGCCCTCCTGGAGCAAGTTGGTTCTAACCAGTTTATGTAGTGTTCTTGATGGCTGTCATTCTTTTAAAGGTTGTGCCCTATCACTGTCCTGTCTCAAAGGCTTTGTCACCCACCAACATCATTCACAGGCCTGCTGCCATCCCCTCCTAAATGGTTCTTCTGCTCCCATGCTTCCTCCCCTACAATCTGTTCTCCATGCAATTGCCAGTTCAGTTCAGTTGCTCAGTCATGTCCAACTCTTTGCGACCCCATGGACTGCAGCACACCAGGCCTCCCTGTCCATCACCAACTGCCGGAGTCCACCCAAACTCATGTCCATTGAGTCAGTGATGCCATCCAGCCATCTCATCCTCTGTCGTCCCCTTCTCCTCCTCCCCTCAATCTTTCCCAGCATCAGGGTCTTTTCCAAAGAGTCAGCTCTTCTCATCAGGTGGCCAAAGTATTGGAGTTTCAGCTTCAACATCAGTCCTTCCAATGAACACCCAGGACTGATCTCCTTTAGGATGGACTGGTTGGATCTCCTTGCAGTCCAAGGGACTCTCAAGAGTCTTCTCCAACACCACAGTTCAAAAGCAACAATTCTTCGGCACTCAGGTTTCTTTATAGTCCAACTCTCACATCTATACATGACCACTGGAAAAACCAGAGCCTTGACTAGACACAGAGTGGTCACAAAATCAGTTCCTATCCCTCTACTTCAGCTACTCTTCAGTGGCTCTCCATTTAATTTAAAGATAAAATCCAAAGCCTGCGCCCTTGCTAGGAATGCCTTTCCTTATCTGGCCCCTTGACATCTCTGAACTCATCTCCTGACCCTTTTTCTCTTGTCACTAAGCCCAGCTGCACTACTCTGCCTTGGATATATCAAACCCAGTATTGCCTCAGGACCTTCGCATATGCTGTTTCCTTTGCCTAGAATATGTTTCCCTCAGATTTTGGCATGGTTTGTTTTTTCTTTCACTATTCACATCTCAGCTTAAATCTCACCTGTCAGAGATAACTTCTCTAATCTCCCAGTTCAAGTAGCCCCATTCTCAGTCTCCACCATATTATCATTTTGTTTTTCTTGTAGCACTAACAGCACTATTTTTTTCTGGTTTATGTATATGTCTGCTTGTGGATTGTCTGATTTCATCTTCTGAACTATAACTGCCAACAGACAGGGACTTTGCTGGCTTTGCCTCTCCAATACTTTTAGAGCCTAGGACAGGGCAAACACTTGTATAAATGATTGAATGAATAAGAAAATTCCTTGATATGATTCTTCTTTGCAAATTTCCACCTTTGGTTAACAGAATGCAAGTTCAAAACTCAGGTTAGTGATTCTGTGAACAATAATAATCCCTTATCTTCGTAAGGCATTCTCTCTTAAGATCCACCCAACAACTTCCAACACTAGGTGTGGGCATCACATTTCACTAGGGCTCAGATCGCTGAAATGAGTCACCAAAATCACACAGACACACACACACACACACACACACAAACAGCTGAGGCCTCAAAATGTAGGTCTTTGTCTCTAGGATGTAAATGCCAAGAGGACAGAGATTTTGTGTCTTATCCCCAGGTGGTGCAGTGGTAAAGAATCCACCTGCCAATGCAGGAGACATGGATTCCGTCTCTGGGTTGGGAAGATCCCCTGGAGGAGGGCATGGCAACCCCCTCCAGTATTCTTGCCTGGAGAATCTCAGGGACAGAGGAGCCTGGCGGGCTACAGTCCATGGAGTTGCAAGGAGTCGGACACAACTGAGCACACATACACACATCCCCACAGTATCCTTAGAATAAATAATATGAAAATAATTGTTGAAGAAATAAATGAATGAACAAACTCATGGATAGCACTCTCTCTCTGGGGCTAAAGCAGATTCTCAGACACAGCAGCTCCCCTCCTCTCGCGGTATCTGAGTCGTCTGCTCTGGCATCAGAGGAGGCCAGGTCTTTCTTGTCCTCTACCCTCCCTTCCAGGTCCTGGATGCCCCCACTTCCAATCCGGGAGCTGCACCCACAACCCAGTCAGACTCTCTTCTGGCGCCCACACTCTCCCAGTCCTTGTTTCTCCCAGGTTTCTGCAGGGACTCGGTGTTGGCTTCTCCAGCGTGTTCAGAGAAGCTTGTTAGAAATGCAGTCTCGGGCTCTCTCGGGGCAGAACTAAAACCCGCATTTGAACAATATCCCCAGTTGAACCTGGCACCCACTGGCATTTGAGGACTCTGAGCTGCCTTTATCAAGCATTCCCATCTCTATCCTGCTTGGGAAATACCTGAGCCTTGAGGCCCCGCTGCAGCCCAGCCATCCTCTTGGCGGCAGTTTTGAGAGCTAGCCTTGGAAAGAGAACGAACGTCAGGATCCTATGAGTCACCCACTCGGCAAACATTTAACAAGCACTTACGGTATGGAAGGCTCAGACAAGTCCTGAGGACGCAAATAGGATTCGGGCAGCACTTGTCTGCCTCGCCTGAAAAAGCAAGTACACAAACTATATATCGAGATAATTAGACACTGTACTGAATACCAGTCAGGAGAGCTTCTGACAACAAATCAAGTGTGATGACGATGAGTGCAGGAACACAGGGCGTTTAGAAAGAGTGATTCAGGAATTTATCTCAGAGGAGGTGATGTTTAATCTAAGCCCCAAAGGGTGAAGGAGGAACCAGTTCTGTTCTGAGCTGAGCTGAAGACAGGGAGAGGGTGGAGCAGGGCAGGCAGATAATTTCTTACTGGAGGTAAAAAGGAGTGGGAAGATGCTGCCCCATGAAAGGTGGCTTGCCCTGGAGGAAAGAGAGGGGTCTGTCCTGTGCCAGGAAGGTGTGATGGAGAAGGGTTAGGAGAGGAAGTTGGGGTGGGAGTGGGGCTAGATCATTCAGGTCACCCACACCTGGGAAAATGTGCTGATTTTATTTCCAGGGCCTTGGGAAGCTGTTGGAAGGGTTTATCAAGGCTTGGCGAGGCCAGATTTCTGTTGTACTCTAGTTGCATCAGGCAGAGCACTAGGCTTTCACGGCACTTGATCCAGTCATCGTAGCTGAGGATCACTGTCCCCTCTGGGTGGGGTTGGGTGTAATATCACAGAGGGGAACGGACTTCCCCAAGATAGTTACTGGCCACAATGTCAATATCTATGACAATAACGGTCATGATAATAAGAGTCACTCATGTTTATAGTTTGTGGGTTTCTTTTTTTTTTTTTTCATGATTGCCTCATTTAATCCTCACTTCAGCCTAATGATGGAGACGTTATTTGCCCCTTCTGATGGATGAGATGACCAATACTCAGAGGTTACCTAGTGTGGCTGAAATCACTCAGCCAGACGTGGCAAAGGGACAGAAATCCTGGGCTGGGGGAAGGGGGTCTCACCCTTAATCTCACCCAAAGCCACACCATTAACCCTACGGATCCCAAGTGGTCTCTACTATCCCACACCGTGCCTGGGTCACATTTGCCTGAGATTTGCTATTTGTGAGGGCAAAAGGGAAATAACTGAGGAACTGAAAATCATATTTCCTCAAAGGCAGGATAATGGAGCAGTCACCTGGGAGACAAAAGGCCTACTTTCTAGCTCCCACTCCTCTTTTCCTGCTTCTTTCCCTAAACTGAAAGATTCCAGAAAACAAGTCCCAGCTCATGGCCCCTTGGAGTTTTGCTCACATTGGTAGCATAGGCTCAGACCCTCTGCTACAGAGTATGGATTCCCCAACCCCCACCCAGTAGGAGGAAGAAAGCAGGAACTAGGCGATGTGGTGCTGGGCCTGGAGTCTCTGCTTTCTCCGTCACCATGGCAACTCTGTCAGGCTAGATCCTGTGGAAATGTGAGAATAAGCAGGAGGTGGGAAGACAGCATCAGAGGGTTCCCCCTGCTGCCAGTGACCCTGCCGCCCACTCCTGCCTCCCACCCAGCACAGGGACCTGCAATCTGTAACAGTGTAGATAGTCATTATTATGATACTACTAATAATACGTCATTATGTTGCTACTAATAACAGGTAAATGCATTGAGTACTTACTCTGTGATAGCACGGCAGTAACTCTTATCAGAAACAGACATGTATAACCCCAACTTTTGAGAATTATGGCGCTCCACTCTCCATATGTATTAATAATTTAAAGAAGAAACTATAATGATATAAAACAAGTATGTGTGCACTCTCAGTCACTCAGTCGTGTCTGACTTTCTGTGACCCTTAGGGCTGTAGTCTGCCAGGCTCCTCTGTCCCTGGGATTTTTCAGGCAAGAATACTGGAGTGGGTTGCTGTTTCCCCCTCCAGGACTGTGTGGATTGTGTTAGTCGCTCAGTCGTGTCCAACTCTTTGCAACCCCATGGACTGTAGCCCACCAGGCTTCTCTGTCCATAGAATCCTCCAGGCAAGAATACTGGAGTGGATTGCTATTCCCTTCTCCAGAGGAACTCCCCAACCCAGGGATCAAACCCTAGTCTCCTGCCTCACGGGCCGATTCTTTACCGTTTGAGCTACAGGGAAGTCTCCTCCTCCAGGGGATCTTCCCAACCCAGGGATTGAACCCAAGCCTCCTGTGTCTCCTGCATTGCAAGCACATTCTTTACTCGCTGAGCCATTGAGGAAAACAAGTATAAGGAAAGTCAAACAAGATTCCAATTTCCCCCCTTTATGGGTGACTACACTACAAAATTGCCTCACCCTAGGAAAAAGATGAGATTTTCATCAGGAGTGTGGGAGGCTGAATCCTGGTTAGGGTGTGGTGTGTGTTGACGGAGGTGCCATTGGCTTCTGGACACTACATTGCACTTGACAGCTGAATTCTGCTGTCCTTCTCTTCCTGTCCTTTCCTTCCATACCCTGTATACGCCCCTTCACGTACCCGCTTCCCCACCACCTTCTGCTGCCCCTTGTAGGGGACTGTTGATCCTGTTTCAAGTAGGACACTTCAGGGCACTAAATTTGAGTCCCCATTTGCATCCCTTCCAATTGCAGAATTTTGCTTCTGGTCTTTGTTAGATTTGAAGACTTTGGGTGGCAAGTGAAAAGGAAGTTGCTGATGACTGTATTTGACTATTGCCTTAATGTCTCCCTCAGAAGGACCTTTTTGCCGCAAACCTATGTTCCAGAATTCTAAGTTGATTCTTCCAGGCTCCACAGCATCACATCTGTTCAGGAACAGCTGTTCAGGCTGCAGTAATGATCAAAGCTCTGCATTCCAGAGCTCTGGTGCTCTAAAAATGGCAAACACTTCTTCTTTCTTTCTTTCTATATATATATATATATGGAACATAAATTCTCAGTAGAAATCTATTTTAATGATTCTGACATCTCAGCCCAGCCCAGAAGCAAAATATTCAAGTGCTGTTTTGAAATTTGACAGGATGCAGCAGTAAGAAAGCCTCTCCCTCTCTCCTTTGGATTTTCAAGACTATTTTGGTTCTGATGACAGAGATGGTGCAGAGTCTCAAAGGAAAAGATTCACAAGGAGGCTTGATTTCTATATAGAATGTGTTCAATTATAGCTCTATAGAAAGAAGTGAAACCCTTTCATTTTGGTGGAATTTTCTTTGAATTTGAAAAAATGATTTATAAATATATACAAGTATATCTTATCTGTGTTTGTCTGTCTGCGTACTTACCTATCCATTTATCCATTCATCCTTCATCCATTCATCCATGTGCCCCTCCATCCATCTACCCATTGAATCCATCCAGCCAGCCAGCTAACTGGAGATCCTTCCTTAGCACCCATGTGATTATGATTGGCTGGACCACTTCTTAGGCCCATGACAATTTAGCAGACAATGTAACAACCATAAAGAATAGCCATCACCTTATTGTTAAAGACATCCCTGTCAAACAAAATAAAATAACTTTTTTCATAGGAAGGACTGATGCTGAAGCTGAAGCTCCAATACTTTGGCTACCCGAGGTGGAAGAACTGACTCACTGGAAAAGATCCTGATGCCGGGAAAGACTGAGGGCAGGAGAAGGGGATGACAGAGGATGAGATGGTTGGATGGCATCACCGACTCAACAGACATGAGTTTGAGCAAGCTCCAGGAGTTGGTGATGGATAGGGAAGCTTGGTGTGCTGCAGTCCGTGGGGTTGCAGAGTTTGACACCACTGAGCGACTGAACTGAACTGATGTATCCTTTTAGTATAACTTCTTGGTGACTTCTTAGTCAACGCAGTGGGGAAGGTGGAGGATAAAGGTTTAATAAAATTTTTCTTGTTAGAAACTTACAGAGGGTGAAGTGAAACAGCATGTGTGTGTGAACCCTAACTTTGCAAACCGATTACCCTTTCTGAATGTTGGCCACCTTTAAAATGAGCATGCCAACAGCAGTTGCCTCATCGGGCTGTGGGGGCATGCAGGGAGGCATGATGCCTGCACCTGGTGAGCTCTCCATCTGTGTTAGTAGATGTTGTTATCGGTACATGACTATTATTCTCACACCTACGGATTGCTTGTGTTTCTGGGATTGGGACTTCACTGTGCTAGAGAAAAGGTCCTTCCCTTTTCCTTCTTTCCTGCCTTCAAACTGATATTTGTCTTTTCCTGGTAGTGAAGTCAAAGAGAAAAGATACGCTCTAAGGAATCTGGAGTTCTCTGACATAAAAGAAATGACAAGGTTTCAATTCCTTTGCCCCTACTCCTAGAAATGTATAACCCAGTCTGACTGCTGAATCAGACACACTTTTAAGGAAGGCCAGTGGGGCAGGCACGAATTGTACATGGAGTCACCCATGCTTGACAGAAGAGATCTGGCTTCCTTCCCTGGCCTCTGCTACTCACCTATATGACCTTAAGCAGATCCTTTAACCAAGAAGTAGTGCTTGAGGAGCAAGTGGCCTCATGTCTGGATTCACAATCAAAACTCACCTTCTCTCTAGAGAACTGATTCATCATCCTCTCTATATACTTTCAAATATGAGAGCTTGCACCCAGATTATGTTTAGGAATGAAATTTTTTGTCTTAAAAACAAACCTAACAACAACAACAAAAAATTCTGTACATCGCTATTCTAGGAGCAATGAGCATTCCGTTGAGTTCAGTCGTTCAGTCATGTCTGACTCTGTGTGACCGCATGGACTGCAGCACACCAGGCTTCCCTGTCCATCACTAACTCTCAGAGCTTGCTCAAACTCATGTCCATTGAGTTGGTGATGCCATCCAACCATCTCATCATCCTCTGTTGTCCCCTTCTCCTCCCGCCTTCAATCTTTCCCAGCATCAGAGTCTTTTCTAAGGAGTCAGTTCTTCCCACATCAGGTGGCCAAAATATTGGAGCTTCAGCTTTAGCATCAGTCCTTCCAATGAATATTTAAAGACTGATTTCCTTTAAGATTGACTAATTTGATCTCTTAGCAGTCCAAGGGACTCTCAAGAGTCTTCTCCAACACCACAGTTCAAAAGCATCAATTTTTTGGTGCTCAGCTTTCTTTATAGTCCAACTCTCACATGCATACATGATCACTGGAAAAACCATAGCTTTGACTAGACAGACCTTTGTAGGCAAAGTAATGTCTCTGCTTTTTAATAAGCTGTCTAGGTTGGTCATAGCTTTTCTTCCAAGGAGCAAGCATCTTTTAATTTCATGGCTGTAGTCACCATCTGCAGTGATTTTGGAGCCCAAGAAAATAAAGTCTGTCACTGTTTCCATTGTTTCCCCATCTATTTGCCATGAAGTGATGGGACCAGATGAGGGTTACAGGGGAAGAACTGAGGATGTGGTAGGTGGGAACTGGAGTCCAGGCTTTACCACACACTAGCTGTGTAAGCTTCTAGGTCACCCAACCATTACAGGACAGAGTTTTCAGTATTTTGTTCAGTACCTCATGGGCGAGAAGTGGAAGTGTGTAACCTGCCAACATATGTAAGTGCCTGACCCATCACAATTGATGAGCAATTGCTAGTTGCCTCTTCCCAGAACCAACCATCATTGTTGTAGTCATGAAGCCATTCCACATCCATTCCCCACCCATGCAGTTAGACACACAAGGGGCCACTTGACTTTTCCCTCCAATGAGAGGTGAATTATGCCTCGATTCGGTAAAATAAGAGGGCTCAGGTCTTTCCTGGATTCTATCTAAAACCTTATACTGCTTCACTGACGTATCACTGCCAGTTCTCTTCCTGGTAACAAGTTAAAGACGCTTGAGTTTGGTGGGGATCCTTCGTGGATATGTTTGGTTCTTTTCTTGTGTCTTTTGGTGTTGGGGGTGGGGCTAGAGAAATGTTGAAAATAGTCTTTTTAAAAATGGTGACATCTGCTTGACTGCATTGACATTTTGATGGTGTTAAGTCCCTGCTTACTGAAATAGAACGCCAATGAAAAGGATGAAGCAGGCGGAGGCTGAATTTCTGGCATGGTATTCACTGACTCACCACACTCTACCTCCCACCTATCCACAAGCAGGTTTTTACTGACACTTAGATTGTATGCAATAGAAAATACTGTGTGTTTGGGTACACACTGCATTTTGATGCTGCTGTTCATTTTTAACTTCTTTGAGACAAACTGTACCTGTCCAACTCTGGTCACCATAATGAATCACAGTGACACTTTTTTTCCCCCAGCCAGCCAACACCACCTGATTTGACTAGAAAAAGATTCGAAGTTAAAAAACACCAAAAAAGACTCAGGCATGCCAAAACAAAATGTTCTCTAATAAAAGAGGCTGGATGAGTGCTGCCAGATAAGGAGGTCATAGTGGGGCACAAATGTGCGTGTTCTGATTTCTCATTTATCTGAAGCTTGTGGTCCCTATTCTGAGCATGGGGTGGGAGTATGTGCTGACGGAAGTTGGCAAAGGACATTTTTAAAGGAGAGAAGTGATAGGCTTTCCCAGAAAGGCAGACAGCATCCCACAGAAGGCCGATTCAGAGCACAGGTTTTGTGGGTGACATGGTATTTGTGGCACTCATGAGACATAAGACTTGATCTGAGCCAGAGAGGAGCATAATCAAAATAGCTTTGCAAGCTGATAGTTCATGCTGCAGACTAATCTCCTCTTTTTCTCCTGGGGTGGGAACAGGGGGAGAAGGGGAGAAGGAGCTCAACTGGGAATGGGACAGGGGTTAGAGGTTAGGCAAGTACGTCGAGTCCCAGTTAAGTTCAGTGCAGAACGTGGTAACAGGCGAGGATAAGACTCGGCCAGGGCAGGAACAGGAGCCCTTGTAGAACGCCAAAGTGGGGTTCGAAGGCTGATGCCAGCAAACATAATAACATGTAAAGCAGGGTACCCCCAAATACCCAAGTGCCACGGGATCCTGTATTACCTGGAGACAGTGTTCCACAGTCTGAGCAATTTTAGGGGAAAAACATTTGAAACAAAGCAAATAGGTTTTCTTCACTGCAGAACTTCTCAAAGCCAACCCAACTGCCTATTTTCTAAGAAACAGGATGCTTTACTTTCTAAGCTAATTTAATAATTTTTTTTTTTTTTGTCCTTTTCTCATGGTAAGGACTATCTTAGTGCTCTGAAGATCAGAATTTGGGAAACAAATATTAAAAGTTTTTTATTTTTCTATCAGTACATACTTCAGAAAAATAATCCCTGAAATGTGTTTGACTCACTTCATTGACATCTTCAATGCTCCTTAATTTTTATCATCAGGGATTTACTTTCACAGACTTTTGAGCCAACTTTTAAGTATTTCTCAAACTTGAAAACAAAAATCCTAACAAAATGACTTATTTTCCTTCTGGACTGGGTGTGACTATAAACCTGTTACCAAAGAAGTTATGAAATAACTTCACTGTTAAGAACAGTTAAGAATGGAATAGAGCTTTCCTTGTTGGCTGGATTTAGGTAAGTGACCAGTGAATAATATAAGAAAATGCAACCCTTATAACCTTGCTCTTTCCAGATTCACCATTCTGAGACTTAGGACACCAGAAGTATTTCACCTATATATTATCTCAAGATATAGTTGTTACATCACTTATAGTTGATATAGCACTTGCCGAAGTTAAGTATTTCCTGAAATAAAGAAGCTAAATCTACCTATGTCTTCCCCCTACCCCTACAGTGCTGAAACCATGCCAGAAAGTCCAGGGATATTGCAGAGGTGGCAACCAAACGTCACCCACATGCTCCTACGTCACTGAATTCTGAACATACTGTCAGCCAAAGCTTCTGTGACCCAGTATTCTTGGGGGGTCCTACACACTGCTGGGTTTGGTTACTACTATCAAAAACCCCTATAGTTGAAAGAGTTGCATACTGGGAATATTTAGGCAATTTAGAAACAAAAGACTCCCCAAGTCCATTTGTCTAAGGACAAGAACTGCTTCTTCCAGTCTTAAGAATACTATGCTCCAAGTAAGAAGGAGTAGAAATTAAATTTTACACAATGGGATATATTTTAGTATTAGGTTCTAGGTATGTGGGTTCAATCCCTTGGTCGGGAAGATCCCCTGGAGAAGGAAATGGCAACCCACTCAAGTATTCTAGCTGGGAAATCCCATGGTCAGAGGAGTCTGGTGGGCTACCGACCATGGGGTCACAAAGAGTCAGTGACTAAACAACAAAAACAAAACCTTTAAAAGCTTGAAAATGCAGTCTAACATATAAATGACTAAAACACCACAGTACTCAATGGTCCACATGATTTATGGACCAACCCAAAGATAATATTTTCAATTCACATGCTGTAGAGAATATAATCCCAGAGGCCACATCCTGTGGTGTGAGGATATACGGAGGAACTGGAGGGTTAACATTCAAGAGAGACTTGTTAACCCAGATCCTCTTGCTGGCATGGCCAGAAATCGAGGCTCTTCACTGACAAAGACTCAAAACTGACCCTCTCAGATACTGACTTTCCCTGTTAAGTAAACATGTGTTCCCCTACTTTCATCAGACAGTTGGCCTTAAGCAGATGACTGAACACTGGGGTCGCAGGCTCAGGCCTCACACACACACTGAAGACCACAGACAAAAAGACCTCTGCAGGGCAGCATGTGAAGTAACTGTGCAGGCCAAAGACAACAACCACTGCCATTTAGGTGTCTGCATAAGCAAGGCACATCTGCCAGGAGCACTTACATGACCAACATCTTTTCATTTCAGTTTCTTCTGCTTTGGCCAAAGAATATGTTCCAAATATTTTTTAAATGTTATATTCCCAACCCTGGAAGCACAATCTACTTATGTTGAAAATAAATAAGTATATTAAAAGAAAGCTGAGTTAAAAGTTTTATTCATTCAACATCTCACATTACAAATATTTAAAAATTATACGCATACTGGTATAAATAGTCATTTGCAAACTATTTAATAACATTAATTTTCCACTAGCACTTCAACAAATGAACTCTTTTAAAAAAGGAACTGTGTTATATAACTTAAGAGTAGAACATACAAAAATAGGAACTTAACGTGAAAATGACTTTAATAAAAAATGAATTACCCTTATTTAAAATGCTATAATAAATACTACAACCTCCCCATACACAGTAAAAACTATATGGAAATTCAGCCAAGTAGTACAATTAACTGACATACTTAAATAACTTTTCCTTCTGATAATATGAGCAATACACTGGAAAAAAAACATTAGGGATTAGTAAAAACTAGACACCCACTTGCTAAAAGTTTCACTTCCAAAAAATATAACAAAAATCTGATGAAAATTATAAAAACTAATTATACTTTAAATTTTAAAAATATAAAAAATAAAACAGTTGAATACAATATTGTCCCAATTCTTACAATGCTATCAATCACAGTAGCTTTAAAATAAGATAATAAAATAAAGCAAATGACCAAAACCTCTTTTTATTCCATTTTTAAAAATAATCTCAAATTTACATTAGTAGAAAGATTGATTTCTGATTCTTTTCTTTAGAAACACCAGCAAGAAAGAGGATTACTCTTAACAGTAGAAAATGACATTTTTAAATGTCTGCAATTAAAAACAAAGAATTACACTGCAAAGATCTTTCAAAAGTTTGAAATAAGTATTGCACATAACTTGAAGTTAACTTGCCACAATTCATCACATTCAAGTTTTAAATCACCTTTTAACAGAAGATTCAACTCTTCAAAACAAAAAGGGTGAATTATCAAGTCTTTCCAACAGCACTCTCATAAAATGCTAAATTCATTCACTGCAAGTTTTATTTTGCATTCTGCAGAGGTCTGTGTATGGAGAAGTATATATATTATACCAAAGCGTGGGGACCAGAAGAGGAAGGGAGAGGGTTCCTTTACATAGAAAATAATCAGAAACACTTTATTTTACATTGCAAAAATAACCATGTAATTACTCTGTAACTACATTGTAAGTACATGGCTGGTGCCATGCTAGTGCGCTAGAACTACATGCTTGGTAAATTGAAGTGATACCCTAAAATCTGTAAACTAATTACATGTTAATTATGTTTTGAGTTACATGGTAACTCCCAACTACAATCCCATGTAATCTGAAGGACATGTAATCAATAAAGTTCAGAGTAATAGATAATAATTGTTTATGCCCTGTAAATTGAAGTGTAACCAAATAATCTGTAAACACGCTTGTCACACAATCACAAGTAAATATTAGTAGAATAACAATTTCTTACATTAGTCATGCATACTAACATTACACACCTGTCCCACGGCAGGCTATTTTTTTTCTTTATATATAATTTAAAAGAGCAGACATCTCTGAATCAAACACTTAACATCAATTTATTAATATTAAAAATGGCTAAACATTCACCAAAAATGTCTGCATTATGAATAATTTTAAAAACTTAGTAAGAAGCTGTAGACAATTTTGTTATTTTAAATTTCTACCCTATGCTTATGCATTTAATCTTTTTTTTTAGGAACTACAGTGTTATCTGTCATTTTCATGCGAATTTTTTTTCATTAATTTGTTACTTTACATAGACTATCTCTTAAATTATAGGTACACCAATAGCTGGTGTTGGGGAAGGATGTTTAAGCAACATGCTTTCTCTTCTCTGCAGACTCTAAAATAGCATTGCCAGTGCACAACATTCATAATTTAAAATGTATGCAGAGCACTGAAATGTATAAAAAGCAGAATATAAGAAAATAAAATTTATTAAAATTATTTATATTAAAAAATGAAGTATATGAAGATCTCTCAGTAATAAAAGTACAAAAAGCTACTCTTTGCAATATGAAAAATTGAGGTATTGCATAAAGAGATATCCCGTCAGTGAAAAGTGTGCCTAAAAATGTTCACTGTTGGAAAAACAAGATATACAAAAGTAGTGCATAACAAATATACATTATGTGCATGACAAAATAAGTTAGCTACAAAAACACTGTACCGAAATTCAGCAGGTCATGTACAAAGGGAAAAATTATTATTCAAAGCTAGTTCTCAAACAGTGTTATTTCTTGTTAGCTCATCACACCTGTTTACTGAGTAGGAACAGCACGACAGCACACCCCAAGCCACCTACAAGCATTGAAAAGAAGAAGAGGCAAATGAGCATTCCAATTAGAATTATGTCACTCAGGAGAAAAGAAAAAGTCCCTGACCAGCTACACAAGAGCACCCTCCGTTCACATGACCGCTTTCAATATTTGCAGGGGATTCTTTAATAAGCAGCTCCCTTTCTTGTGTCTGACTGTTAGACAGCAAATGCCTCCATTTTGACCTTTGGAACTTAACAGGTATACAGTTCATTAAAGCCTGGATTAAAAATAAAGGATTGCTTTTCCTAAACATGATCAGTAGGGGTCATCAGTCAGGTGGTTTCACCGCAGTGCTAGGGCAAGTCTTTGGTTTTGAAGGATCCAAGATGGTACTGATAGGTAGCACAACTAGCAAGATTGCCATTAGATTTTTGTTTTTAATGTTTTGCACACTGATGATAATAATCCTTTTCATGGTGGATAGGGCATTTCATAAGAAAATGTCCATTAAAATAAAAGTTACTTCCAATGACCAGGGCTTCAAGAGACTATTTTTCAATTTACCCCTGAAGCATACTGTTCAACACATAATAACGCCTTTCAAAAGCTAGAGTTTTATTTATAATAAAGCATGCATTACTTGATGAAGTTGGCACTTCAAACACTGACTATGTCCCATGCTAAATTCTGAAACTGTAATGTTATTTTATTTTATAGGAAGAGTAAGATAAACATACGTACCTTTGCACAGATTTACACAGTTACTTAGTTCAACAGTGCAAAACACTTTGCAACTACTTTTTGTTTTCATTTTCTATGTTACAACTAAATTACAGGATATCCAAAGTAACTTTAAATCTAAAAGTAAGCCAATCAGGAGCCAATTTGAATATTGGTTTTGTCTTCTAGTTTTGGCTACACATGGTAGTCTAACAAAATCAAAAATGATATCCTTGAGGTATCTCTTGATCTGTTTGCTTGCTTTTTTTTAATGTCAAAATGGAGAGCAAAGGCTGACACCTGATGAGTGTTAGGAAATTAGGATATAGAGTTTATATATAACATCAAAAATAAAATTTATACATTTGTTCTTTAGGAGAGGAAATGCTAGTTTTCCCACCAGTTGTCGTTAACTCTAGCTTTGGTAGGTTTCCTGGGGCTGTGACCGGATAAGTAAAAGTTTAAAAATAAATAAGTGCACTCCCCTCAGAAATAAATGTACCCAACTTTTACATTCTAAATTTAAAAACCTGTTTAAAAGAAAATAAATCTAGCTCTGCCTACTTTACTTTTTTTTTCTGATGTGGTAGTAACTTTGAGGCATAATGAAATGATATTCTGCCTCTAAACCCTTAAAGTTAGTTATAATGCTGCTTCAATCTTGCTCATGCATTTGTGTTTGCTTTAACATGCTCTTTCCTGTTAATAATTGTTAACTTCCTCCACTGCTGTTGAAAGAACAGAAAGGGGATGGGAAAAAAAGGCAAAAAAGATGAAAGAAAAGAAAGAGAAAGGCAAAAGCACTTCCCTGGGGGAAACCCCGCATCAGGAGAGACTGATAGTGTTATTGTTACGTGGTTATTTTAATAAAAGTATTCTTATCTGTTATATTATCAACAATAATTTAATTAAAAACCCAAAATACTCTATTGTTTCATTTTTCTTTTAATAATTCTCTCTCTCCTCTAAGAAAATGCTGCAGGAAGTTTGGATCCTCTTAGTCTCCAGCGAAACAAGAGAATGAAACTTCCATGCAACATGATGGCAATACAAAAAAGGAGTTCATACATCTTGTTTTCAGTGACACGGGAATCTACAAAACACCTATATTATAGGTCATTCTCTCTGTTAGACTACTGTTAAGTTACAGACTGCACAAAAGGACATGCCAGCGTGAAGAGGTTGAGGAAGGGGGCAGAATTAACAGAAGAGTGCACTTATTCTGAGGCCTGAAAATGAGCACTGTAGTTATCCTTTAGTTCCAGCGGAATGAAATATGTCGAG
The DNA here is from genome assembly GCF_032452875.1 of Bos javanicus. Taxonomy (NCBI): domain Eukaryota; kingdom Metazoa; phylum Chordata; class Mammalia; order Artiodactyla; family Bovidae; genus Bos; species Bos javanicus. The sequence goes on along the minus strand of NC_083887.1, from coordinate 5,575,362 downwards.
GACGGTCACCACCTTCCTTCACCAGGGGCTTGTGGAATTCCCTGCCAGCACGAGAATGAATAGCAGCCCAGCAATATTCACAGTAATACTGCAGACAGGTAACATTAGCACAGAAAAATGGAGCAAATTTTCCCCCACAACGGGCCCCCTGACATTCATCACACAGCTGATCATCCAAGACATATGGCTTAACTTCCACCTGCAATCAAAAATAAAAGAAAGGCGTTGAACACTTCTCAGTGAATGGACCTAGCAACTCAGACTGTGTGTGTACATTTCCATCCACTGTCTGAATGAATCTGTGCCAAGGTGTCCAAAAGGAAGGGTCAATAACTACTCTACTGAAATTAAATTATCATCTTTTAAGCAACTAGCAAGTTTTTTATGCCCATTATTTTACATTTTTGTCTTATTAATTAAAGAGTTTTCAAATGAAAGACAAGGTTCCAGCATAAATTTAAAAGTGAAGCCAACTTAATGTTTAAGAACATTACAAGGTTAAACCCACGGGAGAGTTTTCATAGACACAAACCATCACTTTAATTAGTGGATCTGGATTCTCGTCATACGTGGAATTATAATTTGCAGAAGACCAACTAAGAGATTCCCAGAGCCACAAAATACCACTTCAATGTACCAATCAGAGGGAAGCTGCCTGACTTCTACACCGTAAGCCTCTGAGCTGTAAGAAGGTCATGGTTTCTATTTACAGTGTACACATCTTGGGTTATAATCACAAACCTCCAACTCCAGGAAAACAAGACACAGCCATAGTACTCATAATCTAAAACCTTGCTTTGTTCTTTGTCAGGAAGAATGGTTTACTTCAGTCTAAAAGTCAGAGGTAAATTTATAAAACTGGGTCTGTTCCAGTGTTCAATAGGCCGATCTGTCATTTGAGCCTCTCAAGCATTAAAAATAACCTGGCTCTTAATTCTCCAGTGAGAAAAAGAGTTGGTTATTTTTAGTCTTGGAGAGACTCACTATTGAAACTCCCTTACACCAGGCTATCACTACCACTGCTGCCATCCATTTCTGACAAGGAATCCTGATGAAGGCAGACCATGAACAAAAAGAGGAGTGACACAGAAGGCCCAAAGAGCAGATGTAACAAGAAGATTAGGCTTCTGGCCCCGAGGCCATTCCATAACATCTACAGTGTGGCAAGAAAACTGGCCAAAGAACTGGAGATCCTAGCGGAATACAAATTAAGTCTGAATTTCTAATGGCTAAACTTACAACTCCTAAACTGATGATGGAATGAAGCAATGAGGTGGGAGACACTGTTTACTCAAATGTACATATTTTTTAGTGCAAATAAAAATCAAGGAGGTATGTTAATACATACAGCAACTAATCCTGCCCCCTTCCTCCATGTTTATTAACAGATCTATACCTTTCCCTTTAACATGTTCACAGTATGATGACCACTAGGATGAGAAATTTTCAGCTACCACTTATGTGGAATGTACATGAAATGGATAATAAGCAGTAAACGTAAACCACTGCTGCTGCTGCTGCTGCTGCTAAGTCGCTTCAGTCGTGTCCGACTCTGTGCGACCCTATGGACGGCAGCCCACCAGGCTCCTCTGTCCACAGGATTCTCCAGACAAGAATACTGGAGTGGGTTGCCATTTCCTTCTCCCATGTAAACCACTAGCGACTGACAGTTTTTACGTACTAAATTGAGAAAGTCACAATATGGTCAATCACTAAAGACTTTTGAGCATAGGGCTTTGGAGCGCTGGATATCTCAGTCAGCCCTAACCAAAGTACCAGTCTGGCATGAAATAAGGAGCTGACACCAGAATGAAAATCAACACACTGCTTTCTTCAAGAAGGTCTTTCTGTGAAAAAGTCTCAACTGAACTAAACACTGTGCTCCCTAGTGCAGTGGATTTTTATCTCAACACAAACTCACAGCAAACCATTTACTGACAAGCAGTCGATTCACAGGCCACACTCCGTCCACCAGAACATAAACCCATGAGTACAGAGACTTCTTACCCTAGGCACTAAAGTATTTGTTGAATGAATGAAACACAAAGCTAAGAAATTTGTGAATGCAAAGAAGACATATAGGGAACACAGAGTCTCAAATACAATACATTAAAAAACAGAAGAGTTCTCTCTGAGGTTTTCTCCAGCTTTCTGATGCAGAGGATAAACACAACAAAGAGGAATTTAAAGTGTGAAAATAATTCTAATGAACTACCACCAAATTTCAGGTGGTAAAAGAGATTACAAATGGAAGAGATTACAAATTACTCCATTCTGAGTTCTTCTAATTAATCTGTTATAATGAAATATTATTTCTTAGACACAGTCCTTGAAGTGAATTATTCAATCATTTGTTACATAGTGAATAGGAAAATAGGGCTTGTTGAGGTATTCTTGATATCCCAGGTTTAAAAAAAAAAAGGTGAGGAGATGTCAAAGGCATTCAAGTCTATATACTTAATATAATGAAGTACAAAGGATCTGTTAAATATTTATTGAGTGACTAACTGAGTAAATGAATGGATGGAGGTGATAGCTTAGGAAAGATTAAGTAGACTCAAGCAAAGTGACTTTAGTATTTTGTTAGGCTACTCAGAACACTAAGAGACGAAAAAAATCCACAGGAAATTCTTAGATACGCTCTAGAACTTGCATCTAGTGGACCCAATGGGCGTAAGTCAGCTGTCACTTCACTGTCATGTAAAATTCACCCATTCCGAGCTTGGCAATGACACGGAGGGCCCTTCTGAGAACTCCCCAGAATGCAGTCCAGGACTTACCCGTTTATCTATCTCTCCATGCTGCAGCTGCACGAAGCGGGCACTGATAGCAGCTATGTAACTCTGTTGATTAGAGAATGCGACTCGCCCAGCTCCTTTGGGGTATTTCAGCTCAGGGTCGGTATCAATCCCAGCATAGCACACGCCTCCGTACAGCCGGTCCATTATCATGGCGAGCTCCACTACATATGGAAGGAGTAGAAAGGACATTTGAGACCAGGAAACATCATTTTGCTCACCAAAGGTTTCATCGAAAGAAGCTCATCTATTCATCATTATAGTAATTATTAAAATGAAACTAGTTATTATAATCAGTTGTCCGTTGTGTTCATTTTAATCTACTGTGACTAAGGACAGGGACTCTGCTGAGTGTTTCACATATAATCTAAACAACCGTATGACGTACGTAGTGATTTCCTGGAGAAACTGAGGCACAGAGAGGATGATCAACCTAAGCAAGGTCACGGCAAGTAAAGTGGTTGTGCTGGACTCGGTACCCTGGTCTATCTGCTCCATACCACAATGCCACCGTAAATTTACCAGTTAACAATGTAATGCTTAATAATCATTTAACACTAGAAAGCTAACTGGTAGACTCTCTGGGAGTCCTTTGAGAAGATTTCCATTAAAACCCTTTACCTTTCCCTATAGTCTAGCTATTTGCCAAATTTAAATTTGAAGTAATAAATGAATCTTATTCTCCACGAAATGTTACAACTTTGAAATGGCATTCTTGTTCATTTTATGTTCTTCATCTCTCTGATAATATTAAAACTCATATTATTTGAAGTTAAGGATGAAATTTCTTCTGTGAGTACTGCTCTAAAAACATGATGCACTGCTGAGAACCTTGTTGTAAAGTTCAGTGCTCAGCAAGTAGCTGTTGAGCACATGGGGTCATGGGAACAAACAGTGAACATCTCGATACCTAGCCCGTCCCGGAAGGGCTTTCTCTCTTGGATGATGATGAGAGTGATGAGCATGAGCATGACGGGACCCTGCACTAAGCACCGGGCATCTGCTACCTCATTTAATCCTCAGAACAACTCTACATAAAGGACATACTTTTAATTTCATTGACAGATGAGGAAACTGAGAATTAGAGAAATCAATTTGTCCAAAGTTACTCAGCTGTTAAACTGGAACAGAACACATGAATTCAAGCTAAGACACTTGGAGTCCAGGACTCTCACTATTAAGACATTAACTCAAATGTTTATGGAAAACTTATCCTAAAAAAATCTTTATAAGCTATTTCTTATGCTAAAGGATAAACAGAGTTTTTGTTGCTCTGTTGAATCATACCAGCTCGCAATGGTCGGGGAACACCACCAACAAATATAGTTTTTCGTGGGTCAAGAGGCTGTGAACCATCCATCACGAAGTCACTGTCACTGAGATTCCAAGGTCGAATCTGTACCTAGGGAGCATGCAAACCAAAGTGTCTCAGTCTCAACACAGGCAATTTATGTGGAAATCAAGTTTACAATTATTACAGAATATTTTACTTTACAAAGCTGTAATTTATATAATTAAAAATCAATAAAACTGGAAAACCAAAGAAGATTTAAAAGCATATCCCAACACTTCATTTACTTTTTAAAAGTAATCTAACCAAGGCTGGAAAGTTCAATTTAATTGCCTATTATAAACCAAACTGCTTAACAGTAATACGACCTTAATTATCTGTAAGTTAATTAACTATTTTACAGCTTATTTGGGCTTCTATCCTACCCAACCCCTCAGCAGCCATATAATTTAAATTTAGCATGGTATTTGATGTTGATTAGTATACAGTGCTAAGAAACTAGGGTTGTGTGTCCAAACCTATGTCCAGGAAATGCAAACTACTCCTGATATTAACAAATCTAGTGCATTGTAAAGCATTTCAAAATAAAAATATGGATACCTACAGTAAATGTTTTATGATAAAACACTTCAGTGTGTCCATTAAAACTAACCAATACTCTGGTTTCTCTTCAGGTCATATAAATCTTTTGCCTTTTTCAACACCAAGAATCAAGTACCTCTATTTAACTGTTTGCATTTATATAACCATTACAAATGCCCATACCAAAGGCTAAGGGATTAACATCAGGGTATTCTCAACAGGTATACCAACCAGGTCCCAAGGCCCAAAGTTTTCAAAATTAAATACCTATGGGGACCAGCAGGGGACAAAAAAGTCAAATAGAGTCTAGCCACACAGAAAATTGGGGACAACCCCAAGACACCAAGAGGAGCTCCACAAATTACTGCTTGAGCTAAGCGTACTGGAGCCTCCATCCCAAAATGGACCCTACCACTAGGTACTGGTCAAGGGATAAAAGATTGTGGTTTGTCAGATTTGTCAAAATAGGCCAATTGCTATTGCTACTATTCCTAAAGACTGAGTGAGCATGTGCTCAAGTCATATCCAACTCTGTGACCCCATGGACAGTAGGCTGTCAGGCTCCTCTGTCCATGGCATTTTCTAGGCAAGAATACTGGAGTGGGTTGCCATTTCCTCCTCCAGGGGATCTTCCCAAAAGACTAAATTTTATAATAAAAACTCTTTCAAAAAGAAACAACATGTAATGTACATTTACGTATATACATAGTTTATTTTATTAATACTTGGCAAGAGTACCATAGGCAGCAAGTTATTTGTATAACATAACTTGCTGCATATGGTACTGGGTAAAATCTTGACCAAAGAGAGGAAGGAGAAAGACAGGTATATTTGTGATTCTGAGTTCTATTATTCAGAGGAAATTCAGCTACTTTATATTTATCAAATGCATACTAGATGACATCTTTTAATAGAAAGATTCACCAATACTTTAGTTAACCAAAAACTCAATGTCAGAATAATGTGCACAAATATATAGAATGTCAAGGTTAGGAAAATGACAACAACAAAACTTTTTCATTTTGATTCTACTTACAAATGTTTCAATTAACAGATACATTAAGATGTCTGTGTATTTTTCAGGAAAAATGAACAGAGGCAAAAATGAGAAGCTATTTTCATACTAGACTGCACTTACTGGCTTGTCCTTGATAGTGGGACTTGATACACACAGGTAGAGTTTTCCATCTTCTTCAATACACGCATCAATGAGAGCCTGAACAGAGCTTTCATCTTGAAATAGCAGGAATGCATAGCCTAATAAAAACAATTTTGAAAGACTTTTATTTTTCCCATTTTTTTCATAATTCTTCAAGTGAAAGGAAGCATAAAAGTAAGGAAAAGGTTAGAAAAAAATTAAACAAATAAACAAAAACCCCTAAAACTTAATCTCACCCAAAGTCTGACAGTATCAACATTAAGTTCAATTTGGTATTATCTTGAAACCTCTTTTAGAGTAAAATCAAATTTGAATTAAAAGTATACATTAAGTAGAAATTTTAAAAACACATTTGGGAAAATGTTAGTTTAGCAACAAACAGTTGTACACTGAAGGCAAACACTTATGAAAAAAATATAAGGATAAACTACACATGTATTTGAATCCTTAGAAATTACCTTTAGGAGGAAAATAGGATTTGCTCTCTGCTTTATGAGGCCAATCCACAATCAAAGGGCCAAAGCGACGAAAACTGGCTGTGATCTCATCTAATGAACAACAAACCAAAAAAGTAGATGTAAATATTCTTATGACCATTTTGGGAAATAGTTTAGAAAAAACAGTCTCAAATCTACTATTTACAAGAACAGTACACCAAGAACCCCTGCATCTCTTCATCTGGATCCCCCCACTGTTAACATCTGTGCATTTGTCTTCCCCCTCTTCCCTTTTCTCCTTCTACTGATGCACGAGTCTACCAACTGGTCTACCATCTTTTTCTGATGTGATGCTCTAGTACCACAAAATACAACTACTGGTACCTGCTCAAAGCAAGGTCACTCCCTTATGTACCAACATACAACTCCCCTCCAATAAGGAAATCAACAGTGATACAACATTCTCCCAATTCACAGACTCCATCCAAATTTTTAACTGTCACAGTAATACTTCTCTTTTCCTTTCTGATCCAGAATCCTATCTAGAACCATGCTACATTTAGATGTCATGTTCTGAGGGTATCTATTTTTTTCAGTTTACAATAGTTCTTCATTCTTTCCTGTCTTTTCTATAACTGATAGCTTCAAAATATACAGGTCATTCCTTCTGTAGGATGGCTCTCAACCTAGGTCTGTACTTGTTTCCTCATGACCTATGTATTCCAACCAGGAATACTATCATAATGATGCTATGTCATCCTGTCCTTTCACAAGATATGTTAATCTTGATCTGCTAGTCGAGTTGATAAGTGTCTGTATTTTTCCACCAAAAGGAAACCATTTCCCTTTGGATATGATCAATATTTTGTGGGGGAATACTGTGTTAACCATCAATATCCTGTTCCCTCATTAGGCCTGGCATTTACTGAAGATTCCTGCCTATATCAACTACCACAATGATAACTGCCAAATGCTGGTTATCTATTTCTATCAACCCTTCTACATTTACTAGTTAGTATAATTCAGTAAGGAAGAGTGTTCCCCTCTCCTCCATTTATTTAGTCATGCATTTATTTATATCAGTGTGGACCTATTTTATTCAATGGACTATAACCTGATTCTGGAGAAGGAAGTGGCACCCCACTCCAGTACTCTTGCCTGGAAAATCCCATGGACAGAGGAGCCTGGTAGGCTACAGTCTATGGCGTCGCGAAGAGTCAGACACGACTGAGCGACTTCACGTTCCCTTTTCACTTTCATGCACTGGAGAAGGAAATGGCAACCCACTCCAGTGTTCTTGCCTGGAGGATCCCAGGGACAGGGGAACCTGGTGGGCTGCCGTCTATGGGGTTGCACAGAGTTGGACACGACTGACGCGACTCAGAAGCAGCAGCAGCAGAACTTGATTCTCTTTCATTTATTCAGTTTGTCCTCAAAACTGCCCCTGATTCAGCCAGTGGAGGGGTTCCTGTGTCCTTTGACTTACCCCCTCCCCCCATCATTCTTCAAGTGCTTCCATACTATCTGACCCAAGAAGATACCCCAGGCTTTCATCTTGTTCTTTCTCTGGCCTAGCCCCAGAATCAGCCTTTTTCCCCCTCCAAGATATCCTGGTTCCTTTCAGTGACAAAAGATACTTAGAAACTCCGATTTGGGTATTCCCTATAGTCATTGTTAGCGGGTATTTATTATTTCTAAGTCTTCTCAGAGGACAAAGCTAGGAAATACATGAACATACACAGACATATTTATAACTGTTTCTGTATCTGTGTACATTTATAAAAATGAGTTCATATTGGTACTTGTAAGTCCATTCCAACATCTCATGTCATCTTCTAGCCTTTCCCCTTCTCCTGTTTGTAAATTCCCTTCTTACTATGAGAAACCAAGCTCTCACTATCCTCAATTTTTTGCTTCCTTGATCAACGTAGCCCATCTTTCAGCGAGCTGCCCTGGCAGACTCCTCTGCCCTCCACCTCTGCACAGAGCCCGTGCTGCCCTGATCTACTGGTCCCACACACACTGCTGCCACGGCCTCGGCACAGGCCCCCTCCACGTGTATGTCTATGACACACCTCCACTTGGCACCCTCTTCCTGCTCACCAACCATCCTCCTTGGACATCAACACCTCTGAGTCTTACAAGGAAGGAAAAGGAAGGGGACATGGGATGGACGGAAGACTTAATCATATTTTACTATTAATGTAAATGACACCAGTCATGCTGTACTATATATGTGGACAATCAATGAACAGACTTTGCTGCTAAGTCACTTCATAGGAAAATAAATTTCCAAGGAACTTCTAAGAAAGAGTAGGTGAGCTGTGCAGAGAAGATCTGGGAGTAGGGTGGGACAGGGGAACAGAGAAGAGAGATGAGAAGCATTTTGAAATTCCAGTCTGCTAGGACTGTTTTCCCCTCCTCCAGATTGTGACAAAGTTGTCTGTATGAACTGCTACAGTGCCTGTGTCTACATTCAGCCCTGTGAGACCACTAAATAAGGGAGTGATATCAGTGTAACCTAGACATACTGGGTTCACAAATGACTCTTTGTAAGCAAGGTGGGCCAGCCTAGTAGGAGAACCATAATCTTCAGCAGAAGGGAAAAAGCCTCCAGCCTATGTGATGTGCAGGCAGGAACCTCCTCAGCTCTATTACAAGAAAATTAAAATGAGCACAACAAGCAAGGCTCTCTAGTCAGAGGTGTCCCTGCAAGCTTTCAGGGCTAGCTCCCAAGAATTTGCACTCCTCAGGGCCCAGAGGTCCACTTTCATCTGTGTCGTCTCCAAGCTCGGAAGCCAGAATTTCTGCTCTATTGGTTTTGTGCTTTTCAATATTCTTTGAGGCAGCCTCTAGTAGGTCATATAGTAAGCTACTTGCCTAACTGTCCAAGTTATTTTTCAAAGTATTAATTCTCTTTTTGTTAGTGCTTCTGGTACAAAATTCATTAGGTTCTAAGTGATCTGCCTCTAGCCCCATCTGCCCCATAAACTCTGTGATTCTTAGCATATAATTCTACAGAACATAGTATTTTTCATAAATACATATTTCACATTTTAATATAAAGGCCTGTCCACCTAAACTGCTACTGACTTATCGACATATGTGGTATGAGGCTAAAACAGGATGATTAACACAATCCCCATTAATTCTGCTCAGTTTAAACCACTTCCTGTGATGATTTCTTGGTAATTTTCCAAAAAGATATAGGCTATCTGGGCAAGAGGAGAAGTTTATCCTAAGCAACGTCAGATAAAATTCAGTCTTCTTTTTTTTGTATAAAGCATATAGTTTCCTCACTGAAGTCCATCCAGGGCTCAAAAGTGTTAAGGATTTGACCCCTAAAGGGTCATAAAACCTAGAATCCATTATACTAAGGAAAGTGAGGATTCCAGCTAGAGAATGAGGAGGCTGCATCTGGGAGCTTACTGGACAACACCATGATGAACTGTTTAGCCCCAGATGAACACTCTGAACAGAAGATATGCTTTCTGAGGAGAGAATGGAGACTGAGTCAGCCTGGCCTGAAATCTCAGCACAGCTTCCTCCAGGACACTTTATTAAAGATTAAAAAATAAAATTCTGGTGTTTATTTCAATCTTTAGTTGTTTGGAAGCCATTTTGCCTCAACCTTCCAAAAGACTGAGCATTTTAAGGAAAATGTAGTGTCACAGTAAATTAAATCTCAATCTAAATGGGACATTATTAAACCTCATTATTAGACCTTGTAGGTTTTTAGAGAAAACTTTTCTATCCTCCATAACGTTTCTATTTCCATTCAGGAAACCAAGACAAAATAGATAAGGGAAAAAAGCAAGCAAGGATATATGGTTGCTATATGGTCTGCTACTTTGATTTCTGTCAGGGTCACTTAGACCCACAGTTAAATGAAATACTTCTGGATAACTAGTTCTCTGTCTTTTTGCACGATTGGCTTCTCATTCAGCCATCAGAGCTCAAGTATTACATCTGCAAAGAGGATTTATTTAGCCAACAAATATCACAAGTCTCTCTTTTGAGATTTTGACTATCACATCAATCTGCTTTCTTTTCAGGACTTATTCAGTAATATTTTCACACTTATCTCCCTTCGCCCACTAGAATATCAACTCTGTGTGAGCAGGGGCTTTCTTTCACAATCTTATTTACTAAATAATCCTAAGTACAGTGCACAGCATTCAGAAAGCATTTGATGAGTGAAAAAATATTCAGAAAATGACACAATTCTTCAAGATTCCCTACAACTCTAGTTATATTTTTCAAAAATTCAGACTTAATCTAAGATTTTTTTTTTTTTAATAATTTATTTTTTTGGCACACTGTAGGGCATATGGGATCTTAGTTCCCCAACCAGGAATGGAACCCAAGTCTGCTGCAGTGGAAGGGCAGAGTCTTAACCACTGGACCACCAGGGAAGTCCCTTAATCTAAGATTTTAAACTTTTAAATAATTAACTATACACTATATAGTTCATGGAATTCTCCAGGCCAAACTACTGGAGTAAGTAGCCTTTCCCTTCTCCAGGGGCTCTTCCCAACCCAGGGGTCGAACCCAGGTCTCCTGCATTGCAGGCAGATTCTTTACTAGCTGAGCCACAAGGAAAGCCCAAGAATACTGGAGTGGGTAGCCTAATCCTTTCTCCAGAGGGTCTTCCTGACCCAAAAATTGAACTGGGGTCTCCTGTGTTGCAGGCAGATTCTTTACCAACTGAGCTATGAGGGAAGCAGCAGTCATAAAAGGTAGGAAATAGGAAAATGTATAACTGAATTTAGCCAAGGCAGGACACACAGACAGTGCACTTAGCAGCTGTTTGCCCACAACAGAATCCTAGAGTTTTCCAAATAGGGTTTACGCTCTTTGATTTAGTCCAACCACTTGCCTCAGCTAGTTTCCAAAGTCCTACTCCCCTTCCTTTCGAGAACTGATTTTATACACTGTACTAGGAAGACAGGACAAGGGAACGATGTAATCACAACTGAACACCTGGAGCCAGATAATATTAGTATTATACTAACAGCAACATTACCTATGCATTACCTACTATGTGCCAGTCTGGGCACTGTGCTATGAACAGCTCTTTCTAAACATACCTTCATCGATGTCAGGAGGCAAGCCACCCACAAACACCTTGCGAGAGTATCGCTCCACTCTTTCTCCATTCTGGTGAGTGAAGCAGTGAGGCGAACCCAGACCACTGTGAAGAGGCTGATCCCCACGGCCATCATCCAAGAATCCATCTTCCATTGGAAATAGCGAGGACTGACCTGGAAGAGAAAGCAGGAAGAAAAAAAAAAAAGCTAACAGAAAATGCTCCTTGCCACTGATTATCTTAGACAAGAAACAAGGGAAACAGCAGATCCAGTATCGCTGCTGCTTTTGTATTTCTCACTGAATAATAAATCACTTAGATATGCTCTTGAATTTCCATCACCTTAAGGTCCCAACTGAGTCAGAGAGAAAGTACATGGTTAAATAGAGGGCTGCTCAACCATCCCACTGGGATCCAGAAACTTGAGAGAGGTGAAATGGAAGTACAGTAGAAGAGAGCAGTCTTTTGAAAGGCGTTGGCAGAGACTGCACTGCCTTGGCAGGGCCCCATGGCCACTGGCAATCTAGATACATACACTAAGTATTAAGTTTGACCATCAGATGCTAGATGATTTAAATTTCTTTAAGACATCATACAATATAGCCTGCCCAATTTCCTTTAAGACCGCCCCTAAAATGAACAAGTTGATTTTTAAAGTAAGCACTCATCTTGGTTTACCTTAACTAATGGAAGGTCATGAAAACCCATTTATGCTGTTTCCTAACTTCACTGGCTACTCTGACAGAATTTAAGATTTTTAGGTATGCTGAAGATAAATTTTCTTTTAGTTGAGTAATCATCAGCTGGTAAAGGTAGTATCTAATTCTAAAAACTAGTCATTAAATTTGCTGTTAGAAAATCCTATTATATAGAACATAAAAGCAGAAAAGATCAGAGATGCCAGTTGTGGTTAATATTCTTGCCATACTTACCTGCCAGCAAGATACAAACTTATAAATCATAAGCAAAACAGAGAGCTACAAAGAACTGTAGAATCTCTCAAAAACTGTTTTGTCACTTTTCAGGCTGCCAATTTACTTCTAGGTTCTGCATAAGGAATTTGTTAATGGATCCTGCAGAAATATATCTTAAGTGCTCTTCCTTCACTGAAACATTCCAATGTCTTTCTGTCACACCTGCCTTCCTTAACAGTATATTTATTACGAATTTACCCTATAAAATCACAGTTCAAAAGTTATATAATAAAGATAAAAAATGACTCTAAAATTGGATGTTATTTCTGGATTTTCAAAAGTCACTTTTATTTTAAAGCTACCTTATTTAACTGACTTTCTTATAAAAAGGCAAAACTAATACAGGAGGCAAAAATAAAGTTTATTCACGTACCTCTAGGAAATGATTCTTCAAAAAATTCTCTAAAATGTCTAGAGCTTTCCCCCCTAATGTTTGAAATTTATAGGATTAGGTGTCTACTTAATCTAATTTTAAACAAAACACAGAACTATGCTTAGTAATAAATAAATAAATTAAAAAATCTGAAAGTTGATATAAGGTATTCAAGCATAACTTGTACCTCCAATATAATCAGGTGTTTTGAGACTAGTTATACCATATTTTCCTTTTTAAATATTCTTAATTTTATTCTAAGATATTCCTTTCAGAAAGGAAAACAGAGAAACAAATCTTCAGATATAAATGAGTTTGAAATTATTTCAATTCAAATCCAAATCCTACCATTCCAACTCCCTCAAATTAGAATGTCTATGATGCTAACTATAACACATAAAGTATATATCGATCACAGCTACATATCACTCCCCCTCCCCGCTTCCCAATAAGGGTTAGAAATTGAGCAAACTTGGGTCCTCTCCAAATACAACTGATACATTCAAAAGTTAGAAATAATAATGTTACCTCTCCTCCGCCCATATGTCCTTGCTGCATGTCAAATGAGAAAACAAAAAAACAAAAAAAAAACCTTTCAAACATTGTCAAAAGAATCAACTGTGATTTCATCTACCAGCTTAAGAAACTGAAAAAACAAAACAGAACAAAAAAACAAAAAAACTGGCTATATTCCTTGTTTCCTGGTAAATATCTCAAAAAAATATGGAATTTTGATGCCGAGAGGTCAATGCATTCTTTAAGTTCTTCAAGGACACTGTAAAAATCTATCGAGCATTACTTGTATTAAGGGGAAGCCTTCTGCTGTAACTGTCACCCAAGGTCCAAACTAGTATGAAACTAAAGGAGTATATAACATAGTTTAAATCAAGTTCCACCATATTGATCTTAATTTCTCTCAGAATTTCCTGCTAACTAGCCATTTAATTCGTGACTTTTTTTTTTTATCACGACAGGATAAACAGCAATTCTGTACTATTTCTCAATTATTCCCTAATGAAGAAACTTATAACAAATGAAATCTTTAGGCAATTTATAAACTTCCTTTTAGCCAGTTTCTTGTCCCTAATTAAATCTTCCACCATGGCCCAGAAGTTGAAAAGTATTAAAAAGTTTGGCATTTTATCATGAAGTAGATTCCAACTAAGAAGAGAAGAAAAAGAATACAAAATAATATAGACATATGACTATAAGTATATATCTGAATACTTGGAAAATGGCAGCATAAATTTCAAATCAGGAAACTTGAGAAAATGTTTTCCTCAAATGAACTGAACTTGTATGTGTAGTTACTCTTAATTCCATTCAACATACACTTCCTGAATGCGTGACCTTGCTAAGCACTATAACACACTGCTCTGGCTGCAGGGAACTTATAGGCTATTCAGCCAGATAAGCAAATAATGATAATCTGACTATTACAGCAATAAGCCTGTTAAGTGTTAGGTGCAATGGGAGCAGAGGAGGAGGAGAAACTGGTTCTGATTAAAGAGTCAGAGAGGAGTGGGTATGGCTCTGAGATAGATCTTAAACGTAAAATAGAGAAAGGGCACTGCAGACCTGGCAATGGCACTTAGGGGTGCTATAATACTCAGGGAAAGATGCCCAGAACAGAAGCATATGGAACAAGTGAGGTCTTGGCTAGAGAGAAAATTTAAACAGGAAGCTGGGATAGGTTTTCCAGTTAGAAACTGTTTAAGAGATCATTATATAAACTGGTCAAGGTTTTCACTCTTAGCTCTCTAGATAAATGCTAAGTACAACTCAGTTATAACTGAGTTACAAATATAACTTAGAAGTACCATGTGCCTATTTTCCAAAATGAAATCATGTCTCATACTAAAATAATTTCTAACATTATTAGATAATATTGAATTTCACCAAAGTACTTGGACAAATGGATTAAAACCAATAAAATCTCCCTCTGCAGTTAGGTTTTTCACTTTAGTAATTCTTAAATTTGGGGTGAGGGTGGAGGTATTTTCTTCCTTAGTGAACTTGACAGAGGTTAGGAAGAGAAAGATATCACAGAAGTAGATGTTTGTTTAAGAATATTCTATTCATATGACTACTTCAAAGACAATGGAGTTTGGGGAAACGAATGATTTGAAAATCTTGGTTCTGTCAATCTTAAAAAGTTGATTGATACTGCTTGGATTTCTGAGAAAACAGTTATTTGAAAAAGAGTAGGCATTTAGAAGCTACAAAATTAACATTAAAAATTCTCACGGGCATGTTGCGTGCTAAGTTGTTTCAGTTGAATCCAACATTTTGGAGCCGCGTGGACTGTAGCCCACCAGACTCCTCTGTCCATGGGATTTTCCAGGCAGGAATACTGGAGTGGGTTGCCATTTCCTTCTCCAGGGGATCTTCCTGACCCAGGGACCGAACCCATGTCTCTTACGTCTCCTGCATTGACAGGCGGGTTCCTTACCACTGGCCCCACCTGGGAAGTCCAAATAGTTTTCACTATTTCAAAAGTAAGTTTCAAGAACAGTAAAGCCTATACATCAAAAGCAAAAATTGAAGAATCTTAAAGTCTTCAAATGTATACTTTCAAACTTTCATTCTATACTACAAAATTAAGCTGGTTAACACAAAAGAATTCACTATTAAATTCAGAGATTAAATGCCAAAAACTATTTAGAAACATTTTCCCACATTTAGGATACAGGCATATAATGCTTAAAGCAACAAAAACTGCCCAATTAAATAAGCAAATCAATATAAACTAGTACCAAAAAATAAAAACAATGACATTCTGGAGCAAAGAAAATAAGAATGCTTAAATTTTTTATTTCCAATGATATACATTATTTTAATATATATTTGGATGTATGATATATATATATATATATTTGTGTACTTTCCTATATGTATATATAGGAAATCATAAGCGTATACTTCAATGAACTTTCCATAACATAAACACACCTATGTAACCAGAACTCAGGTATGAAAGGAACGGTAAGTGATGCCACTTCCTCTATGTATGAAAGAGGTACTAAAGCATTGTTTTCTCACTAGTTTCAAATTACACTTGGTGCAAACAGTATTATGATGAAATGCTTGTAACACATATCTTCATCAGTTTCCTGAGGAAAATGTCAGACAGATTTCCAATCTCAAGACTATCAAGCATTGCACATTATTTGACACTTTACAAACACTAGAGGTAGTGGCAGTTTAAAAAATCACTTAAATAGAACAGTCTTTTGGACTCTGTAGGAGAGGGAGAGGGTGGGATGATTTGAGAGAATGGCATTGAAACATGTATAATATCATATAAGAAACGAATCACCAGTCTAGGTTCGATGCAGGATACAGGATGCTTGGGGCTGGTGCACTTGGATGACCGAGAGGGATGGTACGGGGAGGGAGGTGGGAGGAGGGTTCAGGATGGGGAACACGTGTACACCTGTGGCGGATTCATGTTGATGTATGGCAAAACCAATACAATATTGTAAAGTAATTAGCCTCCAATTAAAATAAATAAATTTAAATTAAAAAAAACAATGTTTAAAGAAACCTGTATTTTGGAAAACTTCTAGCTAAGTCAGCAGAAATAAACTCTGCTTAGAATTTTCCTGTAATTACCAAAGAATATGCACTGTTAAGACTTCCCTGACAGCTCAGCTAGTAAAAAATCCACCAGCAATGCAGGAGACCCAGGTTCGATCCCTGCGTTTGGAAGATCCCCTGGAGAAGGGAAAGGCTACCCACTCCAGTATTCTGGTCTGGAGAATCCCATGCAAAGAGAAGCCTGGCGATCTACAATCCATGGGGTCCAAAAGAGCTGGACACGACTGAGTGACCAGGCACAGCACAGCATATACACTGTTAGTTTTAAAAGACCTATGTTAGTATTGAATAAAACCCTCTGGTTCCCACGAGAGTTAAGGTGAATACTATTTATATGTTTATCATTTATATTACTTGGTTTGATCTATATAATTTGGTGTTCAGTACTAAAATAATTCAAGAATGTTCTAAATGGGCTGGAAACATTATAGCTATAAATTTTTATAACTTTTGGGTGAATATTGCTATTAGATGTATTGATAAATACATTATTTCCAAAATATCTTTACAAGATTGCTTACAAATGCCCTATATTCATCAGTAAATTTTCTCTAGTAAAATATTTCAGTAGTCTGGCATTCTAGACTTGCAAAAATGTACAGAAAGACTCTTATGAGGTCTTTTTCAACACACATTTATTTATATATATATATATATATATAATAAAAATGAAAATATTTATCTCTTAAAAAGTATCTTTTTCTTATTTGGTTGTAACATTTGTTAGAAAAGGAACAAATTAGATATAATAGTGGTATATTTACAAAATATATCACAAAAAATAGTTATTTTAAAAATATGGTACATATTCATGTGCTGATACTAAACATCTCTAAAATGTAGCTTGCATGAGGTACCTAAGTGTATATTGTATGATTCTTATTGTGTGAACTTAACAATAAAGGAAATAGAAATAGATACATGGGAATGTACTCAAATATTTTTTCTAGAAACCACCACAAGAACCTTTGGGGACAGGAACTAGAATGATAAAAAAAAAACTGATTCCACTTCTTATTTTATCCTTTTCTGTTGTATTCAAATTTACAATCTTATGTGCACTGAATTACCATATTTGTTAATGGATCCTTTTGAGTTTTCTTCTTGGTACTTATATTAAAAACAAGACTTAAACAGACATTTCTCCAAATTAGACATACAGATGGCTAATAAACATATGAAGAGATGGTCAACATCACTACTTCAACGCAAATTAAAACTACAGTGAGGTATCTCCTTCACCCCAGACAGGATGGCCATAATCAAAAAATCTACAAACAAGTGCTGGAGAGGGTGTGAAGAAAAGGGAACCCGCCTACACTGCTGGTAGAAATGTAAATTGATACAGCCACTATGCAAAACAGTATGGAAATTCCTTAAAAAACTAGGAATAAAACCACCATATCACCCAGCAATACCACTTCTAGGTATATGCCCTGAAGAAATCAAAACTGAAAAAGACACATGTACCCCAATGTTCACTGCAGCACTATTTACAATAGCCAAGACATAGAAGCAACCTAGATGTCCATCAACAAATGAATAGATAAAGAAATTGTGGTACATATACACAATATAATACTGCTCAGCCATCAAAACGAATACATTTGAGTCAGTTGTAATGAAGTGGATGAGCCTAGAGCCTATCATACAGAGTAAAGTAGTCAGAAACAGAAAAACAAATATTGTGTATTAACACATATACATGGAATCTAGAAGGATGGTACTAATGAATCTGTTTGCAGAGCAGCAATGGAGACACAGACATAGTGAAGAGACTTATGGACAAGGGTGGAGGAGAAGAGGGAGAGGGTGAGATGAATAGAAAGAGTACCATGGATGCATATACACCAACATATGTAAACATACAGCCAATGAGAATTTGCTGTATGGCTCAGGGGACTCACACGGGGGCTCTGTAGTAACCTAGAGGGGTGGGCATGGGTGGAAGCTGGGAGGGAGATTCAAGAGGGAGGGCACATATGTACACTATGGTTAATTCATGTTGATACATGACAGAAATCAAACCAATACTGCAAACCAAACATCAAGTAAAAATAAATAATTAAAAAAAAACAAATGATATATTAAAAGCATCCTTTCCTACATCTAATTCTGTAAATAGGACTTTAATAAAAAGGAAAGAATTTGAGCCAGTTGAACTGAGGTAACTGAACCTAGAGCCTGTTACACAGAGTGAAGTAAAAACAAATACCGTGTATTAATGCACATTTATGGAGTCTACAAATATGTTACTGATGAATCTATCTGCAGGGCAGGATAGAGACACAGATGTAGAGAACAGACTTGCGGACACAGCAGGGGAAGGAGAGGGCAGAACGAATTGAGAGTAGCATTGAAAGCGCACACATTACCATGTGTAAAACAGAGAGCTGGTGGCGAGCTGCTGATGCAGCACAGGCGCTCAGCTCAGTGCCCTGTAATGGCCTAGGTGGGTGGGATGGAATGCTGGTGGGGGCAGGCTCAAGACAGAGGAGATGTGTGCATACTTACGGCTGGCTGACGTTGTATGGCAGAAACCAACACAACATTGTAAAGCAATTTTCCTCCAATTAAAAATAAATTTAAAAAAAAGAATAGGACTTTAAGCTGTAAAGAATAAAATACGACTAGCTTTTGGTGGGCAGTAAAAGACCTGTGCTACTTATGCGGCCTCAGGCTGGTCTACCTCCATCTACCTCTCTCTGCCCGCTGTGAGAAGGCGGACAGCAGTGCTACTTGGAAAAACAAGGGGAGGTAGGTCGGATTAGAAGATGTTATCAACTAACTTGTTTTTCCAGTAGGACCCAAAAAAAAAAAAAAGAGTATGGGGGAGAATCAGTCAGATTAGTAAGCCAGTTAAAGACAGAAATCAAAGACTGGATGCTGAGTCCATCTGTAAACAAGAGAATAAAGGTGCCAGAACCAAAAAGCAGACAATCATCACAAAGGCCAAAGTATATAATCCAACAAAGACACAAAGAATCATTTCAAACGATTTTATAGATCATCCCCTAATTTCTTAATGGGTTCACTGTCACAAAATTATTTTAGATATATGCTTTATGGGCTTCCCTGGTAGCTCAGCTGGTAAAGAATCCGCCTGCAATTCCAGAGACCCCAGTTCGATTCCTGGGTCGGGAAGATCCCCTGGAGAAGGAATAGGCTACCCACTCCAGTATTCTTGGGCTTCAGTAGTGGCTCAGCTGGTAACGAATCCACCTGCAATGCAGGAGACCTGGGTTCGATCCCTGGGTTGGGAAGATCCCCTGGAGAAGGGAACGGCTACCCACTCCAGTATTCTGGCCTGGAGAATTTCATGGACTATACAGTCTATGGGGTCGCAAAGAGTCGGACACAACTGAGCAACTTTCACTTTCATACGATTTATAGAATTTCCTATGTCACATTGGCTTGTGTTTATACTAGCTTGCTATACTAATTCAAAGAATGTTGACAAGATATAATACAGATATGAGAGGATTGTTTAAATTGCCTTACAGAAGGGCAGAGATTGAATGTAATTCAGTTTCTGTATTTCACAAACCCTGTTTATTATTTATAAAAATGCAAAAATGAATAACAAAAGATACCACACATATATATGATGGTCTGACAGGTGCTCAGTAAATAATAATTTTCTTCCTTCCTCAAAGGTAACCTCATATGTATATATTCTTAGGCTGATCTTCAACAGTTACTTTCAGCTCTTCATTACTACTCCCAGGATAACAACTGTAGACCACTTTATAGAGTTTACAATAGGTTTTCATATTGTCTTTTTCATGAAAGGATCTTTCAACATGCTCTTTCCTGTAGCAACTATGAACCATATTACATACATTTTCAGCAAGTGACTATAATCCACATTTCTCCTGGGTAAATTATGCCCTCCCTTTTCATAGATTTCTGTCCCCTACCCTCCTTAAGCAAACAATCTTCTCCCTTTAAAAGAACTATAATTAAGAGGTATTTTTCTATGCTAACTTTTAAAAGATTTCTTACTAATCTCTTCTGAGACAAACAAGTACTTTAGCTAATGCTTCTATATGAGAGACAACCACAGAGGAAAGGAAATACATAGATACATGCATCTGTTCAAAACCAGTACTTTTTGAACTAAATACCAAACTAAATACTAAAGCTGTAAAGTGGGAGGTTGAAGAAAAAAGTACCACACACAAGCACTTTTATACAGAGGTGGTGGTAGTGGTTAAATGTTAGTTTTCTTGGATAAAATAAAATTTCAAGTTGGATAAAAGGAAAACTAATCATTCAATCTAATATCTAGCTCAGAGCTAAACCAAAACACACCAGAGAAATATGAGATGAATCGGCCTATGCTTAGCACTGCTTTCTGACTTAGCTGAGAAACTGTTTTAGGGTTGCTTTTCATAACTATAAAATGGATATTCTAACTATATTCCTACTACATAAGATTAACTAGGAAATGGTTATCTGTTAAGGGATGAATAGTGTTTCCTCCTCAAAATCCATATGCTAAAGTCCTGATCCTCAGAACCTCAGAATGTGGCTATTTCCAACAGGGGCTTTAAAGAGGTGGTTAAAGTTAAAAGAGGTCACCAGGCTGGCCCTGATCCAATATGACCAGTGTCCTTATAAGAGATTAGGACACAGACTTTCACAGAGGGGAAAACCATGTAAAGACAAGGAAAAGACAGCTCTCTACAAGCCAAGGAGGGGAGCCTCAGAAGAAACCAACCTTGCTCACCCTTTGATGTCAGACTTCAAGCTTCGAAGACTAGAAATAAATTTCAGTTTAAGCCATCCAGTCAGTGGTACCTGTTATGGCAGTCCTAGAGAACTAATTACAATATCCAAAATGTAGCCAGAAAGTTGCTTTGTTTTTTTAGTACATTTAAAATCCAAGAATCTCCCCCTAAGGATTCCCCTCAAAAAAAAATCTCTACAACTAGTAATACAACAATAGTAATTCCCTAGAATACACAATTAATATTGTTGAATTATACTGGCAATGTCTTTTAAAAGTCTTGAATGGTAATATGAAGGTAATTGCAGTCTGAAAACTGATGATTAAGTATAGCCAGGGGAAAAAAGAAAGCAATCTGATCTGCTGGGTAAGCGAGCCCTTTTTTATCTTTGTACATGTAAATGCTGATATTATTCCAATATAACTGCTGAAGCTAGTAGACTAAGTATTTAGAATCTTTTCCTTTTTATTTATTTAGAATTTAAACCGCACTTCTTCCCCCAAATCTCTGATTGCTTGAAAATTTCAAAACAAGTTATACAATAAAAGTCACATTGAAATTCAAAAGTACATTTAAGAGAGGAAACAATTCTTTCATATTTTTATTCAAATAAAGCAAGAAATGGTTCTCAATTCAACAGAGGCTTGGAAGAAAAAGCTCTGAAAGTTATTAATTGAAGCAAAGTAAAGTAGCTATATAATCACCTTTCTAAAGGTTTTTAAAAGCCTGAATAGACTACTTGTGATGGACAGAAAAGAACAGCTCCTGCTGGTTCATTTAAGTTTCAACGTTGAATAATGAATACAAAACAACACAACATATTAGGCTTATTTTCAGCTTTAAGAAAAGGCTGAATGGATGTAAGATGTAAAGAGACTGCATTTAAAAGTAAATAAATTAAGTTTCAGGCTATCTATCCTAATAAGAGACAAATAAAGCATGTTCAATATTAGATAATTTTTTCAACTAATCATAATCTCTTGGTTTGTGTTTCTTTTTCCCCTTACAAATCTTTAGCACTAATATTCCCATAATGATCTTCTAATTAATTTAGTTTGACTACATGCCAGGTGCTATGCTAAATTATTTTACATGTACTCAATCTCCACCACAATCCTACAAGATGGGTATCATTTGTGATTTTTGAGTTTCTCTTCATTAAACACAAGTAATGCATTAAACTAGCTCTGCAATACAGGAGCCCCCAAAACCTGAGCTATAGTGAGAACAAAGTGCTACTAAGAATTATCATACGAATGCGACCACTTTATCTATAGAAGCAATCCACCATGGAAGATGTTTCAAAAATTTGACTGAAGAGAATAGGCAATTTATTACTGTGGTTTAGTTGCCCAGTCATATCCAACTCTTCTGCAACCCTGCCAGGTTCCTCTGACCGTGGGACTTCCCAAGCAAGAATACTGGAGTAGGTTGCCACTTCCTTCTCCAGGGGATCTTCCCGACCCAGGGATCAAACTCGAGTCTCCTGCATGCCTAAATCAAGGTGACTCAAGAACTGTCTTAACATCCCTCCACCTCCACCCTGCATTAATTTCAAGATTTTTAAACAACCTTCTATAATCTGGACTCTGCTGTCAGAGAGGGAATGGGTCTATCAGTAAACTCCAGTATCTAGAGATACTGGAAGCATTGCCAGATCATGAATGTATAAATTGGCATCCATACAAGTCAGCTTGTTATTAAGAACTAACACTTGCTCATACTGACAAAATCAAGTTCTGGGACCCTGCAAAGCTGAATACTGGATCCGAGACCATGGCAGCCACAGCCCCATACTCTGGGTCTTGCCTGAGGAGGCAGCAAGTTTCCCCTCTTTGACATCTCTTTGTTCTTTATCTTCCTATCTTTCAGTTTGAGCTAGTGCTAACCTCAGTCCGTTTACTTCTAGAATAAAATCTCCATGTATACAACAGTAAAAACCATCTAGTCTACTTCTAGAGGATGTGGGTAGTAAAATTCAAAACATAAATATTTATTTTTCCTTTGCCAAGTGAGGGTCATTAAAAAATAATCTAATCTTGAAAGAAAGGATATTAAGGGGGGTGGGGGGTATAAAAGGAAAAAAATCTTATACTAGACTCTAAAAAATTAAGTGAATTTGGCTTCAAGGAAAACCCACCAGAGAATGTTTCTTTTTCTCAACTCAACAAAGATACCCCAGGGGCAAGTGACCTATTAATAATTTAGCAGGAATGAAACAATTGGGAGAACGAAGAGTTGATCCCTTTGCCTAGGACAGAACAACAGTATCTCAGATCTTGGTTGCCTGCAATTTCTAGCACCTGCCTCTGGAACTCATTCCACAGGAGAAGATGAAACCACACTACGAGGGCACCTCTTACATTACTCCGCCTTATCCTGACGCCACTCACCAGCTTTGGATTTCAGTCTATACACATTTATGCTAAAATACTGTATTTTGGCATTATTTCTGGCACTGTAGCATGTAAAGACCAAAGACTGATGAACAAGGGAGGTTTTTACAAGCCACATGGTCTCCAGAGGATTTAATGCATGCAGCAACTCTCATAAATCAAATCTCGTTCTAACTTTTCTTGGCTCTATAATCCTATAGTCTACAGAACATTGATTTTTAAACACTACAGAAAAGAAATCCAGTTAAAAAAGTAAGTTTCAACTCCTCATTCATACTAGACCATGGACAAGGAGGAGGATTTTTTTTTTTTAGTTTTGCTTTGTTTAGGGAATGTGGAGAATATGGTTATTTGGTCAAGAATATTTCATAGAAGTGGTGGGACTTAAAATGAGTTTTAGCAACTCATTTAGCAACTCATTCATAGTGATGGCACTATGAATACACAAATTTGAAATCCATATACAATAGGAAAAGAGTGAAAAAGAAGTAAACAAGACTTCTGTATCCCACCCAATTAAACTATCGTCTTATAAAAAAGACTTTTTAAAAATTCTTTAATTCCTTTAATTCTTTAATTCCTTCTGTGAGTAGATGGCCCCTCCTTCCTTAATAAATATAGTCTGCTTCAGAATACACATATAAAAAGAGAACAGCTCAGTGGTAATATTTAGAATAGGCAAGGAGAATTTACTGAAGGCACTGCAAAGGGTAATAAAACTTCATTTTTCTTGTTGTCATTAGATAGCAAATAGTGAATGACCTTGTCCTTTGCAAAGTCAAGCCCTGTGGTCTTAGGCTGTTTTTTCTGATTTTAGATCTCTGATTACCTTCCCTTTCCTTTTCCAACTACACAGAAATGGTTTTCGTGTTGACATTTCAAAGGTCACGCTACAGAAGCAAACACTTGAATTAAGCCATTCTTTATGTGTCATTATGGGATCCTCATTTATTTTCATTGTCACCAGTTTTAAGACAGCAAATTAGTTGGCTCTCATAGTTTAAAAAAAGTTTCTGCTCTAATTTGGAGGAACAGTAATTATTCACAAAATATCTGACAGATTAATAGCAACTTGCAGTTATCACTGCAGAGCAAACTAATGTCGTTTCTCCACCTGCTGAAGCACAGCTACTACATTTTCTAACCAGTACTAACTTGTTTCAATTCTCTGAATTTCACTAGGGTGAATCAATTATTATCACTTACCATTAATAAGCAGAGAGCTATCGGATCCTGGATATGAATAGTTTAGACGACCTAAGGGTAGAAGAAGGCCGTTACTATACTTTATTCATAGATGATTTAAATGTATTCAACAACAAAGCTGAATTAATTGCTTAATAGGTATTTTAAAAACCATATTATGGGAATAAAACTTAGCTGTGCTAATAAACACAAAGAGTTACAGGACATATCAAACAGCATGTTCACAAACATTAAAAAAGGGAAAGCCTGAAAGTGGGAAAATAAAATATCCCTTATATTTCACTATTCAGTTATTCTAATTTCCAAATCCCCATCCAAAGTAATCTTTACACCATTATGTTCTCATATCAACTCCTAATAACAATCTTCATGTTTTTTCCCCATCAGTGTTCAAGTTTTCTTTCATGTGTAGTTCTTTACTGCTATTTAAAAGTATGTAGCTAGCAGTAGTATTTTTTATATGAATCATACCAAAGGTGCCAGTTTTATGCCTACATGTACAGCCATGCCAGTAGGTTTAAATTCATATCTGGGGGAATAAGTACAGAAAGTAAAGGAACACATTTCACTGTACTTACACATGAAAAAAATAGCAAAGCACACAGCAAAACGCACAGAGGCAGAAGAGCATTCAATAAATGCTGGGTTAATTTTCTCTGAATTTGAACCTAAAATGGGCACGCAAGATACCCATGAGAAAAGGGCTTATGAAAGTCTAAAATTTGTGGAGGATGCACCATCTTCCACAAATAAAGGGGGGAATGCATTTCTACTCTGGAAGAGTTTCTACATGTAAGTTGAGGTATCCAGACTGCACATACTTAAGCCTAGATCTATGCTATAAATTATAAAACTCATTATTACAACATTTTTATGTCTCCATATTCCACATGCCCTTCGTAAGAATGGTAAAGAACCCTCAAGTCTTGTTCATTTAAGCAATGGAAAGGGGAACTTAACAGTTAATTACCTACCAGAGTTCAGCACTCTATGCATCAGGAGTAGTGTGAGAATATAAAATTGACTCAGAATTACAAACATTCCAATTAGGAAACAGCAGTTTAAACTCTGACCCCACAGAACCATAACAGACTCTCCAAGACAATAAAAACGGTGGGTAAGCAGAGCTTCTCCCATGACTGGAGCAAGCCTTTCAGGATGCCGGGAAGACTCCAGACCCCACCTAGTTCCGATGAACACTATGGGAGCCAGGGCTAGTATGTGGTCCTATCCACCACCAGCCACACATTTAAAATTATTTAGAAAGGAACTTTAGACCACAGCTATCCTTCAATCTCTCAAAATCCTCTTTCAAATAGTCTCCACAGAAATAAACTCATGCCATGAAAAGAGAAAAGTGTTGTCTGTTGCTAATAGCTTTAATTAATCCACATGTGAAACTTGGGAGTCTAATATGAAACAAAATCTGAAAATTTTTCTACAATTTAAAACCAAATACAAGGATTTTTTAAATTGTAAATTGCTTCACTTAAAATTTCAGTGTGTTCCTGTTTAGGGAAGAAAGGTAGGGATGGAGACCGGCAAGGAGGAGGTGAAAATTAACTTTGATATTTCAATTTCTTCCTAAAAATTGGCTTTGTTACTTAATGTTTATATACACAACCAAGGAGCTAAATCCAGTGAATTCCAGCTTAACTGCTTTAACTGCAAGCCCAGATCATATGACCTGTCACAAGAATATCTTTAAAAAAGCATAGACTTGAGATGCTGGAACAAGAACATGACCTTAACTGTTAAAAACTTGGGAGGGAGGGAATAGTGTTTCTAAATCACTTAACTCAGAGTAGCAGCTGATTTTCTGTGATGGAACACTTGGATTACTTTTGTAGCTGTAAAACCTTATAGTCAGTGAACTAATAGTTATCACTCATACCATTTTTATCATAAAACACATTTTAAAAAGATGTTATAAATCAACACAGGAACAAAAATATTTAATGATATTAACTGAAGTTAAGTTTCTGCTATTTCGAAGAAGATACTGTTAATTTTTTTAAAAGGTAACATTAATGAAACCAAGGCTGTTCTATATGAACTATAATGCCTCTTATTCGATACTAAAAAAGGATAAATAACAATGAGAATCCAAAGATAAATTCCCAAACTAGCTGGCCCAATTTAACTAGTCAAGTTCCACCTTATCAGAAACTGACTTTTGGGGTACCTTTTAAGGAGAAAGAGATAAGAACAGTTCAACAAAACAGGCACAAAAATACCCCCTCACTCAGTTCTCTCAGTCTGCCTCGACACACACGTCCTGAGATGCCACCCTGCACTCACAAAGTAGGTATCCTTTGAGACTTTTTCTGTTCCTCAGACTTCTAAATACTGTAATTCTATCCTTTAGCTAAGACAATAGGGCACTGACAAAATTTGCAGTTTAACTCTGAAAGTGATACTTGACCTGTTCTTATGATAAGTCCTGTTGGTCTGAAATCCGTTATGCCCTCTGTATGGTAAATACACCTGCTAAATATTTTGTTAAACAAATAGCAATGCTTTCTATTTCAATTTTAAAATATTAGCAGTGACATGAGAAAACTTTTGGAAAAAACTTTCATAATGCTTCCCCACCCTACCTGCCCTATCCTATAAATTCTTTCTATAATTAAAATATTTCGAGTCATCCATTCATGACATCTAATATGAAGAACACAGACTCCTTCCTTTCTGCAAGTCCTCTGAAAACTCCCGTTATAAGTTCCATGTTACTCTAAAGTCTTCTACAAGCCTTTCACATTCTCCTTGTGCCCCTTTTATTTCTGCTCTACAGATGTCAATTTTCACCAGGAGTTTTGCGTTTTCTAGTCCATGGCTAGATTACTGACAACCCCCTCCGTCCCTTCAAGACCTCTTTGTTTCCAATGGAGAATATTTTCAAATCTTTTTTGTTTGTTTACTTGTCTTTTTTCCAATTATTTTCCCTAGGGCACCTTTCCCAAAAAAGAACCCCCCTTTTTAGATTAACTCACCAAATTTTATTTCTATCTATACTGCAATAGACAACCATCTTAGGTAATCATCTCAGCTACTTGCTAACTGTCTTATCTCTTAAGTAACAGCCCCCCTCTTTAAGATCTAAAGCTTCATTGCTGTTGTTGCTGCCATTGAACCTAGGTATCTTGAGTTTCCTGTTTGGGCACCAAATAAGTATTCAATGAGTTTACTCCACTGAACTTAAAACACCATCATTTCACAAATGAATACACTGAAGTAAAATAAAAATCACTGAGATATCTAAATATGAATATAACCCAGTGTTTTTGAGTTTTGTTTTTTGCTTTTTGATAACTCATTTACCTATAAACATAACCCAGGCTTTGGTACATTTAGAATTGAATTCCTCAAGGGAGAAGGAGAGCATTAGGACTTCTGGCAAGTGAATCTATTTCGTGGATAAAATTCAGTCTTTGAGGGTCTTAGTATTGATTATGTTATAAACACAAAGAAATACTGCCAGATCAGCAGTCCTAACCTTAAGGGACGCTATGACAGGAAAAGTAGTTGTCCCTGGAGGCCAGCTGTGGCATTTGGAGCCAGAAGCCTGGCATGCATCTTGCAGAAGGCATAGACTATATTTGGTGACATGACTCAACCTAGCCAAATATAGGCAACTGATACAGTGTGACTCTGGGGAACTACACTACCAAATTCTACAGCCTAGAAAAGATTCAGATTCCAAGTAGGCATTTGCGAGTTGGAAAGAACCAATATTTACCAACCAGAATGACTAAGAATTACTGGGGGGAGGAGGTGCTCAAAAGAACAGTATGCACTATCATAACTCTCATATTAAGACACTAGCTAAAGTAACCGAGTTAATAAGATCAAAGGAGGTAAAAAACTAGAAGGAAATACTCTAATAAATTAGTATCTCTTACTTTCAGAAATAGGTAAAATAAGTTATTTTCTAAAAACTAACCCAGATAGTATTGCTACTGATGACTCAGCAGGAAATGATATAATAAATGCTGCCATTTCAAACACACAAGCAATAAAAAATATCAAATGTTCTCTAGTGCTATTAGATTTCATGCTATGGCCTTCTCTTTCTCAGTCATGCAGCATTGTTGGGGGCATGGTAGGGCAAGGAATGATAACAGGGGACAGCTCTGCAAGGCTGTGTAAAATATAGCCATGCTGACCAAAAGAGTGACAAGCAGCCTGAAATGCTGAGTTAATTTTGTTAGATACTAACAAAAAGGGAGAGGTTTCCAGTGGACAGGCTTCCCTGATGGCTCAGATGGTAAAGTGTCTCCTTGCAATGTGGGAGACCTGGGTTCGATCCCTGGTTTGGGAAGATCCCCTGGAGAAGGAAATGGCAATCTACTCCAGAACTCTTGCCTAGAAAATCCCAGAGACGGAGGAGCTTGGTAGGCTACAGTCCATGGGG
Source organism: Bos javanicus (assembly GCF_032452875.1). Taxonomy (NCBI): domain Eukaryota; kingdom Metazoa; phylum Chordata; class Mammalia; order Artiodactyla; family Bovidae; genus Bos; species Bos javanicus. The sequence continues at coordinate 5,546,310 of NC_083887.1, read as the reverse complement.
TTGCAAAGAGTCAGACATGACTTAGTGACTTCAAGTTTCTTTCTTTTCATTGAACATCATTAAAAATTTCTCACAGGGAAAGGATAAGCATGGACTTAGGTCCATTTCTAAGATAGATAAAAAGGTTTATGAACACAGCACAACACTCATACATATAAATACACATTATTTGTTGTTGTTTAACTAGAGATGTTTCTCCTGGTTCTGCTCTTACTGCCATAAATAATTGTTTAAAGGAGGTGCTGTTCCTGCCTTTCTACATTTGCTGTTTCTACCAATATTGTCAGATTTGCAGCAAGATGGCACTGTGGGGGCCTGCATGATGTAAGCAAGGTCCAAGAAATGATAAATTCAGTTTCTGAATACTAACTTTATACTAAAACAAATGCAGAATACATATAAATATGAACTAATAAAAATGTGCTTATTATGTTTTATCACTTAATGATACAAAGATCATTTTCTACTTTATTGTTGATATGTGGGAATCTTAATTCCCCGACCAGGGATTAGACCCGCTGTGATCCCCGGCATTTGAAATTTAGAGTTTTAACCACCAGATCCCCAGGCAAGTCCCCAGAGATGATCATTTTTAATAATTTCTTCCACTGACCTAAAAGTAACTCCACAAAGCATAATCAGTAACCTTATTCTACCCCATGACCTATCTGTGATACAATCAACTGCCAGTAAAGATGTTTCCGTGCAAAATTATGAAGGAGACACCAGCTGGGACTGACATCAACTGGATGGAGAGTCTTGCCCTCCTCCCCAAAAAGCCATTTAAACTACACACACACACACACACACACACACACACACACACGCATACACGTAGAATCTAGACTACACAAAACCCCTTTCCAGGATAGATTTGACTTTCAGTTTAAAGGCTGGAGCTTGTAAAAAATACTTGAATTCTCTTAACTCACTGCCATTTCCCTTCTAGACACTCTAGATATTCAGAGCTACTGGCCCATTAACTTTCTCATCTGGGTCCCTTCCTCTGTCTGGAATGCCTTCCTTTCTCTCTGTCTCCAGTGTTTCACCACTCAAGCCCCCTCCCTTTTACCCAGGTGGCTTCTTTCTTAGGCCTCACATCCTACGGAAAGTACTTGCCCAAAGCCACCTGCTCCTTGGTTCAGACAGCCCTACTGGCTCCATGCAACACTCTTTACACTTACTATGCTATGCTATGCTAAGTCACTTCAGTTGTGTCCGACTCTGTGTGACCCCATAGACAGCAGCCCACCAGGCTCCCCCATCCCTGGGATTCTCCAGGCAAGAACACTGGAGTGGGTTGCCATTTCCTTCTCCAATGCAGGAAAGTGAAAAGTGAAAGTGAAGTCACTCAGTCGTGTCCAACTCTCAACGACCCCATGGACTGCAGCCCACCAGGCTCCTCCGTCCATGGGATTTTCCAGGCAAGAGTACTGGAGTAGGGTGCCATTGCCTTCTCCGTACACTTATTATAAACTGTATTTAAATCACCTATTTCTAAACTCTCTTCCTCTAGGACAACAAAATCTTTGAGGACAGGTTTTGGGTCTCACATCCCAGAGCTTAGAGCAGAGAAAGGCACTCGATAAATAGCTGTTGAATAAATAAAACAAAGCTAGCAGCTAGTGGTCTCTCTGGCATGAAACACGCAGTGCAAAGTGTGGAGCTGGACCAATCTCATCTAGTGAGGTAGGTTCAAGTTACTTAGTTCCTCTGAAGTAAAAACAGAGCTATTTCCATGTACATGTGAGAAATTCATAATTTTTGCAAAATGCCCAGAAAAGTCCCCCTGGATAGAGTATGTGTTCAATTAACAGTAATTCCTTTCCCTTCAGTAACTTAAAAGCCAGAGACAACTAACAGTTTCCCACTTGTGAGAGAAACAAAGAGGAAGGATTCCTCCTTGCCAAGTAAGACCCAAACTGGAACCCTGAAGAAAGGAGTGGCCATCTGGGGGATTTTTCAGCTTCAGAGAAATGAGTTTGCTAATGTTCTAAGTTACAAACAGGGATATAATTCTTCTTTCAGGAGTTAAGAGAAAAAAAAGCTAACTCTTTTCTTTTATGATAGCCAAACTGGTAAAGTAGCATCAGTATTTTAGGAAATGAAAACTTTGGAAATTCAACTTAAAAATATTATTTTCAATAAAAGCCAAAGAGGAACTTCTTTTTGCACCAATAGCTCAGATTTCATTTTTCAATTGTGATATGGTAGCTGAAAATCAGAATACAGAGTGGCAAAAAAAAAAGACAGAGAGAAAATAACATTTTGTCTTTAAGATAAGTAAAGTCAATGGGCTATGTTTCTACAGATTGAGGAAGGTTTCATAAGGATTGCTTTAACTCTAACTGAGGGCAGGTATAAAGGTGGAAGATCTAAAAGCATCTAAGAATTTCAGGCAGACGGGAATGTCTAGAGAGACACCAGCAAAGAGCTGACCCAATTAAGGAATTCAAAAGATTTCCTACTGCCAGTAAACCTAACAACAAACCAGCAAGCAGGAAGGCTATTTTTATCCTTGCCAGAGGCCTTCTGACTCTGGATGCTACATTTAGAGGACAGAGCAACAAGATAACTTGCCTTAAGAGGATGTTATGATACCAGCGATTAATGGCAACTTTTCAAGCTTTAAAATATTAGGCATAGTTTTTTATTCAAAGTAAACGAGCCAAAGCCAGTTAAAAAAAGAAAAGATAATATAATGGAAGGAAAAGTGGGAAAACAGACCAATGGGTATTAAAAAAGTTTTAAGCAATCTAGAAACAAAGCCAAGGCAGTTAAAATTAAAATTTAATTAATTAAAATTCTCCTATCTTGTAAAAATGTTGATTAAAACAAGCATGTGTTATAAGAGACCTATTTTAAAAGAACCAGTGGATTAAAATAAATAATTGTAGAACTGACCTGAAGGTAAAGATTTTGAGAAGTGGCTCTCTGCACTAACATGAAGATCAAGACTAATTTATGGAGTTCCTAGGAACTATAAAGTAAGTTGCTTGCAAATGATTGAGAACTTCAGAGACAAGCCACTCTTAACATTGGTTGCATGCGTGCTAAGTCACTTCAGTTGTGTTCGACTCTGTGACACTATGGTCTGCAGCCTGCAAGCTCCTCTGTCCGTGGGATTCTCCAGATAAGAATACTGGAGTGGGTTTTCATGCCCTCCTCCAGGGGATCTTCCCGATCCAGGGATCAAACCCAAGTCTCTTATGTCTTCTGCATTCGCAGGTGGGTTCTTTATCACTAGTGCTACCTGGGAAGCCCCTTAACACTGGTTACTGAAGTCCAAACCCCAAAAGCAATCAGCAAAGTCAGTAACTGGCATTCTGCATACACACCTATCAACAACACTAATCACTTACTTAATATAAATTCTGATGACTTGATTGAACTTTAACATTCACTTGAATTTCATATCTAATTTCATTTGTTATTTCTCAAAAGGCCCCGTTCTTATTTTCCTTTATTAATACTAAAGGCACTTAGTCTTCCTCTTATTCATTAGTCTTCAAAACTAAATAACAAACAGGCTGTTCGAAGATGTCTGCAAATTATCTGGAGGATAAGCTGCACGAGGTCAAGAGTCTTATTTTTTATTTCCTTATATACCCCAACAGGCTAAAATAGTGCTTGGCACTATCTGCTTGATAATATATTTGTTTTATGAACAGCCTCCCATAACTTTAGACTTTACATATATATTCCGAGTGATTCTCAAAGCCGTATGAGGGTGGGGTGAGGAGGGAAAGCCGTCTATCTGAATCACTTCTGGAATACACATGCTTAAGTCTCACGACAGACCTGGTGAATCAGAATGAGGAAAAAGAAAAAGCCAGCTTGGAAAAGTTCGCTCAGTGATTCCAGATCTTCACCCTCTGAAAGGTACCCTCCAATAAGAAATCAGTAGGTGTGCAAAATCTGAATCTTTTACAGAAGATTATGATAAAATACCAGAGAAGGCAATGGCACCCCACTCCAGTACTCTTGCCTGGAAAATCCCATGGACGGAGGAGCCTGGTGGGCTGCAGTCCATGGGATCGCTAAGAGTCGGACACGACTGAGCGACTTCACTTTCACTTTTCACTTTCCTGCATTGGAGAAGGAAATGGCAACCCACTCCAGTGTTCTTGCCTGGAGAATCCCAGGGATGGGGGAGCCTGGTGGGCTGCTGTCTATGGGGTCACACAGAGTCGGACACGACTGAAGTGACTTAGCAGCAGCAGCAGCAGCATGATAAAATACAGATTCTAAACTCTGTCCCCAGTTCCCTACGTTAAGACACCTGAATGCCTAAAGTGTACTAAAATAAACATTTCTAATGTTTGTCTCCTCATAAATGCTGCACATAAATATCTATTGTGTGGCTACTGGACCATCAGCCAGAGGCTCTGTGTCCCATCCTGATTCTCCAGGCACCAGTTAGTCGACTGACTTCCAAAGCTATTATATCTCTCGGAACTATAGTCTCTTCAACCATAAATTGGAGACCACAAAACTCACGTGGAAGGTTATCTCAAGGATTTAAATTAGAGATAATTTTCAGAAGGGGCAAAGCATAAAAGTCAGAGAAATGATATCAGAAGTAATTACCCTTTCACTTGAAAGTTGTTGTTAACACTGCTTCCTATACAGAATGTCCAGGTCCACGTCAAAAGAGAAACATATAGACCAGCATCAAATGTGCACTGTGACCTACTACTACCCAATACACGGAATATGCTCAAATGTGTGTGGAGCTGGAATTTAAGCTGAAGCTAAAACGTAAAGTACTATGTGGCTTGAAGAAGGCCATCTCCCCCTCCTACAAGAGCTGCTGTGTTACCCCACACCAGGGGGCACCCCTATTGTGACAGGGCTCCCCGTGACCCTGGCACTGTGCCAGTTGTAATCTGAACAGTCCACACCCCCAGCTATGCTTCAAAAAGCAAAAAGATGGCTACAGATGCCCCCAGAGTCAACATTCCAAAATGCTATTAATACTTGGTGGAGATGATAAGCTAGGATAAGGTAAGTGACTCCTCACTCCCCCTTTGTCCTCATCCTCACCATTTTCCTCTATGGAATTCCTTTTTTAGTTATGTTCTTTTTGGTAATGGGGAACATTCTAATGGCAGGAGTTTAAAGCTGAACAATTAGAGAAGTTCTCCACAGCAGTGTTTCATAACATTTCATAATTATTAAGACCTACGCTAATCAAAATATTTCGCAGAGGCTCCCCACCATAACTGAAGCCCTCAAGCCCCACTCCAGTGGATATTACAAGTAAAACAACTACAAGAAAACCCTTTAATAATAAAAGGCTACTATGAATTCAGCAACACCTTTAAATGTATTTTCATTGTGTTACATCAGCATCTGCATGCTTTAAAAGATAATCATGCAACACACACATGACAAATCTATCATCTAACTGGAATGTTTGGTCCTAATAGGTTCCTGCTGCTGCTGCTGCTGCTAAGTCACTTCAGTCATGTCCGACTCTGTGCGACCCCATAGACGGCAGCCCACCAGGCTCCCCCATCCCTGGGATTCTCCAGGCAAGAAGACTCGAGTGGGTTGCCATTTCCTTCTCCAACGCTGGATCCCATCAAATAATTACCATGTCTGAAGAGGCCCATGATCCACAAATTAAGAACAGAAACATTACATAAAGCCAAGTTTAAACAATTGCTTCCGAGACATAGCATTTTTAGGCCTATCTCAAAAAGAAAAAATGCACTCTAGAAACAAAGCCTCGACTCAACTGAGCAGATCTGACTGATTTCTGGTTATATCCTTTCTTACAAGCTGCTGCTGCTGCTGCTGCTGCGTGTCCGACTCTGTGCAACCCCACAGACGGGAGCCCACAAGGCTCCCCCGTCCCTGGGATTCTCCAGGCAAGAACACTGGAGTGGGTTACCATTTCCTTCTCCAATGCATGAAAGTGAAAAGTGAAAGTGAAGTCGCTCAGTCGTGTCCGACTCTTAGCGACCCCATGGACGGCAGCCTACCAGGCTCCTCTGCCCATGGGATTTTCCAGGCAAGAGTACTGGAGTGGGGTGCCATTGCCTTCTTACAAGCTACTCAATATTAAATGCTCACATGAAACCCATATGCTACTTTCAGTCATTAAACCTTCAACCTTGACATTTAGGAATACCATGCCAGAGACTGTGTGGAATTGCTGATAGTAACTTAAAGTTTACTAAGTTCAATCCCTGCACTTCCTCTTTTAAATGAAGACACCAAGATCTAGAGAGAAGTGACCAACTTAAGCCATGTAACTGCTAATGGCAAAACCAGGTCTTAATACACTCCTCAATGCTTCTCTTTATTTCTTACACTTTGGGAAAGTCTATTATAAGCTAACAACTTCTGATCTTTTACAATAAAGACATCAAGTGGCCAATTTAAGTATCTCCATTTAATTAACCATGACAGACATTTATTATTTGGCATATTATAGCCAGTAGAAGTTAAGACTTTTTTTTAGATTCTTTATACAAATTAAGAGTAATTAACCATGGCTGCTCTTCAGAAGATCTGCACTTCAGTGCTGGTTCTCAAGAATTAAAAAAGGTTCCTCTAATTGGTTGATTCCTCCTTCTCTTTCCCAAAGTACAGCAACTGGCATCAGCTCAACCGGATACCAAAGAGATTATGGAACTACTTTCTGTTCAGAGTTTCACTAATGTTCTTAATTTAATGGTTACCAGGTAATAAGCAGAATAAAAAAGAGCCCTGCTTTTAGAACGGAGTGCACTGATGTGGGACTGAGCTCAGACTAAGTCTGTCAGACAAATCAGACAAAATAATGAAGCCCAGAGGCAGCCAGGCCATCTCCATACCTGACTTGAAAAGTAGTAACTAGTTTAAAAGTGAAAGAGGAAAGTGAAAGAGGAGAGTGAAAAGGTTGGCTTAAAACTCAACATTCAGAAAACTAAGATCATGGCATCTGGTCTCATCACTTCATGGCAAATAGATGGGGAAACAGTGGAAACAGTGACAGACTATTTTGTGTGGCTCCAAAATCACTGCAGATGGTGACTGAGGCCATGAAATTAAAAGATGCTTGCTCCTTGGAAGAAAAGCTATGACCAACCTAGACAGCATATTAGAAAACAGAGACATTACTTTGCCAACAAAGGTCTGTCTCAAGGCTATGGTTTTTCCAATAGTCATGTATGAATGTGAGAGTTGGACCATAAAGAAAGCTGAGCGCCAAAGAATTGATGCTTTTGAACTGTGGTGTTGGAGAAGACTTTTGAGAGTCACTTGGACTGCAAGGAGATCCAACCAGTCCATCCTAAAGGAGATCAGTCCTGAATATTCATTGGAAGGACAGATGCTGAAGCTGAAACTCCAATATTTTGGCCACCTGATGTGAAGAACTGACTCATTTGAAAAGATCCTGAAGCTGGGAAAGGTTGAAAGCAGGAGGAGCAGGGGACAACAGAGGATGAGATGGTGGGATGGCATCACTGACTCAATGGACATGAGTTTGAATAAACTCCGGGAATCAGTGATGGACAGGGAGGCCTGGCGTGCTGCAGTCCATGGGGTTGCAGAGCCGGTCACTACTGAGCGACTGAACGTAACTGAACTAGTTTAAAACTAGTTTAAAGTTACTCCTTTTGCAAATTTTTACTGCAGAACAGCAACAAGTTCATCAACGCTTTTCTCTTTTCTTTCTTTTAAATTTGGTAGTGAGGAGAGTGGCAACATGAGGGGAAACAATAAGGATCAGCAAATAAAGAAATTCACAAATCAGGTATACACAACTGATAAATGAATCAACTGCCTACAATATTTAGGTTGAGATTCCATACGTGTCAGGAAGAAATTCCAACGTGGCACAGTTGTGCAACTGTTCTGCTTCCTGTTGTTAAATTGAATGCAAAGAGAATCTTGGATATTCTTATGAGAGCTATGAATCAAGTGGCATGGCCTCCCCTCCCTCAATGTCAGCAAATAACATATTCTAGGATTATATAACAGGATTAAGGAAAGTCTTAAACCTTCACAGACAACTCACCATTGTATTACTCCATAATCAAAGGGGCTTTCATTATGCAGATTTATAGCACATAGGGCTGTTCTAGTAGCTATCAGGAAATGAAATAGCAAGTCACCTCTCTATAGAATTTTACCATATAGAAGGAAAAAATAGAAAATAATAAGTGATACTATCAAAAGGTACAATATACTATTGTTAATTTAGACATGGTGCATGAACAAAATGGATCTCTATAAATGTTCTGGACCTCCTTCTACTTTTTATACTGTAGGGAGATCCCTAATATTTTGACAATGACAACCTGCTGACAAAGTCTGAAAACCTTACTACTTAAATGCTATTCAGATTTCACTTCTGAATGGAAAATAATATTATCTGTCCATATTGTAATATCTATATTTATTACGTTGTACATAGACGGAGGAGCCTGGTAGGCTACAGTCCATGGGGTCGCAAAGAGTCAGACACAACTGAGCACTTACTTACAAAATACTTAATGTGAAAATGTACAAGATTTTAGAAAAGCACTGATAAATTTGCTACCTGATTGCTGCTTGGGTTTTGATATGGTATTTCTAACTGTAAATTGTCACATATATTTATTTCTTTACCAATAAATATTACCAATTTATCAAGAAATTTACCAATTTCTTTACCAATAAATACTACCAATGTTTATTTCTTTACCAATCCCTGCCCTGAATGTGAGTCTAACAAAAGTAAATCACAACAGTCATAAAATATGTGAGCTGCAATATACAGCTGCAAAGAAAAGAAAAAGCTGTATGAGTTAAAAGCATCTTTAGAAACAGTTAGGCTTTTTAACCTTTTAAATAACATAAAAAGTTTACTGTCACTTTCCCCTCTGGCCCCCTTTACCCTCACTTCTCATCCAGGTAAAAACAGAGTTACAATAATGTTTTAAGATGCCTACTCAATTTTCCTGGACTCAAATAAGATTCTTTGTATTCAGTATTCAGGATTAAGATATGGAGATTGCTTGAGTAATTATGGACCGATCATGGATGACATAAGACAAATTCCCCTTTTGTGACAACTGCTTATATGATTTTCAGAACAAATAAGAACAAGGGTCAATATTTCATCACCAACACGTGTAGGGCAAAGGATCACTACTTTGTATTTACCAGCACATGTTATATAAAAAGTCCGGCAGATGAGAATCTGGCCAAGGAACAAGGGGCATTTAGTATGAACCAGGTTGGTTTCAGTTCAGAGCTTAGAATAAGGAAGACTTCAGTCTCAGGCTACCATCACATCAGTGTTCACAGACATCCCATTCTGTTCTCGCAGGCATTTCCCTTTCCCCTCCTTCCCTTGAAAATTTTAAAACAAAACAAACCTGAAACAACAGCAATCCTCCAACCTGGAAAAGTACGGTCACACAGTTTGAAACCCACACCTTTGTAAACTCTTGCCTACACAGTGCTATGAGGAATCAAAAGAATCCTGAGCAACAGTGAACCAGAAAGGAGTGGGTCTGAAGTCAGAACTCAGCCTGCACCAGCGACAGACAATCATGGTCCACCACTCTAGTCCCCTCCTTCCTCACAAAGGAAGTTACCTCAACGCAGAAGCCCAGGTCCCATCCTTCAGCACAACTAAGCAAAAGAAAAAGACTGTTTAGGATGTTCCATTTCAGCAGTCAGGAACGGGAGGGTGTGGAAGGAAAGGAAATCACTTCGCTTCTCAACAGCCACACGCAAAGTTCATTATAACCAAGTTTATAAACTGCACTCTCTGCTGTGTGCCTTACTCCATTACTCATGAGGCTTCTAAGAGTAAGGAATTTTCTCCTCCCTAGGGCCCTCCACTACTCACTCCCCTGCTACGCTGCTTTGAAACATTTGGTATCATCCAAACAGAGCAAGAAAGAACCAGCCAGGTTTGCAGGGCAGCTGCCTGGAAGACTCTTGAGTCTTCAAGGCTTGTAGTATTTAAAGATGCTCCAATTCACCAGAAGACATTTGATACCACACAGTGGTAATTTGCTAGGAAAGAGAAATTTGACTATGAATCCAAACATAATTTAGTTGCTTTGCATTATCCGTGTCTTCTCTATGGTACTTTGTATCAAGGACCATTAAATATCCCTTGAAGAAAAATGTCCACCTAATCCTTTAAAAATGTGACTGGGGATTGGGTTGCATAGTAGTACATAGCTGTCTTTCCACAAATTGCCACTGATTTAAACAGAAAAAGATGAAATACTATAAGAAATTATATCCCTACACCACTATTTCAAATAAATCATTTTAATAGTATAGCAATAGAAATTACTTTGTAAAAGTCCCTTTTATATTTAAAACTATGTACTCTGAAACTCACATTTATAACTGAATATAAAATTTAGTCCTATTTTCAGAAACTCTGATGAAAGGTTCTAGAGCTTTCTCAGTGTACATAAAGTCATATACAATATCTGTTCAAAACATCTGTATCAGTATATAACACCTGTTCTTGAAAATACAGAACTACGTGACTGCAATTTTACGTATAGGAATATGAAAAGAACTGCTGATCCAAGGAAAATTTAAGGTTTTCTGGTTATTATTTATGATATCTTTTTAAAGTAGACTAACGTTACTCCTTCCACTGTTGTAGAGATACAGAATTTAAGTAATTATTCCAACAGTCACTCTCTCTCTCACAGTGACACAGAAAATCTTACTCAAAATTAGCAAAACTGGCTTTGTGTACTAAACTTTCAACTGATTTTCATGATTTTCTCCTAGAGAGATTATTATAAATGGCTTTTCTTAGCAACAAAGAAAAGAGGCACAGATGGAATCATCACTTGCGCACTCGTTTAAGCATTTGTTTCAAACAAGTTCACACATATGAAAAATAGTTGGGGAAGAGCCCTCTAATTTAATGTGCAGATAAAGAAAAAAATTCCCAAAAGTTATTTTAAAATGCAAGGTCACAATACCTTAAGCAGTCAGGAATTAAATACATAGCATTTGGGGGATAGGTCCAGCTCTTCAAATAAGTTCTTATTAAATGAAAACATGAAGCACGTAAGGCACGAAGGTTTAACTGTACAACACACTCCCACACTTACTCAACATATGCAATAGGTTTCTTGGGCACCATGGGAATATGTAAAAGACTGGCACTTTAAACAACTTGCATTTCTGAATTCGATCATCATTGCCCACATGCAAATTAAGTATTTTAAAATGCCTGAAACTCAGAGAGACTGGTTTAGATAACACTGAGCTCCCCCTTCCAAAACCTGGAAGCAAGATGCATTCTATAACAACATGAAGAGTAAAAGACTCTAATTTCATAATATATTGAGGAAAATTAAAACAGTATTCTGATTATAACTTAATTAATATCTGAAGAACAACTATATAATGTTTTGACAATTTACAGATTGCCTTTGTTCACTCAATAATTTTGCTGTTTCATTAGGCTTTCCAATGAAATGAAGCAAATTGGATATTAAGTTGTTTTAATATATAGGATTTAAAACACTCAACCGCTAATATGAAACTATGGATTGTTCAACTGTGTGATATCTGGTAATTTTATTTCTGATAATTTGTCTCTTTATTCCAGTGCTGTCTCCCTCTGATTCCATTCCATAAACTGGTTTATGCATATATTCCTTTATTCCATTCATATACACAAAAGAAAAAAAAAAAAAGGCCCCTTAATTTTTAGAGGACTCTTCTACGTATACTGAAAATAATACCACTTCATGAATCTTTATTTCTAGCTATGCTTGAGAGACTGAAAGCAGATGCACTGGCACGTGATTTTAATCTATTTCATGCTGCTCCATTTCTAAACAGTAAGTACCAATTTCACAGGCAAGAGAAAACACAAATAGCACTAAGATACAATATTTCCCAAGGAAACATCTCAGCATCTACAATGGTAAAAGATTTTCCTGTCCAGGTGAAGGAATTACTTGATAAGCCTAATAATTATTGTAGCAATGCACAAGCTGCCATCTCGGAGATAACTCAAGAATTGGTGTACAGCACAGGCTCTTAGCTTATGAGACTGGGTGTACAACGAGGAAAATGAAATCGGTCTCCAGGGAAGAACTGTTACAGATTGTCACTGGTGTTAGTTATGGAGAAGGCAATACATAATTTCATGGGTAAAAATAACATACAGACATGCCAGCTGATCAGTGAAAGGACCTAGAGATAAGGCAGAGGGAGGACCTTTTCCTCTCAAAGAGGTAAACCTCTGTACATGGAGAAGATGATAAGAAGCCTTAAAATTCTTAGAAAAACTATTTTTAAATAAACCATAAAATTAAAAAAAAACAATGTAAATTATGAAATGAAAGTTAGCTATTCCATTTGCACATTTCTTTTCTTTTTAAAGGCTGCTAAACAAGCCAACTGGAATCAACAGCATATTCATAAAAAACTGAAAAATTATATTTGAAAGTTGAAAGTTTTGAGACATAGACATATTAACATCTTGTCTGTTGATGGCAAAAATAAAATTTTGAACCCACTTTATTAAGGGAGTTTCTTTTTCCCCCCAAAAAATAAGCAAATTTAATTTTTATGTAAATAAATAATACAGCCTTACAAATTCATTCAGTTGACAGATCTTGTATCAATTTAGGCTCTATTATTTAAACATATACACACAAACCACATTTCTATGTGGGATTGCAAATGAAAATAAAAATAAATGAAGTCATTCAACATACATTTTATAAAATCATTTTAAAATAAAATGAACCCAAATATAAAATCTGCCTCCACATGATAGTTTTTTAAAAATAATTTTCAAATTAATTCTTTTAATTGCATCTTTATACCACTTTTCTGAAAGCCATATTGTTCTATACTCATCTCACAGAAATAATGCCTATTTTCTGTTTACTCTATTTCTAAGGAAGCAGAGCACATGAAGAGGCCACTTATTCAAAATGGATAGGCATTATTACTTTAAAAGGAGAGAGGAGAGTCTGACAAGAAATAAAGTATTCCCATGAGCAAAACTGCATTACAATGGACTACAATGGTACATAGTTCATCATCTTGGTTTAAAAAAAAAAAAAGCATAACTACTGTCTGACATTTTAGGACCATGAACTCATCTATGAAGTACTTACTGCTCTTAAAAGGAAAAAATACACAAATTCATTTAATATGCTTAAGTCACCTTGGCACCTTATATTGAAACTGGTTTTCTCATTTGATAAGCATGAAAACAGACAAATAGATGTTTAGCAATAAAAATCGATACCATGTATTGAGTGTTTTCTCAATGAACTGGGCAGTATGCTGGATTTTATAGACACATCATATCATACCACAAATTAGTGGCAGAATGGCAATTTAAATCCCAGTCCATCTGACTTGAAAACCCATGGTCTTTCATTCTGGCATATTTCCTCTTATAAATCACAATTTTACAAAATCTTTGTGTTCCCGTATTAGGTCAATCAGGTTTAATTCTGTCACCAGACTTATCTTTTAATTATCTCTAGAAAATTAGTCTAGGTAATTATTTAGGTAAATATTGGTAAGAAGAAATTAAAAAGGGAATATGGTGACTCAGATAGTAAAGATTACCTGCCTGCAGTGGAGAAGACCCATGTTCAATCCCTGGATCAGGAAGATCTCCTCAGAAGGGAATGGCTAACCACTCCAGTATTCTTGCCTGGAGAATCACATGGACAGAGAAGCCTGATGGGCTGCAGTCCATGAGGTAGGTGGCAGAGAGTCAGACGTGACTGAGCGACTAACACTTTCTTTTCATACAATAAAGGCAGAAGTTTATACAATAAGCCACTTAGTGAACTAGGAAAGAAAAAATAAATCTGCGTTGTCCTGACTATATCTGATAAACCAAGCAAATGTTGTTAATCCTATTGGAAAAATGTGTACAAACTCTTATAAAAATACTAGAGGCTTACTTCTTAGAAGTGAAGTGAAGGTCACTCAGTCGTGTCTGACTCTTTGCGACCCCATGGACTATACAGTCCATGGAATTTTCCAGGCCAGAACACCGGAGTGGGTATTCTGAAAGGAATACTGGAGCCTTTCTCTTCTCTAGGGGATCTTCCCAGCCCAGGGATGAAACTCAGGTCTCCCACATTACAGGTGTATTCTTTACCAGGTGAGCCACAAGGGAAGCCCTACTTCTTAGAAGCATGACATAATAAAGGGTTTATGACTGCTGCCATTTGTAAACGGTTTTCTCTGATAAAAGACACAGGCACTTATCATGAAAATGAGTTCTAATTATTATCCCTAGTATCTACTACATAAGAGAAGAGGCTCTTAAAAGAAGTTGCTGATTAAATCAATATAAATCAATTAAGGAAACAACCACAGATTCACAGCAAGTTACAAACAGTAGTACAGAGAGATTCTGTGTACCCTTTATTCAGTGTCCCCAATTGGGAACGTCTTATGTAACTATACTACAAAACCAGGAAAGTGAGACTGTACAATCCACAAACTATATTCCTATTTCTCCTTTAGCTACTTCAAAGTGTGCAGTTTTTCTGGTGCTTCATTTTTCTGTTGGGAGAACAAAGGGTCAAAGAGGCTGAAAGACTAGCCAAAGTCAGAGCGCTAAGAAGTGACAAAATAAAAAGCCAATTCTGAAAGACCATCTTTCCTCAGAAACAAAGTATACAACCCCATTAGAAGCCATCAGAAGTCCATGAGGAATTCAGTAAAGACATTCAAAATAATCCTATTTCAAACTTTGTTCATCAGAGAGATACATATTTTTTCACATATTAGTTTTCATCTTTCCAGACTTAAAAAAAATCCTCATTAAAAAATTTTCTGTTATAGGTCTGCTGAAAAACAGTTTTACTGCATCAGTAATATGGTAAACCAAACACAAAGAAAACTAGGCCAAGATAGTTACCACTTAAAGTCATATAGGCTCCTTGCCACCTTTGATCCCAGTACAAAGCTGTCTTGGCAAAAAGCAGGCTCATAAACAGTGAATGAATGAACAACTTAAGTGACAGGACCAAATATACCAAACAACCCAAATGTTTTTAAAAACAAACAGGAAAACTCTGCAGTATAGTAAAACGAGATTTTTTGCAGAAAAATATTTATTTTGTGGGGTAGTTTTCATAACATCAGAGATAGAATGGCCCTTAAAGAACACCTAATCTGGTCATTCTCATCTCTGGCTACACATGAACATCACCTGAGATATTAAAAAAAATCATAAGCTTCACCCCACACCTGGAATGGGGCCCAGGCATCTGTGTTTTTCAAGTTCCCCATTATTAAGTCCCTTATTATAAGAGTGGTTCTAAGTACTTTATTAAAAATGAAGAAATTGAGGCCTAGTCAAACTGCAATATCTTATTCAGTACAAGAATTTATACCAGAATCCAAGTGGGAATAGCATGACTTTTTTAACATAATATATAAAAAGGATTTCAAGAACTACAAAGCTTCATTTTAACTTTGAAACTGTTAGCAATTTAAAAAAAATGTGAAACTAGGCTGAAAGCTCTATCAACATTTGAACTCTTCCTAGTGTATGATTATTGTCATTGGTGAGCAGACATACAGGTGAGCAATACTAAGCAGGTTTTGCCTGAAAGATTAAAAAAAAATGAGAAGTATGGTTCCCATCTTTCCAGTTAACTGCCCTCCCTTAGCAATCAGTACTCTTGTAGTTCCCTTAATTGGTACTGTAAAGGGCTTACAGTGGATGTCTATCAAGTAAGTTTGATTTTTGAACACAATGAGATACATGTATAAAATAGATGGAACTGGATACAAAATGTGAACCTATAATATTCGCCATATTGCTCATCAAGTTACTCCGATAATAATACACATTTTACACTATTTACTAAAATCAAACAGTTATATTTGGAAAATTACCTTTAATTGAATCATTTTCAGCTCTCATTATGTCAATGAGTGAACTCTCCAATGAGTGCATGTCAAAAGTCCTGGGGCGATCCTGTAAACACAAACAGCCACAAACCACTTTTAAAATAGCATATAATTATAAAAGAAAATAATAAGCTGCATCTGATGAGACACAGATCAAAAAGCAGGAATTTTCTTCCCTCTCCATGTAAGGCACATTATTACTACATTTTATTTTTAACACTTGCAAAATATCAAAATCACAAGTACCCAGGGCTCAGCAAAGACTGACTTGATTTCCAATAATAATTTTCAATAAAAGCATTACTTTCAAAAACAAAGCAAAAACTAATTTCCATATGGTTAAGAATATTAAACATATATAAAAACAGAATTCATAATCTTTTTCTGTCACTTAAGATTTCAGTAATGTGGCAAAGCTTCCCAAACTTGTTTCAGCAGTATTCTGTTAAGGTGACATCTACATGTTCTATTCAGAATAGCTATATTTACTTATAAGCCAAGATCTGAAAATAGTCATCAAATGTCTACAAGACCACTAAGTAGCAAAGTAGTCTTGATTTTTCTGCCATTAGAATAAAAGGAAGACAGGATATGGAGAACACTGCTGGTCTCAACCCTGGCTTAACAAAATGGACTTCATGAATGGGTGAGGAATCTGAAAATACACAACCATGCTGATGCTGCGGCATTCTTCAGGGTATTAGACATCATTAAAACCAAAGTTTAGCTCGACAGTGAAAAGGAAATGAAAACATTTTCAAATTAAATACTAAAGGGAAAGCAGTGTAATACCTGTTTCTGACCCATCTTGAGAATAAATATATACTTACAAAGACCACAGCAAGGTTATTAAAGAAAAGGGGGAGGTGAAGAGCGAGCGAGAACCGAGTTCTGTGTAGTTGTTTCCGAGGGGCAGCAAGGGGGAAGGGTTAACCATGTTGTCTTTGGTCAGAAAGATAATCAGCACCACGAAAGCCCCCGCGGCCACTGGTCCCTACAGTCAGGCTGTGTTAGTCGACAGGACCATTTACATTTCAGCACAGCTAGGCATGGACCCTGCAAGTGGACAGCTTGTGCCAGGAGGGGTGGCAGAAGAGGCTAAACAGGCTCTTACAAACATAGGTGAAATTCTGAAAGCAGCAGGCTATGACTTCACGAATGTGGTAAAAGCAACTGTTTTGCTGGCTGACATAAATGACTTCAGTACTGTCAATGATGTCTACAAACAATATTTTCAGAGTAGTTTTCCTGCAAGAGCTGCTTACCAGGTTGCTGCTTTGCCCAAAGGAGGCTGTGTTGAGACTGAAGCAATAGCTGTGCAAGGACCTCTCACGACAGCATCGCTCTAAGTGGGCCAAGTGTTATTTAGTCTGGAAATTTAATAGTATTTTTAAACTAATGGCTTAATCCTTGTTGGAAAGTGTAAGACTGAAATATCTAGAAATATGGAAATACCATATAATAAGGGAAACAACATGAAGATTAATGATGAATCTAGTTACTAATGTTACAAATTATACTTCTATAACACTTGTATTGCTGGATGTGGGAAAACAGACATGCCTTACTGAGTTAACTCAGAAGAATAAAAGTAGAGAAATAACATAGGAAAGATGAGCACACCTAATTCAACTAAACCCTATTAATTTAATGACGTGAAGTATTTTATTATGTCAGATATGTGATCTTTGCTTGAATAAAATTAAAGCATTTAAATTTGAATGGCAGAGATAAAGGAGAAGAAACGGGACCAAATTTTATATAGATAAAATTTTTCTAGTGGAAATAGTATGCAGATTTTCCTTGGTGTGATTCCATTTACTGATTTTTTTTTTAACAGTTTAATGTATGCATTAAATTACGTTACCTAAATAAAAGTGAAGAAACCAAAAAAAAATAAAGAAAGAAAGAAAGGGGGGCTTCCAAAGGAATTTCAGAAGCGTGATTTCAGAACTCTCTCTTCAATGATATTTTTCTCTCATTACTTCTTAATTCAAAGCTTTGGCTTTTTAAAAGAATTTGCCTAATTTTATCCACCCCCGCCCCTTTTCTTTCAGACTTGCTGGGCTCTCATTTTCCACATTTCAGCTAACTTAGAACTTTATGTTTGATAGAGTATGTCCCCCATCTTTCGATCATTCTGACATTTCTCCTCTGTCCTTCCCTAAGACTACTCACCCTGCTGCTAAGTCGCTTCAGTCATGTCTGACCCTGTGCGACCCCACAGACGGCAGCTGCACTCTTACTCTTCTTCCCTGAAACAGGGACCACTCCTTCTGACCCCACCCACCAAACAGATATCCAAAAATGTTCACTCTTATGGGTGGAACACAAACTTTTTTTTTTAAGTTCCACAACCTGAAGGGTCCAAGGGTAGTTATATTGGGATATCATCTATATTTAAAGTAGAGAATGTTACAGGTTTTTTCCCCTAGGACGGCATGGGATAAAAATGGGAAGGGGAGTAGATGTCTTAACATGCTCTTCTGCTCTAAACTAGTATGGCTCCTCCAGAATATCTTTCCCACTTTTCCTCCTGATTCTTTCCTCATTGTCCTCATCTTCTCAATATGGTCAATAAAAAGAGGCAAGAGGACAGGTGGCCAGAATGAGAATTTCTAAGAGTAAATGTTCACAAAAAGGAGAAACTCTTCTGTTTTTATCCTTCCTCATCTCAAGCACTGAATTAAATCAAAACTTTAATGCGTATTCTTTTGGAAGTCAAGTGGATTTGAGGCATAACTGGAGAAAGAAGTTAAGAACAAATTCCACTATCTCATTCTGCAGTCACTGGATCTGTCCTCCCTTCAACAATCTAAAATCCACACTCAAAATCAGGCCAGCCACTATCTCTATTTCCACAACAAAGCCAGTCTTGGAGACACTAATGCTCAGAGTCTTCACTTGCCTATGTCCTCTGACTGTGGGTTTCCCAAGGGTAGAAAGTATGTCTTACATCAAATGTTCCCCATGTGTACAATTCCCAAAGGGTGATGGTATGTTGAGATGTTCATCTCCTCAACACACAGGACTGTCCATAGGGCCTGGTGTGGCAGGAACTCCCTGGCAGATGATTTCTGCTTCTGTATTTTCATTTTCTATGTATGCCATGATGTGAAACAGGCTGAAAAGCCTTGTTCCACGTATCTGTATCACTGTACCTCACACAGGGTCTGGCAGCTTAGAAAGCACACACGTTTCCTCAATTGATGAATGAAGGCGTTTCTTTGAGTAATTTTTATTAAGTGTTGAAAGCATTTTTTCTCTCCTATTTCCTTATCTTGAGGTTTGTTTTTTAAATCCCCTTTCAGAGCTGGGCGGGGTGGGGGGTAGGTAAGCAAAATGAAACTGTGATGGCTACGGGGGAGATATAAGAGGAGACCTCAGCCTGTTTTTTTAATGCAACTACAGTAGTGAGCAGCCTGTGAACCTTCAGGACTTGCGTTTTGCCAATCACGGAATGACAAAAGCACCCAAGAGAATGAGTTGGTAAAAAAAAAAAATCAGTGTTTTTGTTTGGTTTGTTTCATGACAGCTGCTTCTGGTAAGTAAAGAAGCATCCTTTTCACCTAGAGGTTTCCAAATGTAGTGGAATTCAGCAAAGCCACTTCATACCGCCTTGCCCCAGGACTCTCCAGACTATTGTCTAAAACATAAAGGTTTTTGCTAAACTAACCACCACTGACTTATGATTGGTAGAGTACATTAAAACTAAAACCCTAAATGAATATCTAAATTTTCAGTAGTGCTTGGTGGAATTAAAAAACAAAAAACTCTCTATCCTTTTTATACTTTTACTAGTTTTCATTTGTCACAATATAAATCTGATAAATAAACACCAATATACAAACTCTGACTCTCAGATGCAATGTGTTAAGAAGAATTTTCAGGCTCTGAATGGATTTAGAAGAAAACAGGGTCTCAAAAGACACGTATGTGTAAATGCAAGATACAAGTCCCACTGGCACAAGTACCACATTTTTGCCAACCCTGGTCTAATATGTTCACTCTCTTTGTAGGTCAGTGGGTAAACAATCTGCCTGCAATGCAGGAGGCCTGGGTTCGATTCCCTGGGTGGTAAAGATCCCCTGGAGAAGAAAATGGCAACCCATTCCAGTATTCTTGCCTAATATGTCTAACACATACTTCTCCCCACAATTCAATCTTATTTGAAATTATAATTATTACAACTACTTTACACTTATATAACACTTTGTTTCTTATGATGCTATAGTAATTCAAGCCACATATTTTGCCAAGCAAATGTTCTGTTCTCAGGCAGGGTCCAAAGTTTATCATTTTTGATTACTCTCTCACTGATTTTTTTCTATTTTAAATACCCAATTTTACCAAAAGGACTAAAGTGTAAACATCTGTGCCATTAAGAAGTAGATGGAGGGGAACAGACACAAATAAACCCAAGAAATAAGAGTAGACAAACAATGCTGGTTTTTCTGCCCAAAAACCAGGGTGTCAAATCAAGAGTGTTCTGATTTCTATGTTTCATCCTTTGATTTTGCCTTTTTGGCTTACTAATTAACCCAAACATCATAATCATTTATTTTCTAGAATTCATTTCCCAGAAAGTAAACTAACTATAAAATAGAAATTCTGTTAAGTAATAGCTCTTCTTAATTTAACTTGAGATGGTGACCAAAATATGA
This sequence comes from Bos javanicus, assembly GCF_032452875.1. NCBI lineage: Eukaryota > Metazoa > Chordata > Mammalia > Artiodactyla > Bovidae > Bos > Bos javanicus. The sequence goes on along the minus strand of NC_083887.1, from coordinate 5,525,758 downwards.
ACATCAGCCTAAATCCGCGGAGCATTAGACATTAGGAAGTGTGACATGTCATGTGAGCTTGAGCACTTTCATCCTCTAGACCTCATTCCTGATCTGAAATAGGAAAGAGTCTAATTAAACCTCTAAGGTTCCTTTCCCAGCAACAAAATACATCTGTATTTTAGCTTTCCCATATCCTAAAACAGTCTGTGCTCTTTCAAGATTTGCAGTTTAAATTATAATGAGTTTGGCAGGAATCTAAGATGTGAACGAGGATGACTGATGAAAGTTTATAACTTCTTGCCCACAAAAAGGTGGGAGTTAATTAATCTTATTAATAAGAAAATGAACTCTTGTAAGTCTTAAAAGGACAGTCACTATGTTTTCATTATGCTATACATAATGCAAAATAACAAGCTTTATCAAAAAAGTAAAAAAAACAATTTGTTAAAGGGGGAATGTCCTGATTTCCAATAAAAGCTCAAACAAAACAAAAACACTGACAACTCTATTTGCTTCAACCCGCCACTGCCAGTTTATCTTGGCAGCCCACAGAGAAAAGCAGATCTAGTCTTTATTGAGAATCTACTAAGTATCTGACAATATTCTAGGTAGTTTTTAAATACTGTCATTAGTAATCTTCAAACCTCCTTATAATTTAGATTGTATTATTCTCAATTTTGGAGAAGGAAATGGCAACCCACTTCAGTATTCTTGCCTGGAGAATCCCATGGACAGGAGTCTGAGGGGCTACAATCTATGGGGTCACAAAAGAGTCGGACACAACTGAGCAATTAAACAATTCTCAATTTAATGATAAAAACTAAGACCAGGGAAAAACACAGTTTATTGCACAGATAGATTACTGCTTAGTTCAGCAGCTTAGTCTGGATTCAAGAGCCCAAGTTTCACTCCAAAGCAGGTGGCGCTACCTTGGGTAAAATAATGGTCATGGCAGTCAAAAGACCACACTAATTAAGATACGTATTAGAATAAATGAGACACTCTGCCTGCCTTAAGGGTCCTGGGGTGAGGGACATGCTGGCTGCTGCTGCTGCTGCTAAGTCGCTTCAGTCGTGTCCGACTCTGTGCGACCCCACAGACGCAGCCCACCAGGCTCCCCGGTCCCTGGGATTCTCCAGGCAAGAACACTGGAGTGGGTCGCCATTTCCTTCTCCAATGCATGAAAGGGAAAAGTGAAAGTGAAGTTGCTCAGTCATGTCCGACTCTTAGCGACCCTATGGACTGCAGCCTACCAGGCTCCTCTGTGGGATTTTCCAGGCAAGAGTACTGGAGTGGGGTGCCATTGCTAGTACCTAGCAAACAGGAGGCACTCAAGTATGACTCAATAAATGAAAAAAAAACAACAAAATGTACATAGGTAATATAGGATAATATCAGAGCCACTAAAAACATGAGAGAGAGAGAAGCCTTATCTTCCTTCTTCCTGTTGAGATGACAGATCGATGTGGTCCACAAATTAAGAGACCTAACTTGCATCTCTAGGTTAACTACAGCCAACCACAGGAGCAGAAATGGTAGTAACAGTAATAGTATCAGGTAACATTTATCAAGATCTAATGCAGTATGAGTGAACTCCAGGAGCTGGTGATGGACAGGGAGGCCTGGCATGCTGTGATTCATGGAGTCACAAAGAGTCGGACAAGACTGAGCGACTGAACTGAACTGAATGCTTTACATGCATAATCTCATTTAGTCCTCACAAAAATTCTATACAGTAAGTGTTCAGTTATTATCCCATTTCACAGATAAGACGGCATAGCTTAGCATGATTAACTAACTTTATCAGTGTCAGGTTAAGCAGAGAATGCAGAATTTGAACCACCAGCCTGACTTTAGAAATGTGAGCTTAACAACCACGAATGAAAATAAAAGACCACCAATTATTTTCAAGGCTCAGCAAAGCAAACTTAATTACAATGCAGAGATCTTTTTTTTTTTCTTTTTTTTGGTAACCTGAGTTGTTGTATTTAATACATTGAGTTGCATCGCAACTGGTTGGTTTCAATTTATGTCATCTCTACTTCACAGGGCAATTTCTAAAGGAAAAACCACAAAAGCCACTATGAAAATCAAAGTTGATAAAAATAACCTTCTGACAAAACAAATTAGCATTTCAAAGAGCAAGATCTGTCCTTTTAATATACACCTGAATAATCCTGACTGCCACAGCAAAATAGGAAGATTTACATCAGCAAGTAACTGATGACATGGCTTTTTGTAACTTCCCAGAAGTAGCCACAAGAAGCACATGAACCTGTGGGTCTATTACTACCAGGATGAACAACCTGACTGCAATTGTGCCACAAACCAAAATTACTATTTCGTAGACTTCAAAAAATATATCCAGATGAACAATAAAAGCCAGTGTTTCTCATATTTAAGAGTATATCAAAATCATTTGGAGGTCCTATTGAAACACAGCCTACTGAGGCAACACCCAAACTTTTTCATTCAGTAGGTCTCAGTAGGTCCAAGAATTCACATTTCTACTAAATTTCCAAGTGAAGATGGGGACCACGCTTTGAGAACTACTGAGTTAAGCAATTCCATTCCACAGGTTAATTTCATTAGATACTTTGGGATGTGATTTATAGCTTACATCCTGTTTAACAATTATGATGCAGTCTAGCTTAAATATCAACTATTTTACAGTTTACTTTTGAAGAGAAAGGTTTTGCTCTCAAAATCAAAAACAAAGTCCTCTCTTCCAAGCTCTAAGATGCATAAATTGGCAAAAAATTACAATTCAGTTCAATTTCAACAGAACCACCACTATAACCACTCCATTACTGGTTCTTGTCTTGTCATACTTGAGTTAGTATGTTTTAGCATTACTAGACCTGACTAAAGCACGAGTCCCTTGGACTGCAAGGAGATCCAACCAATCCATCCTAAAGGAAATAAATCCTGAACATTCATTGGAAGGACTGATGCTGAAGCTGAAATTCCAATACTTCGGCCACCTGATTCGAAGAACTGACTCACTGGAAAAGACCCTGATGCTGAGAAAGACTGAAGGCAAGAGGAGAAGGGGACGACAGAGGATGAGATGGTTGGATGGCATCACCGACTCAATGGACATGAGTTTGAGTAAACTCCAGGAGTTGGTGATGGATAGGGAGGCCCGGCATGCTACAGTCCATGGGGTCGCAAAGAGTCAGACACAACTGAGCAATTGAAGTGAACTGACATTCTTAAGAACCAGAGCCAAAATTCAGCTACACCCTTTACTCACTGTCTTCCTATAAAGACATACATGACTGTGAGCATCATTCTCAGATTGCTATGTATCTGTACTAGCTTATGGAAGTTTCTCTTTCTGGCTTACTCTCGAAGTTTCTCCCTGGTGAAGAAGGGAAAGGAAAACATTTTGGTCTGAAAGGCAAAGTCTGTGCCAGTATAACAGCTGCCAAAAAAAATATGAAATTTGAGATGCCAGGAGAGCCCATAATTAATCAAAGGCAACTATGACAGTTTTAATCCAAAATTTGCCAAAACGTAAATATTTTCTTGGATTAAATATTTAAGGCCACAGACATCAAAAGTTGACAATATAGTCAACTTTCAAGATTCCACTGTCAGATGACCCTTCCATCCCTATGCAAACACAAGTCCCCTTTTCCCGTATCTGCCAAGCACACTGACAGCCCATATTTATGAACAAAGTCTATGATGACTACCCACTCCCTCCTTCCCTGGACTGTGAGCTCCACTCATCCCCAAAGCCACAGACTGCAGCAACTGTGCAGGGCAAAGTAAGTTCCTCATCATTGCCGCCATCATTATTAAAATGGCTAACATCTCTTCTGGCTCTGTGTCTCAGATAAAAGATGCATGATTTCTGTACACTAGTTCCTCACAACCATCATGTAAAGTGGGTACAATTATCGCCCCCATTTTAGGCTTCTCATGAAGCTATGAGATGTTAACTACTTACACTCAAAGTCACCAAGTAAGTGGTGGAGTCTACTTCATAGCAGAAGCTCAGAAAAGTGGTCCGTTATTAAATGAACTTTGTCACAACCTATGATATCCTTCACTTGTATACAGGGTCTGAATGCAGAGAACAAGTGTCAGAGGTTAAAGTGAAAGAAGTAATTATCTCAAGTAGGAAAAAACTACAGTTACTAGCATCTCATATTTCTTAGCAGGGTCCCTCTTCAGTCAGTGTTTTCTCGTTATGAACACTTTATAATGAGGCAAACAGTCTTACAGATCTTAGGCTACCAAGTGTTTCCTAATAGAATAATAAACTATAACAAAACGGATCAATGTCTTTAGTATATTACCCTGATTGAATCAATAGCTCCATTTTCTCCCATGTGAACTGATGAATCAGATCTCTCCAGAAAGCCCTTGAGAAAATTTGCTTTTATTCCACCTTCACTAAATAAACCACATTCATGTTCAGTATTAGAAATCCTTAAAGTGATAAATATTTCTTGTCACCACTTGACTACATTAAAAAAACAACTTGGCATTCTAGACTTGATTAGTCAGTTCCTAAATCAATAGACCCCTTCTTCTTGTTAACCATTTGTTCATTTCCACTTTACCTGGCAGACGAAAATAACTAAAATCTATTCTAAGACTTGTGTTTAAATCACCACTTACTAGACAAATGGTCTTGACATCATATCTCTGAACCTTGATTTCATCAGTGAAATAAGGATCTCCCTTACTTCACACATGTCCCTTATAAAAACTGGGTTGAGGAGAAATGAAATAAAGTCCATAATAGATCATGCACAATACCCACCAGTTAGGAGATCCACTCAATAAACATTCCCTCTGCTCCTTCTCTCTCCAGTGCAATAGCAGAAGAGCCCCAAACCAACATATTAAATTAGGTATTGTTTGTATCTTAATAATTCAGCTGTTCTGTGCTACTTCCTATGGCTCATTTTCATAGAGAAACAAAAAAGGGGGGGGAAAGAGCTTTCCTACTTAATATACTATTTGGGGCAAGAGATCATTAATTCAGGAAAGTGAGTAAGTTCTATTAAAACTCAGGCCATTCCTCTATCTTTGGCTGCTTACTGGCAATCAGCATTCCTCTGCTATGTATCTGCTGGGTGTGATCAGGGTCCGGAGTCATCAGAGAGAATGGTCACCCAAATACACAATCTTTATTCCTAAAGTGAGGTTTGTATCCTGTAACCCACACAATCCATAACATTTCTCTCTTCCATGAGCCTTGACCATAACATCAAAAGGCAGCCTGTACCCACTGTCAGCCTCTGGGCTCTCATAGCTACCACCCTCAGATCCTTAGCTCTCCAGTGTCTCCTGAGAAGGCAGCACTTCTCAATATTCAGGCACAAAGCAAGATGTCACCGACACCTCAGTTCATGAGGAGGAGAGTGTCTACCTTGGTCATGCACTCCCACCATACGGTCCATAGAAGGCATAAAACATTTGTGGGTTGAAAAACAAGAGATGAAAAAGTGTGATGCAGTCCAAAGGCCTGGAAAAGATCACAAACCTTTAAATTCCCCTGAAAAACAAACAAAAATATAGCCCAAAAGCTCTGAGTCCTTCCTGTTCTCTCTCCTTTTGGAGAAGCTTCTCACAAATTCACAGAAATATAAACCCAGGAGAAAGCTGAGATGGCATAGAGAAAACTGGACAATCTCCTCCCGAGTGTCTGGTCATCAGCTGATATTCTAGTGTTTTGTTGGATCTCTCTCCCTTTTCTTTGACAGACATGTGACCACCAGCACTCTTCTTGTCTGAGAAGGGAGATGTGGCCAATAGTGGCTTTTTTAGAGATTAGCATCAGGTTGGGCAGTAAAACAGGCTGGGCAGGTACAACAAAAATATGGGCCTTGCCTCAGTTTCTCACTGTCTTTTTTTAAAAAAACAACTAGAAGATATATTTGTGTGTTTTTAAGAGGGAAAAAAAGACTATCTTTTAGAAACACATACCAAACCATTTACAGATGAAATGATACAGTACCTAGGAAATGTTTCAAAATAACATGAAAGCAGGAAGAGAGGGTTAGGAAGATAGATGAAAGAGGACTGTCAAGGAGCTGATCATTGTTGGAAGCCAGGTGACATGTACATGGGATTTTGCTATATATTCTATTATTGAATATGTTTAAATTTTTCCATAGTAAGAAATTTAAAAGACTTGGGGGTCAGGGGAGAGACTTTACCCAAAGAAGAAACAAACAAAAAAACCAGTTGGTCACCAAATTTTCCAGCAGTGTTCAAGAAAATGAGAGCATCATCTGGGCTGATTCCCTAGTGCACTGAGTTTACTAAACAAAATTATAGTTCAGCTTATAAAATTCTTCTTTAAAGTTAAGCACATATTACCACACAACAGTTAAACAACAGTTTTCACATTTTGAATGTGTGCAATTTCCAACTTTTGAATTAATATTTCTAGTTGATGACCTTCTCTCTTATATCAGCAGAATCTTTTGGAAGCCAAATATTAGAAATACTTCATCTTATTTCTAAAAGACAAGACAAAGAAATGAGAAAATGAAGGATTAGGAAAGCTGAGTAGCTTACCTTAGGTCACACAGCTAGCAAGTGGCACAGCCATAGTTGAAACTCAGATCTGACTTCCATACAATAATTAATAGCTTTTTCTGAGTAGCAATGTTCTTACATCAACTTTTTTTGTTTGGTTCTTTTTAAAGTTCTTATAGACAGTTTGCACTCATCTCACACGCTAGTAAAGTAATGCTCAAAATTCTCCAAGCCAGGCTTCAGCAATATGTGAACCATGAACTTCCTGATGTTCAAGCTGGTTTTAGAAAAGGAAGAGGAACCAGAGATCAAATTGCCAACATCTGCTGGATCATGGAAAAAGCAAGAAATTTCCAGAAAAACATCTACTTCTGCTTTATTGACTATGCCAAAGCCTTTGACTGTGTGGATCACAATAAACTGTGGAAAATTCTGAAAGACATGGGAATACCAGACCACCTGACCTGCCTCTTGAGAAATTTGTATGCAGGTCAGGAAGCAACAGTTAGAACTGGACATGGAACAACAGAATGGTTCCAAATAGGGAAAGAAGTACGTCAAGGCTGTATATTTTCATCCTGTTTATTTAACTTCTATGCAGAGTACAATATGAGAAACGCTGGACTGGAAGAAGCACAAGCTGGAATCAAGATTGCCGGGAAAAATATCAATAACCTCAGATATGCAGATGACACCACCCTTATGGCAGAAAGTGAAGAGGAACTCAAAAGCCTCTTGATGAAAGTGAAAGTGGAGAGTGAAAAACTTGGCTTAAAGCTCGACATTCAGAAAACGAAGATCATGGCATCCGGTCCCATCACTTCATGGCAAATAGATGGGAAAACAGTGGAAACAGTGTCAGACTTTATTTTTCTGCTGCAGATGGTGACTGCAGCCATGAAATTAAAAGACACTTACTCCTTGGAAAGAAAGTTATGACCAACCTAGATAGCATATTCAAAAGCAGAGACATTACTTTGCCAACAAAGGTCCGTCTAGTCGAGGCTATGGTTTTTCCTGTGGTCATGTATGGATGTGAGAGTTGGACTGTGAAGAAGGCTGAGTGCCGAAGAATTGATGCGTTTGAACTGTGGTGTTGGAGAAGACTTGAGAGTCCCTTGGACTGCAAGGAGATCCAACCAGTCCATTCTAAAGGAGATCAGCCCTGGGATTTCTCTGGAAGGAATGATGCTAAAGCTGAAACTCCAGTACTTTGGCCACCTCATGCGAAGAGTTGACTCATTGGAAAAGACTCTGATGCTGGGAGGCATTGCGGGCAGGAGGAGAAGGGGACAACAGAGGATGAGATGGCTGGATGGCATCACTGACTCGATGGATGTGAGTCTGAGTGAATTCCGGGAGTTGGTGATGGACAGGGAGGCCTGATGTGCTGCGATTCATGGGGTTGCAAACAGTCGGACACGACTGAGCGACTGATCTGATCTGATAGACAGTAAGGCTACAGCAACTATTTTACTGACCAGCAGCAGATGCATTCCTTGAAAACATCTGGAAGATCTATTATTAAAAGTATGTTGTATAATGGGGCTACCCTGGTGGCTCAGACAGTAAAGAATCCATCTGCAGTGCGGGAGACCTGGGTTTAATCCATGGGTTGGGAAGATCCCCTTGAGGAGGGCACAGCAACCCATTCCAGTATTGTTGTCTGGAGAACTCCCATGGACAGAGGAGCCTGGCAGCCTACAGTCCATAGGGTCACAAAGAGTTGGACACAACAGAGCGACTAAGCACAGCACAGCACATGCTGCATAATATTTAAACATAAACATGGCTTTAAAATGTATAATACTGAGGGATTAACTATAACTCATTACAGATCTGCAAGAAAACAATGATTGGGATACGTGTGTGTGTGTTAGTCATTCAGTCATGTCCGACTCTTTGCAACTCCACGGACTGCAGCCCGCCAGGTTTCTCTGTCCATGGGATTCTCCAGGCAAGAATACTGGAGTGGGTTGCCACGCCCTCCTCCAGGGGATCTCCCGACCCAGGGGTCAAACAGTCTTCTGCATCGCAGGTAACGGTTTCTTTACCGACTAAGCCACCAGGAAAGCCTGATGGGGATATACCTGGCAACTATTCAGCAAACAGTAACTACCCAATCTAAATATTCTACAATATGAAAAATACGTGTTTAGCTTAAGACTTTAAAAATTCAGTTTACAAACATGAGAGAGGACCTGTAAGTGGTCCTTGACATATAATGAGACCTGAATTCTGTGACTCACAGGTTAAAGTTTGCCTTTTGTGGTACCATTTTATCACAGAATTTTAAAAAAGCACATGTGTATGTGTATATTTATAAATGTAACCATCAATAAAATATTTTAAAATGCCATTTATACATTTTTTCTGTTATACCTAAAGCTTAACCTGTTAGTTTTCCTTAAAGTTTAAACAACCCATGGATTAAGATGAAATATAACTATTGGGCTAGTTGTTAATATTTTTATAATGAGAAAAAAAGCAGGTTTAGTATCATTCCAGTACTCTTGCCTAGAAAATCCCATGGATAGAGGAGCCTGGTAGGCTGCAGTCCATGGGGTCGCTAGAGTCGGACACGGCTGAGTGACTTCACTTTCACTTTTCACTTTCATGCATTGGAGAAGGAAATGGCAATCCACTCCAGTGTTCTTGCCTGGAGAATCCCCAGGACGGGAAAGCCTGGTGGGCTGCCGTCTATGGGGTAGCAAAGAGTCGGACATGACTGAAGCGACTTAGCAAAGATCATCCTAAAGGAGATCAGTCCTGGGTGTTCACTGGAAGGACTGATGCTGAAGCTGAAACTCCAATACTTTGGCCACCTGATGCAAAGAACTGACTCATTGGAAAAGACCCTGATGCTGGGAAAGATTGAAGGCGGGAAGAGAAGGGATCAATAGAGGATGAGATGGTTGGATGGCATCACCGACTCAATGGACATGAGTTTGGGTGAACTCCAGGAGTTGGTGATGGACAGGGAGGCCTGGCATGCTGCAGTTCATGGGGTTGCAAAGAGTTGGACATGACTGGGGGATTGAACTGATTGAACTAAAAGATTAGAACAGATCAGAAATAATTACAAATCAAATCAAAACCATTTTTATGAGATATCCAGTCCTGTGCCTAGCTCATAACATAGAAAGTTCTCAATAAATGTGTTATATTTGCTCAGTTGCATCCGACACTTTTGTGACCCCATGGGCTATACACTCCATGGAATTCTCCAGGCCAGAATACTGAAGTGGATAGCCTTTCCCTCCTCCAGGATATTTTCCCAACCCAGGGATCAAATCCAGGTCTCCCACATTGCAGGCAGATTCTTCACCAGCTGAGCCACCAGGGAAGCCCATTATACAAATTAATTAAAATATATATTTAAAAAAAAAAACTTAATTCCAGGATAAAAGTTAAAACATATCTAATTTAAATCTATGATACCTTTCCTGTCTCTTAACCAACCCCATCAAAGTACAGTATCCTCTAATGTATACAGAAATAATCAAATGTTGTAAATTTCTTAAAAATAGGCAAAATCTTTTAGACTACTGAAAAATGCAGACTGCTATTGCTAATAAAAGTTTAGGTATATAAACAATTTAAACTCTTCAAGGAAACTGATAATTCTGCTAAATGTTTTATCTGTCCTGGGTTGCATCTAGCTTATTTAAAAGGAGTATTCTGATGAAATTTCCTGACAGTTTAGTAGTTAGGACTCTTCCCTTCCCTTGTAGGAGGTATGGTTCGATCCCTGGTCAGGGAACAAAGTTCTTGCATGCCAGGTGGAATGGCCAAAAAGAAAAAAAAAAAAGACACATTCTGAGAAGTGTAGAATATATGATAAGATACAACATTAAGAACTGCTCAAAAATCTGTCACAGATACCAAAGCTTTTTGTAATTACTTTAATTTCAAGATTGTACTCAATATTAGAGATTTTAATTTTAAATTAAACAAAAAAATCTAAGCTACTTAATATGGCCACATAAAGTACCTCACAATAACCCTTCACTTATAGGTACTAATATTTGATGAGGTACTGTCTTCCCAAATTTAAGTGACTTGTTCAAGGTCAAGCTATTATAGAGATCAGAGTCAAATTTAAATCTGTTTGGATCCAGAACCTGTGCTTCAGTATACTGTATTTTTGGCCTCACACAATGGCCTTTCTCGGTAATTATCCAAGTGTCAGTTTCAAAAACTGATTAAAAATAGGATCTATACCTATATATTTCCATATACTAAGAATTTTCTAAAAACTTGAAAGTGGAACTCCTTCTAATATTATAAAGTATTATAATATTATAAACACCTTCTGATGTATAGATCAGTCTTATGGACTCTGTGGGAGAGGGAGAGGGTGGGGAGATTTGGGAGAATGGCATTGAAACATGTATAATATCATGTATGAAACGAGTCGCCAGTCCAGGTTCGATGCACAATACTGGATGCTTGGGGCTGGTGCACTGGGACGACCCAGAGGGAGGGTATGGGGCGGGGAGGAAGGAGGAGGGTTCAGGATGGGGAACACAGGTATACCTGGGGCGGATTCATTTCGATATTTGGCAAAACTAATACAATATTGTAAAGTTTAAAAATAAAATAAAATTAAAAAAAAAAAAAAACAGAGAAACATGAAAAAAAAAAGCCTTCTAAAAAATTATACATTACTATAAATTTATCATGGCAAAAATACACTTTAATTTCTACAAGAACGATTTTCTTTGAACAATATAAAATGACTTCTGTCAGGAAAAATGAAAATCAATGCTCATGTTACAAGCTCCCTGAGAAATGCATTTTATATATATTATCTATGTTGGGACCAAAAACTAAAGTACAATGTAGTGCTGAAAAAAAATGTGATAATGGTACTTCAAGCTTATTTTCCTTATAGCAAGAGAGAAAAGTCATACGGAAAATAAATTTAGACTGCAAAATTCAAAACAGGCATATGTTAACTTTAAGCCTACTTTTCCATTTCTTTCTTATGAATACCAACAAAAACTACTCTCAAAAGCATAAACTCATAAACAGCATCTTTCCAACTGCAACTAGCAACACAACCACATTCACTAGGCTTGAAATAAAGAGGCATTTCCTGAAAGATGTTGAACAGTATGTTGATGATATTCCATGGCTTTTCTGAAGACACAACAGAAAATAAAAATTTTCAAAACTACCCTGCCCAAGTTTTGATTTCATCATAAAAGCAATTAAACCTAGTTAAAAGCCTTTCTACAAAAAGGAGTAAAATTGCATCTGATAGATTTTTCCCAAAGTTTTGCCAATATATCAATTCTGCTGGAGCCAGAACCATCCAACCCATGCTTTACATTTAAAAATAATGAGTTTCCCCTCTTCTAATATAAATAGATATAATAAGTCAAAGAAAATGTTTCCTATGCAAAGATCTCTCTTGGGACTACATGATAAATATGTAATGTAATAAAGTTGCACTTTAGATAATTTTAATAATTCACCATGACTTTTGGACAAAGCAATGCAGTAACTCTGTTTTCAAATATAAGATGCCATGTAGAATTTTGTAGATCAATAAACTGACAACACAAGGAGAGTTATTAAAGTGACATGAATTATTTTGCCTGGTTAAGACAACTTAACAAATCCATGGTGACCAAAGCAAATGGACTCTAAATCCTAAAATGCTTCCCTAACAACCCAGTTTTAAGATCATCTTTGCGACAGATTTTGTCTCCCCTCTTTCATTTTGTTTTCTTTTTCTTTTTTGGCCTACTTCTTGGTTCTTAGCTAACAGAGATGGGGACGTAACTGAGCTGAATGTAAGAGAATACTAGAATCTATAGCACACAATTCTCATTTACTTCCTGTAAGGACAGAAAATCTAGGCACCCCTCCAAAAACGTGCTATATTCAAATATAATTATTGGCAGGTGCCCCAATACATTATTTGGTTTGGACATCAGGATTACACGATGTGTTCAGCAGGACAGGTAGGATTCTTTTCCTCTTGAAGTAAGGGTCAAATCATGTCTTTTCACAAGATATGGACCTTGTTTCTTCATTTTGAAATTAAGACAATAAAATTAAACCTCATAGGGTTGAAAAATCCTATATAGGAAGTGAGATAACAAATGTGAAAGCACCTAGCTCAGTGCCTGATATCTAGCATGTACTAAAAAAAAAAAAAAAAAAAAACCACTGATTTGAGGACTATTCTCTAAGTTTAATATTTTGAAGTTGACAAATATATTCTACTACTTTCCACTTTCAAAACTTTATAATTAGCTTTTGATCATCAGATATCAATTATTCACTGTAAAAATTTTCTTCTTACCTACATGCTTCTGGTAGGCATTTCTTACCCCCACTCCCCAACTCCTCATCTGCATCATGTCTATGTGAAAAGATACTGTAGTATAATGGTTAAAAGCCTAATCTCATGTGTGAATAGTAATAATAACAATAATATTTACTTCATAGGATTATTGAGTGAAATGAATTAATACATGTAAAAACATTATCATAAGCATGCAATTATTAAATATACATTAGTTATCTGAAAACTGGATTTGAGGCACGTTATCTGAATTCACGTAATGAGAACTTTAACTCGCTTCAGCAGCACATATACTAATACAAAGAAAATGCTAGGATATGCCTGTCATATCACTTATTTAGAAGATAATTCAATATTTTCAATCTTTGCTCCTGGTTTCATAAACATGGATAAAAGAGAAGATTAAGACTGGCCCCCAAAAAATTAATTTAAAATGTCATAATGAATTTTAATTCACTGTATGTGCTCAAACCTGTATTAAACAAATGTAAAAACCATTCTGATTCATTTCAAACTAAAATAAACACTGCCCAGTATTAGTTACATTTCAGGTAAATTATTTCCTTTTTATATAATAATTCAATGCTAGACTTTGAATACCAATATTATAATATAACCATGTAAATTCTATCCTGTAATTTCTGCGGTAAATTTTAAGATCTCTCTATAATAAATAAGGAATTCTTTTCAATAGCGACTGAAATTGAATTACTAATGTCTAAAACATCTTTCCTAAAATTAATAGTTTAAGTTAATAAAGTTAAATAAGATAGCAGTGTTTAGAAAAAAGTATGGACTGTGATTGCAGCAATTTAAATTTCACAGTAGCTTGCTTTAGGATCATAAGGAACTTAGAAATCACCTAGGTCATCCCCCACTCCAATTTTATGAAGAAATTGAGGCCCCCAGATGCTATGACTTTGATAGGGCAAAGACCGCAAACTAGGTGTCTGAGCTCCCAGTCAAATAAACATTCCTTCAAATGTTTTCATATCAAATTTAACCAAGTAATCGTATCAACTCAAAATGGCATTTTTTTTGGCCAAAAATTTTTTCTAAAGAATAATTCTTTAAACACACACACATACACACCTCTGCATTCATTTAAGTAAGCACCAAGGTACTCAGTTTACTAATTTCTTATATTTTCAAAACTCAATTAGGAATTTTTTTCATAAAGAATTTTTTCATATCACTTATATTTATTGTGACTTTCAAATCACCATTCTCTCAGCTCCCCACCTTCCAACCTCTCTCTCTCCTCTTCTCTCACACACACAAATACACACATTCTCCTAAAAATGGTGGGGATGGTAAACAGAAATCTACAACTTAGTTTCTAATCCTACCATATTTGAACCAGGTATATTGACTCTTCCTTTTTTCCACCCTCAGCATAACAGACAACAATTCTAAGAGAAGAGCTGGTTTCTAACAGTATCTTTTAGTATCAGTCTTAGTCTACTACATTATTATTTCATACATCAGCTTAATCTCTTAAGAAATCATCTGACTGAAAAAATTTCACATGTTAAACACATCTCAGCAGCCCCATAAAAATATTAATAATGTGCATATACGTATAATTTAGTCACTTTGAAATTAATTTCCCAAATCAAATCTTTATCAAAAGTCGTTAAACTGAGAATGGAAAACAAACTATGCAGTCACATAAATCCATTCTGTCACTTGATTAGTAGCAAAATAAAAAAGAAAAGTATTTGCAATTGTGAGCTAATCTTAACCCAGTTAAAATGTCGAGAATGCCATCTTGGATTTTTTTTAATTTGGAATATATGAATAATTTGCAAAAGTTACCTTTGCATTAAACTTCCCTTAAATTTATGTTCAAAAGACTATCAAAACCAACTTTTTAAAAACAGACTTCATGGAATTGCCAATGTATTAAACAGCCTTTTACCTGATCACTAAAGCATGAAAATTGCTCTCTTCAGTTTGAGTAAAAACCCTTTCTAAAAACAAAAGCCAACATCTTTTTTCAACCTGGGCAAAAAAAAATATTAAAAAAAAATTCAAAACCAGGTTTCACCAAACATTTTGATACATCCTAACTATTATACCTGAATCCTTAGAGAATGGATATTTAATTCCTGGGAATGACACAGGGTTCTCTTAGCAAATTTCCCTCCCTCTGAGCAAATTATTAATTAAAACAGATAATTCCCACTTGTGCTGACATCATGTCTGGATACAGTATCACTATTTTGAAATCTGTTTTAGCCTTTGCAGAAAGATCTCTCAAATAACTTTTTAGATATAGCACAGTATGTTTTAATCTTTGCTTTTTAGCCTAGAGTTTGTATATCAGCTGTGTGCTCTAGGGCAAGTTATTATATCTTGCTGATGCTCCATTTTCTCATCTCTAAAATGGGGGTAATAATAAAACTTACCTTGTGGGGTTCACTGTGAGGACTGATTCAATGTTAGCTTATAACCCATATAAATTTCCTAAACACTTATAAATGATCATACCCCCCAAAAAAAAACAAATTTAGTAGGGCATCTGATGCTCATTTAACTCTGAAATTCCCTTTATATCTATCAACTAGACTGGCTGCTCATTAATTCAAAAACATCAAACAATGTGACTGTTGGAGAATAAGAATACACTGGTGGCAAAAAAGACAAGTAATCTTTGTCTGGACCTATTTTTAGGAATGGTTTAATTATCTACAACCCTAGTGTTAACACTGGGAAATAAACAAATGGGTGAAAAGGCATCATAAGAGTCACTCAGAGACCAACAGTTTCATAGTATTCAAAAATAATTGGGGATCGAGAAAATATTTACATCATTTCTCTAGCAGTCCTTACTGACACAAGGCAAGCCAGAATTTGCAAAAAGGTTTAATAGGAATTTCCAAATTGATAATTGCAAACTGTTCAGACTGCATGGTTCAGAGAGGTTTCAAGTTTAAAATATGACCAGAGAGAAAACTATACTTCAGTAGTTGGTTTTCAGCAAATCAGTGGTGAAAAACAAATTTGGGAGGGTATATAGTTATGCATATGGGCAGAAAATGCTAATCAGTTTCCATAATGAAATATATTTATATTATTTATTCTCACTTAAATAAGTAGGGAAAAACCTACCACGATTTTCTTGTCAGGCTAGAAAGGTACTGCAGTTAATAATCATGACATCACTAGCTACCTGGTATTCACAATTATGCTAATTTATATGGTTATCTATGGAAAGATAACAATTAGAAAATTACAAAAAAAGAACAGCTGAATATTTTGTTCCAAATTACACTGCTCTCCTGCCAAAATAATGTCTTGACAATGAACTCTTTTTCTAAGAGCTCTGATATGAATACAGACAATTCAAACTCTCTTAGTTACATAGATATTACACCATGCCATTTCCTTATTTCACCTTAATCTATTAATGGAACATAATCTTACCGGAAAAGGAAAAATGTTGTCAGCCCTGTTCAAGCTATCTTCCATCCAGGATTTAGGAGCAAAGGCAGAGCTGGGGCGAGCATACTTCTGGAGCTGAATATGATTGCTTGCAAAATTTTTCTTCAAAGGCGAGATGGAGTTCAGGGGCGTTATGCCTCCATTCAGCCCCCTACGGTGATCTCGGCCTTGGGAACCTCCCCAGCCACCGTATCCTCCACCTCCTGGGCTCCAGGAAGAAGACGGTGTAGGAGAGGGACTCTGGTAGCTGCTCCACGGAGAAGGGGGCTTGTTAAGATTATTCGCCAAATGAGGCAGCTGGTTAAAAGCAGCATTTCTATGTGTGAAAGGTGGGGGATGGGGACTGGCAGGAGACCTCCTTTGCTGCTGATGCTGGCTGTGATGATGTTGGAAATGAGGGTGATGAGGGTGGTGCTGTGAGAGAGGCCCAATCTGAGGAGAGAAGCTGCCTCCGAAGCCAGGGCTGACATGATGGGGGAAATTTTGAAACAACAGAGCACCGTTATTAGCCGAAGCAGCCGGGACCCCTCCCTGGTGAAAGAAACTTGCATCTTCATTGATGATTGTAGAGGAGGAAGGCGCTATCGCTGCTGACCAGTTACTGAAACCAGTGAGAGACGATGCGCTTGATGTCAAGGGTTGGGTCGAAGTACCTAGCCCCGTGGCTTCTTGATAATCAAACCCTGTCAACACTGGTGATTCGATTCTTATTTTCTCCTTCCCGTTGCCATTTTCTGAAGAATTGTCCCCTTGATTTTCTTCAGATTTAGCCTTCTCAGTTTCAGGCAGTATTCCAGCTTCCTGACCTGGACTGGGGGAGAGCTGCTGCTTTTCCAAAGGGTCTTGCGGTTCCTGTTGCTGACTTTTTGCTTTTTCTGATCCCAAGATCTCATCCTGAATGTTATGGGTAGCCGGAGCAGGAAAGAGCCAAGCTGACCCGGCACTGCTGCCATTGGCAGCTGTGTTATTATTTATAAAAGCAGCAGGGCTGGGGGTGGCATTTTGGTGATGGTGTGGAGGCTGCAGATGTGGATGGAATCTGACTGGAAAAGCAGATTTATTCCCAGTATTGCTTTGCACTAGCACTCCAAACCCGTAATCCCCCATTTATTATTTTTAGGCTCAGAATCTTAAGATAAAAAACAACAAACTAGTATCTCAAGCCTTTGTATCCTCTACTCCAAATGTAAGTTGCTTGTTTGAAACGTCTTATTTTTACCTAGCTCAAAAATGCAGCTTATCACCCTAAATAGTTCAGATTTGGAATTCTGGTCTCTGAAAGAAAAAAAAAAAAAAAAACTAAAAAAAAAAACCTTAAAACACTGACATGAATCCAACTAGGCTTATTTCTAGAAGGGAATAAAAATGAAGAGGGTAAAAATCAAGTCTTTGGTTAGTAAAATAGGCGCTTTCTTTTTCCAAAGGAAAACGTACATGAATGACAAAAACACAGCTTCTCAAGCATCTATGGATGTAGAAGAATAAGCATTGCGAGGAGTAAAAATATATATATATATATAATTTAACAATCACATATGGTCTTCTTCAGCAGTTTAGATTCACTCACATAAAAATTAGAATAGGGTATGAGGAGAATAGGTTCTTTTCTTGGCAGCTTGGTTAAAAAAAATCAGGAATAATTTAAGAACATTATATATTATATATTTATATATATAGATTATATTAGGTTATCTGGGGTGGGGGGCAAATTCCTGGTTGCCGGAGAGGAAATCAGCATTGACTAATGGAAAGATGATTGCAGGGAGGTTTCTGCTCTTCCTGATCCTGTTTCTGCTCTTTCACGGGGTGCAGTTTTGGCCTCTGGGGCTGTTCCTGAAGCTCTGGGTGCAGATCTTGCTGCGGTCGCTGTTCCTGGGCTCCCCCTGGCCTCCTCTCCCCCATGAAATGGTTTGGAAACACACCCGTTTCTCCCTCGTGGGGGTGTCGCGATCAGGATGGATTAGGGACACTCGACGAGGACGAGCTGGCGGCCCGGGGGTGCGGGGACCAAGGGGGCGACCTGGAAGGTCCTGCGGTTTCGGCCTCTTCCCCTCTCTGCGGCTCCGGGGTTTTTTTCCCTCATGGGACCCAGGGGCGGTTTGTTCAGTTCTCTCAGTTCGATTCTCCGCGGAGGGGGTGGGGGTGGGGGGTGCGGGGAGGGGGAGGGAGAGGGGAAAAAAGAAAACCCCACTAGCTTAGTTGTTCTAAAGGAGAAGGGCCTCCCTACTTTGCTCTCTCTCTTTTTGCCCCCAGATTTTTTTTAAAACTATAATTTAGAAGGCTTTTGTTTCTCCTCACGGTTGCTGGGCCGTCGTCGTCGCCGCCGCTTTACCCCGGTCCCGCAGTCCCCGCTGTCGTAGCTGCGAACTCCGCCTGGCTCTACTTCTTCTCTCCTTCTTCCTCCTCTTCCTCTTCTGCTGTCGCCGCCGCCGCCGCCGCCGCTGCTGCTGCTGCCGCCGCCGCCTCCCGGTGCCCGGGTCCAGCAGCCGCGGCTGAGTCCTTCTCCTCAGGACCTAGCCGAGTGAAATGACAACCAGCTGGAAAGACCGAGAGACACTTCCGGTTCGAAAAGGGAGGGGTGGGTTAGGGCAGACACCCCGCCCACCTGCCTAAAGGCCAATAAGCTGCTAGAATTCAGATAAGGCCACGCCCACAACCCAGGTCCCCTCCCAGGAAGGTCGAAAAGTTACGTCGAGAGACGCCCCTTCCGTCTGCGCCTCGCCCAGTGAGGCCTGGAGCCTGGAACTCGCTCTACTACCCAGAGGGAGCCCAGCGAGTCGCCATCTTTAGTGTGGGCAAAGGACTACTGCGCTGTTTATTTCGCTTAACCACGCTCTGCAGGTGGAGCGTACAGGGACGCGCGGAAGAGAACGGACTTCCCTAGCACTGTGAAAAAGAGTCCAGGAGTAGGAGATCGGAGTGGCTACCCATGACACCGCGGATGAACAGGAGGACTGCCCAGAGTAAACGTGGTTCCCCAGGCATCTCGTGCTTTGGCTGGAGCTCCGCCCCAGAGGGATCTGGAAGAGGAGGCGGGTTTTACTAGCTGCTGTAAGGTGTCTAGAATTGCGTATGTGCTTGTCCTGAAAATGGATCTTAAACGGGACTCTCCCTTCACCTTCCATCCCCCCACCCCCACTCCTCCTGCTTGGTTTAGGCTCCCGTCCGGTGCAGTGTTTCAGGCACAAAAATACAGCTCCTGTCGGCGTCCGTGGCCGAGCCCTCCTTGTCCCTATCCGCTCTAATGTACCCTACCCGCTTATTAGGGGGACATTTCCGAAACGAAGAATCTTAACCAGGATCCTCACCTGTTCTGCTCTCTCTACGACTGCCCACTACCTCCTTGAAAAAGACCAAACTTTTTATCCTGATATTCAAGGGTTTTGCACTCTGGGGGCAGTATATCTTAACATCTCATCTCCTCCAAACGTCCCACACCAAGCTCCTCCAAATATAATCTCAGGTCCTTTTTACCTTCCGTTTCCTCTCTCCTCCACCAGGTAAACTCTTATTTAGTTTTAGGAATCGGTTCAAAAGCTACCAACTCTGTCTTCTGAAATTCCTCTTGAATGAATATCCATGGCCCAGTATATTTCTCATGCTTGTCACCCTCTTTGTAATGGTAACTTATGTCTCCTGGACCTGTGATCACCTGTGGGCTCTTTGAGGAGAGGACCTTGTATTGATAGATAGGAATCATTAGCGAATGGATGCTGAAAAAAAAGAGTGAACAAACCAACCAGAATGATGTCTTTCCTGAATCCTCTTTTCAGGTCTGCCATTTGGTTTGGGGCTAATGTCTCTCAAACTTTCATCATTTAGGTTATTCCTTTGCTACTCAAGGGTTCCTTGTCTTGTTCATATTTGTACATGACCACCATCAGGACCTAGATTAACGCCTTGCTCTCAGCAAAGGTTCTAAATATGTTGAATAGTGAGTGTTTTCCTTTAGTAGAAAATGAAAAATGAAGAAATCAGAGTAGATCCACAAGTGACTATGGCAAAAGTAGTGAGTAAAAAGGAGAGATTACAGACTTTTAAGAAAGATCTCATGAAAAGAAATGACTTCCACTTCCTTTCCCTAGCCTTTCCTCAATGGCCCCAACTTCTGCTGCCTCAGTTTATCAATCCTCCCATACTTCCATGTAGAACACCCGTTTGGGATCTTAGTCAGTGATTTTATTTATTTATTTATTGTCTTATGTCCTGAACATGAGTCTTTGTAACTCTTCTTTGAGTTCCTTGAGTGATAGGGATTGGGTCTTACTCTGTTGTTTATTCCCCATAATTGGTCATACCTTGAGACTGAGCTGGTTTAATTAGGTGTCCTTTCCTCCAGAATGGTTTCCCTGACTCTCCTTTTTGTAGCATCTTGTAGATTCTTCTCATTTGGTTACTGCTGGTTGTCAGTTAGTTTCTTTTCACAGGCAGAGATTTTGTCTGGTTTATCTGTGTGTCGCTAGTGGCCATCAGAGGATTTGGCACAGAGTGGACTCAGAATACGTTTATTGAATGAATGAATGAATGTTCAGTGTTCAGTAGATGGTTGAGAATCTTTTGGGGCTGCCAATTCTTAGTGGCTGAAATGGCTGCCATGCTTGAAGGAAAGAGGGTTATCCAAACTGATTATTTGAATCCCAGATCTTCTACTGCCTAATTGTAGAGCTCTGGGCAGGAATCACCTCTACAATACCCTGGTTCCTTATCAATAAAATATGAATGATAGTTCCTCCCTGGCTAGAAAGTAGTAAATTACAGTGAAGTGCTGGGCTCATAGGAGGTTTTCAAAAATGTCAGTTCCTTATTGACATGTTAAGCATAGAGAACTACTTCAATAGTGTCTTTTTCCCAGAAGCTGCATGCATGAGTGAACTACAGAGTGATCTAGGAACTTAGGTCACTTTGTAGAGGGAGGAGGCACACCAGCACCATAGTCAGGATGCTGGTTGGTCAGCCTGATCTTTTAAAGCTAAATCAGGGTTTGGGCTGGGCTGAAGCTAAGATGATCTCTGGAGACATCAGACTTCTGGGTAGCAATTAAGAGCATGGGAGAAGGAAGAGGGAAACAATTCTCTTGAGTCAGTTGACTACTCAGAAACCCAGGATACCGAGCTCAGGGCTGCCTTCCTTGAGAACATTCTGGCTCAGAAACTGCCCCAGGTAACCATGACAACAATTCAGCAGCTCTATTTAGGATTTCCAAAGAGATCAACAGTTGCAGATAAGTGCTGGCTTGAAAACTGTTAGCAGAAGAGAGCCCCTCCCATGAAACATGCTCACTGGGAAGCTTTCAGGTTGCAGAGAAAGGGAGCTATCCCTGAACATTAAGGAGCTACCAGATTATTTTTTATTAAAACTTAAAAAAAAACAAACTCTCCCTTCCTGTCCACTGAGAGCCAACATACTTTCCAAGAAGTTGTAGGCTAGTGAATGGACTCTGCTGGCCCAGCCCCCTTTGGGGTTTGAGGTCAACCTTACCCAAACTCAGAGCCCCCTAATATTTCCTTCACCAGTCTCTTTTAAACTTGACAAGTAGTATAAACCTCACCCCATAATCACACAGCGTGAACTCTGCCCCATGCTAGCTAATGTCTTCCACCACTGCCCTTGAAGCAGACATGGTCTTCTCCCAACAGCACACACCCAAGCTCCTCAGGGGCCTGTCTTGATGACTAGCAATCAGAGCAACCACCCAAGGTTGCCTAGGTTGTGCACTGTGCAACTCCATAAAGCACCACAGACTATGATGTGAATGCCACTCCCCTGGAGTTGCACAATGCGGTCTGCTTTGGTTCATTTCCATGAGACACCAAGGCACATTATGGAAATATGACACATACACAAGGCCAACAGATACTACCATATATTACATGAACATGTGCTCATCACATGCGGAAATATGTAAAGCAGTTGATCTTTTTAGATTTGGTGGCCCAGTTCTGTAATGGAACTGAAGGACACGGTGTCCTTGGTGTTGTCCTGGGTGGGGAGCTGTAATGAGAAGACAAGTCCGGGCAAGTATATGGTCCAGTCCCCTAAGAGATTAATACCTAGCAGTTATTTTGCCTAGCAGCATTAATAAGCTTTCTAATGTAGTAGAGGAATATATATGTTACTGAAACAAAAATATATATAATAATTACATTCTAAAGCAGGTCCTGTGAAGTTAGGGGAAGAGAAAAAGATGAAATTACTTGTGGAATATCCTCTTTTCCAAGAGTAGAAGCTCACTACCAGAAGGCAACCTAGACAGAAATAGAACCAGGTCCTGAAAGCAAATTTTATTAAACTCACCTCTGATCTTCACCTTGTTTCAGTATTGGAAAGTGGGTATATTTACTTGGAAAGCACCATTATTTTTTTTTTTTTTTTGCAGTTAATTGCTAGGTTACATTTTCTCCTTTTGTTTATTGTTTTATAACCCTGCACAAGCCCTCTGCTTTTTAAATACTATTTCTTCCTACTTTCCCATTTCTGATATTATCATTAATATGAAGTCCATAGTTAACAACCCATTGTGTGGTGACTGATGAAGCCAGTTCTTCCAGTGCACTGTTACTGAACGAAAGATTTGGAAAGGTCTAGGACAGAGACATGCTTCACTTGAAATCACCAAATCCTGGCAGAGATTTAGAGGTTGACCTTCCAAACTGTGACTTGTATCACATGGAATGACTTGGATTCTTTTGTGGCTCCAGTCACCTATGTGGATGGGCAGTTGACCTAGATTACCCCTGGCTGTTTTAATTGGACACATTTCACTTCCCTGTATTAAAACCACAGCCAGGCAGCCGAACTGCTGCCATCTCACACACTGTGGCTAGACTAGGGGATTTTCACCTGCAATGCTGGAAAAAGAAGAGCTTTTTGGAGCTTGCAGAGAATGCAGAGTCCAGAGGTCAGAGATCTAGGAGTCAGAGACCAAAATTCTAGTCCCAGTATAGCCTTGAACCCAACAGGCACTGGTCCAGTTTGATGATTTCCTTTCAGCCAGAATATTTACTACCAAAGGAATTTCATATTGGAACTGGTAAGCAATAAAGTTTCAAAGAAAGTCATCTATTAATATATATTTCTAAAAAACACTAAAGATGGCCCTTTTCTTTTATGTCCAAATTTCTTGATTCTCTATTCTTGGAGTGTATGTATATGTATGTATATTTATATGTTGTGCCTGCTTAGTCATGTCCAACTCTTTGCGACCCTATGGACTGCAGCCCACTAGGCTCCTCTGTCCATGGAATTTTCCAGGCAAGAATACTGGAGTAGGTTGCCATTTCCTCTCCAGGGGATCTTCCTGAATCAGGGATTAAACCCTCATCTCTTGTGTCTCCTGCATTGGCAAGTGGATTCTTTACCACTCCACCACCTGGGAAGGGAAGCCAGATTCGTAATCATCCAACCTTAAAGTATAGTCAGTCCCCATATTGCTGCTACTGCTGCTAAGTTGCTTCAGTCGTGTCCAACTCTGTGCGACCCCATAGACGGCAGCCCATAGGCTCCCCCGTCCCTGGGATTCTCCAGGCAAGAACACTGGAGTGGGTTGCCATTTCCTTCTCCAATGCATGGAAGTGAGAAGTGAAAGTGAAGTCGCTCAGTCATGTCCGACTCTTAGCGACCCCATGGACTGCAGCCCATCAGGCTGCTCCATCCATGGGATTTTCCAGGCAAGAGTACTGGAGTGGGGTGCCATTGCCTTCTCCAATCAGTCCCCATAAGAGCCCATCAAATGCAAATTCTCAGGTCCTGCCCCCACAATGTTCTGATTAAGTTTTTTCATAGTATTTTCTCATAAAGTTATAAAGTACAAAAGATTTTCTCATAATCATGTAAGAGCACAGAAAATCTAAAAGAAGAATAACACAAAAAGTGCCTTTCTCACATAAAAGAAGTTTGCAAGAGTCAATAATAGGGCTGGTGAAGTAGTTTTAAGAAATCATCAGAACCAGCGTTCCTTTTATTTCATTGCTCTTCCTTGCTTGGAATTCTGCCTGGGATGTAAGATAGTTGATCAAGCTTCCGCCATCACATCTGTTCAGTTCAGTCGCTCAGTCGTGTCCGACTCTTTGCGACCCCATGAATCGCAGCACGCCAGGCCTCCCTGTCCATCACCAACTCCCGGAGTTCACTCAGACTCACGTCCATCGAGTCGGTGATGCCATCCAGCCATCTCATCCTCTGTCGTCCCCTTCTCCTGCCCCCAATCACATCTGTATTCCAGACCAAAGGAAAAAAGAAGAACAACACAATGCTTCTCTTTGAGGAAACTTTTCAAAAGACATACACATCACTTTCATTCTCTTCTCACTGGGCAGAATTTGGCATATGGCTACAGCTAATGGCAAAAGAGGTTGGGAAATATAGTCTTTTATTTCATGCTGTATGCATTATGTTAAAAAGTGATATTTTATTACCAAAGAAGCAAAGGGAGGCAGATATCAGGGGTTGGGTATGTAGGCCCAGAGAGGTTTCATGACTTGCTTTTGGTCTTAGAGCCAAATCAATGACCTCATTCTGCAGTTGAGGAAACAGGTCCAGGGGAGGGCCTTGTCTAAAATAATTAGGTTATTTTGCCCAGGTATCTTGACTCAAAACTCCGCCCTCTATTCAATGGTCCTCAGATTTTAATAATCATTAGAATCACTTGGAAAACAAGTTAAATCAGAATTTCTGATTGAATAGATACGAGGTAAAACCTATTCCTTTTGGGGTAAAGCCACAAATCTGCCTATCTAACGACTTTTCAGGTGATGCTAATGCTGTTGGTGTCTTGAAATCACTGTGAGAGCCCCTGGTCCACAGGCCATCTCCATTTGAATTTAACAAGCTCCTTCCATTGAATGTGACCAACCGAACCCTTCACTTCACTCCCCTACCCCGCCCCACCGCCCCAGCCCTGGTGCTCTTTCCATTTTCTCTAGCTCACTCAATGGTGCCATGATCATTCTCTGGGTTACCTCAGCCAGACTTAGGAGTCATTTTAAGCTCCTCCTACTTCTCCATCAGCTAATAATTGGTCCCATGTTTTCTTCATTTTGCTACATCAGCATCTCCCTTTTCTCCCCACCTTCTGCTTTGGTTCAAACCTGATTATTTCTCACCAGAATTTTTCTTTTTTCTTTTTTTCTTTTTGCAGAAGCCAGGTTTAATACCTGGCCTTGCTCACTGGATTTTTCTAAATAGTCTACTGACCTTACTCTATTGCTTAAATCTTTCAGTAGCTTCCTGATGTATTCAATTCTGTTCTTCAAACTTCAATGTTTTTCATCCCAACCTTCCAGTTCTTGCGATATGGATGTAGTTCCTACATTGTCATTCCTTTAACATGTTTATAAACTGGCTTTAAAAAGCAAAGAAATATACAGTCTAGGCAACTTGATTTGCCACCCAAAATGCTATAATCAAAAGGTAATTATCACATTTAAAACAATGAAAACAAAATAATGGTATTGAATTGCTCCTAGATCCTGTATATATATCAAAGGCCATAAGTCTGAGACTTTCTTTCTCTTTGTTAAAAGGGAAGATTAATAAGGTTAGAGAGAGGTGCTAAAGACTCGCCAACCCAATCTGGAAAGGTCTTTACTTGTGAAGGTCTGAAAAAGAATGGAAAAGGAACTAAATTTCTCATTGTGTGATTCAAGATTATATACTGTCTTGTCTGTGTACCATTTACAACCATCTCATGGGCGCCAGTGGGAAGGGACCCGTTGTCTGAAAAGCACTGCCAGGTCCCTGAAGGTGGTACCCCAGGCACCTGGTGAACTAGTACCTGCATGACATTTCAGCAGCATCACCTGCAACTCTCTGAGAGCACTGTTCCAGCCATTCTGAAAAATCTGAGGTTCCGTGAACTTAATGTCAGGAATACTATTTGCTGAAAGTAACAGAATGTATGAATAAGACGGACAATAAGAGGTGATTTTCCTTGCACATGAAGAAGTCTAGAGGTGAGCAGTTGCCGATGCTGGCTGGTCAAGTGTGACAAGGCTGTAGGCTGGAATCTCTGGATGTTCTTGCCCTTGCCTTCAGGGTCTTAAGATGTCTTCCACAGCCCCAGTCATCACACCATGGCATTCAGAAGCAAGACACAGGGCTTCAAAGAGCTGAGCATTTCTGGTCAAGAGCTGTCCTCTGATCAGGGAGGAAAGGTCTTTCTCAAGGACCCTCCAAGCACACTTCCTATTATATCTTTATGCTCAAGATGGGGTCACATGCTTTGATCTAGACCAGACCTGGGCCCACCTTCCCTGAGATCCAAGGACCCCAATGTGAAATAAACAAATCAGAATTCTCCTAGCAAAAGAGTAGGAAAGTTTCTGGAGGAATCAACAAATATATCCTATGCTCACCATACAACTTCCTTAAGCAGACACCTACCAGGGAAGCTTGGACTCAAGCAGCCCCACTTCCTTCCCTGAGCCCGCCTCCCCGCCCCAGCAGAGGTGGGTATCTTCTCCTAGGTTGGCACAGACACTTGGTCACATAACTGAATATTATTTAATTGACTAGATCACACCCACTGGAGTTGCTCTTCCAAGTCAGGAACTTCTCTCTTTTGTATCCCCTGAGCCTGGCATTATGCCCAGCACACAGTAGGCCTTTAATGAGTGCTTGTTGAATTAAGGTTTAATTAATCGATTTTCTTTCTTCTTGATATATGAGTCATAACAAAGTTCAACGTAATGAACGTTAGGTCGACTTTTAACAACAAGCCTTGGAAAATTTGGGAAATTTCCTAATAATGTACATCAAGTTTCTACTGACATAAAACTTCTAAAATGCTGCTCATCTTACAGCAAATCCATCACTGTAAATCCTGGCGGGTGATTTTCATAAACTTAGTAAACCATTTCAGTCTCGTGTAAAGCACATTATACAGGGTAATAGCTTCATTTGGCCGAGTCATCTTAGGTGTAGTTCCATGATTGCATTAAGCTAGTCTTTATTGATATACCTTAGTGTTAAACCGCCTCTTAATGAAGCAAATTGCCTAGAAGCCATTAAATAGTGCACATACACACATGTACACATATACAAAGTTATCACCTGAGAACAACAGCAGAGGTGGTAATTATGTAATATTAACGAGCAATATCTCATACAATTGAATGTGCCAGTTTCTAATGTAGCTGAGTTGATTCTCAGTAATGGGTTTCTTGAAATGACCTGGCCCCCGCAGAAGTACCTTCAGGTTCAACAGCCCATGTGAAGTATAATAAATGCATAAATAATTTAGCAAGGGAAATAGGTAGCATTATGGCTGCACTTCTGTGCTGCTGTTATTTAAAAGCCTGGCAGCTTGGTAGTTAGAAACACTATGTCCAGGCGTGTTGTAATTCACCATTTGCTCAGAGTTGAAATGAGGCAGAGGAGAGCTCCAGGCCCCTAGCTCATTTTTTATTTAGAGGCAGTTTTTTTTCATCCATTTGGCTATTTAAGTTCCAAAAATAGAAAGAGGAAAAAGAAATAAACACGCTTCAAATTTAGAACTTTAGAGGCTAGTTGGAGTCCTCTTAGGTAGGCTCTGGGATGTGTTTTTTAAGCAACATTCTGCAAACTTGAAAGTGCATGGTGTGAGTTTAAAAGTTAGTTTCATTGTGTGTGTGTTTCATCCATTTGTGCCAGTTTATGAGGCGTGCTTTTCAAATTTTAGTCTTTATATAAACTCAAGACATATAATTTCTGCTTTATTGTTATATGATCCATCTTACTTATTATTCACCCAACATCATTTGTAAATGGACTCAATTTTTTTAGAACTTAATAAATTTAAAAGGAAAATCCTGTATCACTAACGTAAAGAGAAAAATCAATACACCATGCCATAGACAGATGCTGTCCTTTATTTTTTTTTTCTAACACACACTAAATACATATTTGAGTCCGAAAATGCCGAGTAATTGAAATAAGAGTTCCTCTGTGCTGTCTAAAAACATCTTGAGAATGGTCAGTGGCACTTTTAAGGAAGCCTGGCTTACTGGTTGAGTAATAGTACTGCTAAGGAGGATAACCTGTACCCAAGGGGTGGCCAAAACAAAGCTGGGGGAAGGGTAGGGGCTAAAGCTTGAATGCACAGGTCCCAGGGTCCATCCACCCGCACAAAGTTCATTTCAAATCAGGCAAGATTGGTTCAAGTCAACTTCTGACGTTTGTCAGCTGAATGTCCATCTTATTTGTTATTCACCCAACATCATTTGTAAATGGACTCAATTTTTTTTTATCTGTTTATTTTTTCATCTCTCTGAGCCACAATTTCTGTATCTGGAAAATGGAGAAGAAAAATTAGTTGAGAGGATTATATGAGGTAATACGTGTAAAGCTCTTAGCATGGTGCTTACCTATAGCAAGGAACCAAGAAATGTCACCTATGACGATTATTCATTTGTGATTGGGGAGATGTGGGTCATCACAAAGAACCAACCACCAATGAATTCAGTCCAGAACCAACAAATGTGCTAGGTATATACCATATGACGGGCTCTGTGGTAGGCCCTAGGGACATGGAGGTAACTCTGGAAGTGACAGATGTATATAGAGCTAATGACAGTGAGAGGTATATGCGCAGGTTATTATGGCATGCCAGAGGATAACGTGATGAAAGTCAGTGTCAGGAAAAAAAAAAAAAAGTAGAGATCCAAAAATCAGGCCTTTCCTGATAGCTTAAGGGGACATACATTCATCAGTTCTAGGAGGTACCAAGTAAATTAGATTTCTGCTGGGGAACAGAAAGTACACGAAATTCAAACATATATATGGTGATGGAGGCATATCATTTACTTATGGGCTAAAGTGACATTAATGAATTGGTGTGTATCATTTTCAAAACCAAATGGTGGTCAAGCAACTTGTGAATGGAATCTTAATTTTCTTTCCTTTCATAGAGGTCACAGTGGCTCACAGATATTTTTAATTTGACCGGCAGAATGATTTTTGTGTTTTTTTTAAATTATTATCATTACTTGGTAATGTAAAAATTAGGCAGTTTCATAAGAAAACCCAGATTGGTGGTCTGTCTTTTAAAAAAGTGGAAGAGGCAGCCATCTGAATCCATTCCCCACATATGGCAGTTTAGGGCTAGCGTTGAACAGCTGCTGCTGTTGGGACTTTTGCTCTATAGCACAACACAGTCCCAACCTTCCCAAGGCAGAGGTGCTGCCCTAAGGCTCAGGCACGCGGGGCCCCTGCCCTTGGCCCCATGTAGCCAAGGGATCCCTGCACTACCCCTTCTAGACCTGGGATTCCCTGCCCACATGACCCAAGCCCGCTTCCAGAGCCTGCAGAGATCTCTTCCTTAGTTACTTCTCCCAAGGGGTGGCCAAGACTAAGTTGGGTGGAGGCAAGGACCGAAGCTTGAATGCACAGGTCCCAGGGTCCATCCACCTGTACACAGTTCCTAGCTGTGGCGGATGAAGTCAGGCCTGAGACAAGAAGAAGAGCAGACACGCTGTGTTGAGCGGGCTTGGGGAGGCCTTTGGCATGGGTACCAGTGTTCGCCATCATCTTCAGGTAAGGAACTCTGAGGAGTCTGAGAATTCTACATTTGAACTTGGCCTTCCAGGTCATTATAAAGGTACATTTGTCAAGGGAGGAGGCTAGAAGTTATTTAAATTTGTTAACTTAATTTCTAACTTAAGTATTGAGTTATCTGGTAAATGGACTTCCATTTAAACTTTTTCCCAGGGCCTGTAAATGTTAGCAAATATTAGAAGTGGGTCTGCTGGTGGACTTCACTTTGTTCTCCTTGCTGCCTGGCCCCCATCCCTGCCTGAGTTTGCAGTTCCCACTAGAACTGTGAGCTTTGTGAGGGTGGGGAGTGTACCTGATGTTGCACCTTATCCCCTCATCCCTAGCATGGTGCTCAGCTGTGGTACCCGATTCATACTGAATGAGTGACTATCTAACCTGAGAGGTTAGTTCGGGTGAGCCCTCTTGGAATTATCTTCTGTCATGTCCACACATCACAAATTATTTCAAATCGTCTCCTTACAAACTTCATTAATTGCTAGGAGTGGTTTTGGTTTTTTCTGTATTTCTGACATAAAATGTACGTACGTGATAACATAATCTGGAAGGCTTTTAAAAAAGAGTAAAAAGATAAAGAAAATAACATCACACATCATCACCCTAACTTCAGTGGTGCAGCCATTATTAACATGTTGACATATTTATTTCAGTCTTCTTTCATATGTTTCTTTTCAATGTAGAGATCTTACCCAGAGATTTATGACAATAAGCTGCCATACTCCAACTATTTGAACAGCTTTCTGGCTGCTGTTTGTCACTCCCTGTGATGCACTTTAAAAGATAAATTGCATAAGAAAACTTCTAGATTTCATGGAGAAATACTGATGTGAGGAGACTTATAAACGTTTTCCCAAGAGGTGAATGACCTGGTTCTACATTTGTGTGTAAGAGTTTGTGATTTACCCTACTTACCCACCATTCATCATTTTTATCAACATATTCACTGGTAAGGGTCAATTTCACCATCTAATTTTTTACAACCTTTTGCTGTTAAGCTTGATATGAAAAATGCTGCATACACTTGGCCCCCTCTCTTTCAAAGCCAACAGACTACCATGCATACAGGCTTTTTCTGTCAACAGTCCACAAACACTGATCAGGTGATGCCTGAATGTCATGCACCACTGAAATCCTGAGACTACCTAGTGTAACAGGGATGAGGTGACTAAATTCCATATTTCAATAAGCATGACAGGTCAATAAATAAGGGTGCCATGGGGACATGAGAGAGAAGCTGCCATGTTCAGTCAGCTCCAGGGAGAGTTTCCAAGAAGAGGGGATATTTGAGCGCTGTCTGGAAAGATGAGCTGCGGATTGGCAGCTGCAGAAAGGAATCGGGTGTTGGGTTGAGGCCCCTTGAGGGTGTGGTGGTGCAGAGGAAAGGACCTAACTGGTACTTATGGACTCTGCACTTACGGACTCTTCAGGGGCCATGCTGGATCCTCAGAAGACAGAGGTGGGTAGGCTAGTGAATGAATACATGAGCAGACCTTTCAGTGACATCCTACCTGATGCAACACTTCAGAACTACATCCTGATAATAAAGCCCCAATCCAAGGCATTCTGGAAGATCCTTAATGAAAATAATTTAAAATGTCCTCTACAATTTAGGAATATCTATTAAAAATAAAAAGTGTGCACATGACCCAGAAATTCTCTTCCTTCATTTCTACTATAGAGGAAAATCCTATTCAAATCACTTGTATAAAAAAGGTGTACATTGCAGTAATTTGTGTCAAAATGAAAAACTATTGGATCAACCCAAATATTTATGCATAGGTGAATGGCTGTCAAAACGAGGCTGAATCTATCCCACAGAAATGTATGGAAAGTTAGAAAGAATAGGTTGATTTATATAACATATATACAGCAAAGGCTATGGAGAAAGCTGAGGAAAAGGAGTCACATAGTATACATACAGTATCATTCACATAAAAAAAAATCCACACACCAAACCACCATGTTTTGCATAGTTACAGAGATATGCAAATTTGTATTAGTTTGTAGACACACATTTTATATAAGCACATGCATTATAAATGCATATATAAAAGCATTGATTGAGGGCTTTTTTAACTGAAAACCATGGCTGCCTCTGAGGAGTTCAGGGACTAGAGGAAGTGGTGATAAGAGATCTAGGACTTACCTTTTAAAACCTTTTACAAGGAGCTTGTATTCTGTGAATGACTTCTGCAATTAAAGGTTAATTGAAATGATGAAAATGTTCTTTCAGAGTAAATCAGTACCACTTATTTACAATCAAATTGGGCAACATGAAACAAGACACTAAAATATTCCTACCCTATGACCCAGTAATTTTCGTTTCAGGAGTCCATCCAAAGGAAATAATCCCAGAGAGTTGCAAAGATTTTGATAGAGAGATGTTCAATGCAGTATTATTTACATAGTAAAAAAAAAAATTATCTGAAATGTGCAATAATGGGTAAAAGCTTAAATGGTAAGTTTACATAATGGAATACTGAGTAGCCATCAAAACTTACTGAAGAGGAATTTTATTGATTTATAAAAATGTGACCAAAGTAATATCAATATAAAAAGTGAAGGTAGAATGATCTCAAATACGATATAAGCACAAATACACACAGCTAAGACCCATGGGGGTGAGGTAAGGGACCCAGGAGAGCGATTTGACTTGGCCTCACATTCACTGAAGGTCTCAAATTTAGATTTTTGACAGGATCTCTAAATACAGTTCTATAAATAAACACAGGGATACTCTCATAGTCACACAGTCACAGATATACTCTTGCTAATATCATGTGACTCTGATTGTTGCATATAAATATTTAAAATACAGCAATGTGTTTTTCCATCCTGCCTGAGCATTTGCTTCACAAATAGAGGAAGCCCAGACTGTTCTCACTGGCTGAAGGGACCTGTTCTGCCACAAGTACAAAAGATCAGAAGGAAATACCCCCAAATGGGAGTGTAGAAGCTCTTGGCAGTGCGATTTAGATTATTTTTTAATGGAGCATTTTCTGTTTTTCCTAAATTTTCTACAATGAGCATGGTAAATTAGGAGTTTGGGATTAACATATACATGTTAATATGTATATGTTGTATATACCATGTATAAACTAGGCAAACAACGACCCACTGTACAGCCCAGGGAACTATATTCAACATCTTGTCATAACCTATAATAAAAAACATATATATGTATAACTGAACCATCTTGCTGTACATTTTGCAACTAACACAGCACTGTAAATTAACTAACTTCAATAATAATAATAAAAAGATAGCTCCTAGAGTTAAAATTTTAAACACAAACAGGAGAAAAAACAAAAACACGAAAAAACAGAAGAGGAAGTGTCCTCCTTTAAAACACAAAAGCAGTGCCTGGCTCGAGAATGGGCCACTTCAGGATGTCCCGAGGCGGAGCCCTCCGGCAGGCTGGCACCAGGGCTGGACAGAAAGAATGCGGCTGGACCCTGCTCCAGGGTGTCACGGGAAGGCCAGCGCGACGCAGGCCCGCCCCGCCCTCCCCACCTCTTCTGGGTGAGGCCAGAGCAGTTCCGCAGGCCAGAGGGGCAAGAAGATTCGGGTTCAAAGCCAGATCCGGAGGGGGTGGGGCGATTATCCCGATAACACGGGGGAACCTGCATCCCGGGTTCTAAATCAGAGTGCGCAAGAGCAGGAGGAGCAAATTTGCAGGAACAAATGGGACACTCGGGTCGGGCTGATAAATAAATCCCTTTATCAGGGGACTTCAGAACGGAGGATTTATTTGCGTGGCAGACAAGCTGCACACGAGGACAAGAATTACTATATCACAATGGAATCTCTTATTAATAGATTTGGAACCTAACTCTTGACAGGTTACGGTTCAGGGGCGGGGTGTGTGTGTGTGTGTGTGTGTGTGTGTGTGTGTGTGAACACTGCTTCCCACTGTGTGTGTGTGTGAACAGGTTGGGGTGTGTGTGTGTACAGTGCTTCCCACTGTGCGTGTGTCTGTGTGTGTGAACACTCCTTCCCACCACCCTCCACCCCCATGCCCTAGGCCTTTTCCCCCCACTAACAAAGCAGGTATAACTGGTTCCATCAGCAGAGCAAACACAGGCTTCCAGTCCTTCCCCTGCGGCGGAAATGGCTCCTGCATCCTCATCAGAGGAACACGTGCATGCATAGGTCAGGGAGCACGTGGAGCGTCTGGTGATGAACAGCTGGGACCTGGAGCTGGCACCCTCATTAGAGGAAGCTGCTACTATTTCCAGCCTGCCTCTATTCAGTGAAAGCAGGTCATTACAAACACAGGGTGTTTTTTGCATATTAACCAAATTAAAAGAATAATATGTTCTCTGCTTTCATGTGCTATACTGATAAATCCCAATTTATGAATGAAACATGCTGATTAGTTAGTTAAAAAATAATTAGTCCCAGAATGTGTTTCAGAGTAGGGGACTTAATGAATGCACACAAATACGGCTTCCTGGGTCCTCCGCACATTAGTCTTTTAAAGAAAAATATAAGATACATTCATGAGAGACTAATGTTGAAGTAGCCTTATTTTATTTTTATTTCTTTCTCACCATGTAGGGTAAAATTTGGATGTTATTTGGTGCCTCTCAGTCTGAGTCACTTTGGAAATATGAGTCCAGGTGATGGCTATTAATCCTGGATTGAATTTTGATGTTCAGATTGTCAAGAGAAAGAGTGTCAGCCCAGAAGTACCTTCTTGTCCTGGAGAGGATCTTCCAATTCCATTAAGGAGACTTCATTTCTGAGGTCCGAAGGTTAATAACAAAAAGACTGGCAGTGGAGAACCAGGGGTAGCATCCAGGTGGGATTCATTAGGTTTTCATTGTATTCCCAAGCTGGGAAAACCAATACCGGGTTTCAGACAAAATCTAAGTGCTTTGGCCACTTGGAATCAGAAGATTCCGGATACTCCAAGACAGGTAAGGATGATCATCAAGCCATGGACCTTTAACCCAGTACCAGCTGACCATTCCTAACCCAGGAGGCTGTACACAGAACAGCTGCCCCTTAACAATACGTGACAGTTCGTACTGCAGTGTGTATTGTAAAAACCACCCTAGCAAACACCTTTACTTGTGCGTAGTATGGTAAGATGGCTTAGCTTCCATTTGGGGGCCAAACCATGGTTTCTTTGATTGAGCCCCAAATGGAGTATAGGTTTTCATTTAGGAGCTTGTGTGGAAATCACACTGAACTGCTTTGGCCATGAGAGGCCTGTAGGAACAGAGATGAGTCAGGCTTCTACCCCATAGATACTCCAGGGAGCAGGCCATGGAAAATCAAAGTGTTGTTGTTGTTTTAATTTGTATAGTACAATTCACATACGTGAAACAGTCCTACTGCAGGGTATGGGCTAAGAGAATGGGATTTGATGTCAGACAGGCCCAGCTGTCCAGACTGTCATCATATTTCTCTGTTTCCACATGTGTATTTGTAACTTTGGAATGACAGTAACTAACACCGATATAACACTTACTATGTGCCAGGGACTGTTTTAGGTGTTTCATATGTATCTTCGCTCCTCTAATCTTGGCAATTCATTGCCCTCTGACAGGCAAGACAGAACACAGTAGACAACAATAAACAGCAGTTCCATTATTGTCTTGGGCTTCCCTGGTGGCTCAGACGGTAGAGAATCTGCCTGCAATGCAGGAGACCTGGGTTCAATCCCTGGGTTGGGAAGATCCTCTGGAGAAGGGAATGGCTACCTACTCCAGGATTCTTATTGTCTTATTGATGCTCTTCAGTATCATCCTCTATGCCTCCCCATCCCACTGCCTCCACTTCATTCATTCAACAAATGTCTCCTGACCACTCTGGGCCTCTAAGGGACCAGAGATAAAGAGATCTCAATAGTTCTCCTCAATCTCTCGCCATCCCCACTCTTGAAGTATGTTTGTCTAATGACCAAGCCCTCATAATACCATGAAAATCCTCCCCCCACCCTGCCCCACCCCGTCCCTCCTTCCCTTACCCTACTCTGAGCTCCCACAGAACTCTGCATGCATCTCCATCTTTACTTCATCATCCTGCATTTTCATCTTCAGTTTTTCCTCTCCTATCTCCCCTACATAACTGTGAGCCCCTGCAGGGCAAATTTGAAAGTCATGCATCTCTAAAGCTAGCCCAGGGCTGGCCACTAGAAAGTACCAGTAATGGAGAGAGAGGGAGATGGGTAGAAGATCAGAAACCTGGGGAGAAAGGGAGCTGCTGTGGTGTGTATTTTTGGTCCATGTGCTGATCACTATGAGGAAGTGGCCACAGGCTATAAAGCTGTCTTTATAGACACCTCCCCCAGCCATCTGCCCCAAAACTCTGGTACAAGAAATCTCTGCCTTTCCTATAAAAATGTCAGCTCACATGCAAATTGTATATGTGTTTTGTATTCTCTGAGTTTTGCATTTGGAAGGGAGAAAAAAAGTCTCTTGCTCTTGCCTGTATCTGTTTCATTGTCCGGCCCTTTGAGGCGCTGGTCCGTGAGTATCTGTGCCAGTGTGTGTGGCTGAGAATGGACGCTTTATGTGTAAAGGAAGCAAGGCTTTTCTTTGGCTGCTTCTCTGAACCCAGCTGCCAGTCACAGAGCTGGCTGCCTCGAGCCGCTTCAAGGAAGTCTCCCGTCTGTGCTTTAGCTCTGTATCGAGGAGGCTACTGCCTCTCCAGGCAGGCCTTTAGGACATCCCTTGAGTCAGGAGTGTCCCTGGGCCATGGAAGGTCCACAGCCCAAGTGCCAGGCAGCAGAAGGCAAGGCACAGAGCCCTCACAAGCCTTCTTCCCCAGGAAGCTGTGTGCTGCAATGAAGAGGCGTCAGGCAGCACCCGTGGGCCTGACCTGTGCTCACGGAAGCTCCAGGGGCAGCAGAGAAGGGCAAGGAGGGACATGGCCCATGGCAGGTCAGAGATAAGACAAGTGGGGGCCGGGTATTGGGGCCTGGGGAGTTGTTACATTCACAACAGCAGTAGGAATGTCAGCCTGGGGACTTTGTGAAAGAGATCCTGTCCTGAAGGAAGTCCTTGAAGGCCGAGACCAAGATAGGTACTGGCCACGTGGAAAGCTTGGACTTGTCATCATAGATGGTCCAGCAGAAGCCTTTCCAGAAAACCTGGGTGCGAAACTGTCAACCTCAAACATCTGTGAGACTCAGAGAGGGGAACACCAGTCTTCAACACACCAGACCATTGAGAATTTTCCTATCCCTTCACTTTCCTTCTCTGTCCCCACGTGATCCTTACAGGGACCAGAAATCAGGTTAGTCAGCTAGGGGAGGAGCAGATAGACCTAACCCAAAAGATCCTGCTGGCACCAGGCCCTGGCAGAAAAAGGAGAGAAGTAATGAATTAAGGCAGTTGCCCTGACTTGAAGTGACCACAGGAGCTTTTTGTTACCTAACAGTGATTAGAAAACTGGTAAGACTGCTCATAATCTGATTCTAGAGTGAGGAACAGATTGCATGCCCTGAATATGTTTAAAGGAAAATTGGAGACAAAAATCAAGTTACTTTTATAAGAATCCTGCTTGTTCAATGTATTAGATACATTGTTTTTACTTAGCTAGCACTAACCATGGGCTAAGGACTGTGCAAAACACTTTCTATTTTCAGACTAACCCACAACGAAGTAGGTCCCGTTATAATGTCCATTTTGCAGGGGAAGAAACAGGTTCAGGAAAGTTAGATAATCTGATGCAGGTTGCAGGATGGATGGGGAGGAGCCAGGGCTGGGAGCCAGGCAGTCAGGCTCTAGAGTGCCATCACGCCTTCCCACCTCCCTGTCTCAGGAGGCAGATCAGACAAAGGCTAAGGTTGTCCAAGTATCTGCAGCTAAAAATACTTCAAGAGTTCACAGGAATTTTCACAAATCCTTTTGGGGAAGGACTTCAAGGGGACATGATGTTTGGGTTAGAATGACTTGGTTTTAAATATCAAGACCCACTCAAGCTAGCTTAAGGAGAACAAGGGGAGGGAAACATTGTCATAAGGATACAGGGATATATTCTGGAAGCCTGTTCCGATGCTCTCTGCCTGGATCCCTGCTTTCTGCTTTTTGCTTCTCCTCCTTTTTGCATTGCACAGTCCTCAATCCTTTTGCAGATCGTGGCTGCCTGATTCCAAGTGCAGAGAAAGATTCAGTTCAATATATACTAAGTATCTGTGCCTGGCATAATCTTAGGCACTTGGGATTTAGCAATCCACAAAATAGGGGGAAAAGAACCAAAACAAGCACTGCCCTTGTGTATGTTGGGGGGAGGGGTGTGCCTTCCAGCCAGATTCTGATTGGTCTATCTTGGTCAGCTGAACTCTCCCCACCTAGACCAATCAAACATGCCCAGGTGCGGGGTCACAGAGGACTACCTCAATGGCTGGAAGCCCAGCCAGAAAGCCGAGTTAGCTGTGGAATCCAGAGCTTCCGGTTCCTGAAGCCAACCTGGCCGGAAGATGTCCATCCCCTTTGGAGCTGGTTCCAGCAAAACTCCAGCCCTCCATAGTGGCAGCTGCCCGCTGCTGGGTCCTACTGGCATTCCTTTGCAGGAGGGCCCTTCCCTTATCAGCCTTGTCCCAGGTCTCTCATGCTGGGATTGACGCACGCTGTCCCTCTTTTGTGTTGGATGAAGCCAGATCTTATTTTCCTGTTGCTTTTTGTCCATCTGTTCTCTGTGAATGAAGGCTTTTCAGGGGGACACAGGGTCATCTCCCCCTTCCCTGGTACAGGCAGCCGGTCCAGGCAGGCAGAATGGGGTGATGATGGCACACGCAGAGGATGGACTGTATACTGGGGCCCCCTTATATGGTCCCCTCTGGGGCAGTGGCGCTGCTCTGTACAGCTGGGCCTGCCTATGGGCTCCCCGCTGAACTGGGCCTTGTCAAAGTGTCTTCATCCTTCACTGTCCTGCAGGCAGTGATGACGATGAGCTCGGCAGTTAGGGTCCTCCCCTGCTTCCTGTTTGATGGCCATCATGCTCAGCTTGGATAATGCCAGCTGCTGCTCTGCAATTGGCTGGGTTCTGGGCCTCCTGCCTTAGTACCATTTCTACAGCCTTTCTTTTTTTTTTTTTAAAGTGAGCTTCTGCGCATTCAGTAATGGAATAGATTACATCAGATGCTGCGTTTGCCAGCCTCAGTGCTAAGCTATGCACCTCACTGCTGCAGCAGAGGCTGATGCCAACCTTGTTTATATTAGGATCAAGTTCGCAGGGCAGAATACCCCCAGACAGGTTTCTGGAGGATCCCTGAGTTTTGTCAGTTGAGAAGCATGGTACTGTCGTTTCTTGGTTAAGAACATGACTGTCTGAGTCAAGGGAAACCATGATATCATCCTGCCAGAGCTGCTTAATATGCATGACCTTACGTGTGTAATTTAACCCTCGGTGCCCCAGTTTCCTCACTTAAAATGAGGTTAATAATGGTTTCCTGGTTACATCATTGGAAGTTGAAATCAGGATAACGTATGCAAGGTCCTTGGCATAATTCCTGGCAAGCATGGTAGGGCAGCCATTGCTAATATATTCATTACATCCCTCCTAGAACTCTGTTCCCAAAGATAATCCCCACAGCCTTATAAGCAGTGTGCTATCACCAGGCTTTGGAGTCAGAGAGATCTGCAGAGCTCTGACAATCACATATACCTCTGGGGTGGCTGTGAGGATTGAATAATTGTAATAAGCCTATGTAACTTCTTCTACACACTGACTCACTGAATCCTCACCACAAATCTAAGGTTGGGACCCTTATTGTATACACTTTACACATGAGGAGACAGGCTTTAACAGGGGCCTTAAGTAACTGGCTCAAGGTCACAAGTTGGTAAATGAGGCAGGGAGTGGGTAGAGTAAGCATGTCTAGTCACTGTCAATCCCACTCTACCACAGGAGTTCAAATAAAAGTGAATTATATTTCTACATGTTGCAGATGTAAAATGACAAGGCGACAGAGCAGAATGGATGTTTGAGACAGTATCTGTGTGAATCTGTGAGTTCTTAGGGAATAAAGTCAAGCCAGTGATACGACCAAATCGGGTTAAGAATGCCTACTGTTTACCAGGTGTTCTCCTGAGGGCTTGGCATGTATAACTGCAAATTAATTCTGAGAATCCATGCTTGGTAGTTGAATAGGCCCCAGTGGTTCATGTGAATTGTGTCCACACACGCATTTGAGGTTCCTAATCTCAGACGAGGCTTGAAAACCACTTTTCCTTAGAGCTGGGAAGAAAAGAGACTCTGGCTGGTCCAAACCAAAGAGCAAACAGGATGTGCAAAGATTTTGAAGGGCAGCTTCATCGAGGCCAAATTTCCAACCTTATTTTCCACTGGGCCGGAAAAATATATGCGCAGAGCAAAATGATCTCCAGGCTGAGAACCTGGAGGTGCCAGTCAGGGGCTGGCAGGAAGCAGATGGCATGCTCAAATTAGGCGACTCGAGGAGAGTTTAATAAAGGAGCCATTTACAAAGGTGTGGGGGAACCACAAAGATAGTGCAGTTCCCTGGAGGCTGGGAATAGCTGAGTGCTCTCACCTGCCCTAAGCCTGAAGGGAGAGGGGACAAAGTTGTGACCTGAACCCTGAGACAGAGTACTGTGTGGCGAGTCCCACCTGGGAGGAGCTGTGGCCTTGGATAGAGGGACTCCCCCCAACCCACACAGCCCAGCAGGGCAGAGGCAGGGGAATAAATATCCCCAACCTCAATTTCCTCCTGCCTCCCCATCTACTCTTCAGGCTCCCCATTTTTGTAGCCTAACCAGAGGATAAGGCGCTTCATTGATTCAGATCCACCAGGTCAGCCACCTGGAGCAGACATAGAGCAGGGTGAAAGAGTGCGGAGTGTGGTCTGGATGGGCAGAGGGAAGATTTCAGGAACACTAGTTCTCAATTGGAACCACATAGAGGCTGTTGCCCCTTACCACCAGGACTGGAGATTGAAAGGCAAAGAATAGTTTAGGACCTTAATGGTCTGTTCCTGGGACTGTGGAGGTGGATGGCTGGTACATCACTAGACTCCCACTGGCCAGGCTGGGGGCCTGACCTCACCTTCTGTCCGTCAGCACTTAACCAGTTCAAATTGAATCAACTATTGAACCTCATTTTTTTTTTTCTCTACAGCTATGAGCTCTTAAAAGCTAGAAGTAGCCCAAAACACAAGCGTAGGAGTGTCTCTGACTACAAACCCATTTGTGTCCTTCAAACCTGGCATAAATTTCACTTCTGTGATGTCTCTCCTGATGTTTATATGCGTGTGTCCCACTATTTAAAATATAGACCCCACGATGGCATGTTTTATTCATCTGCATATGCCTGGTACCCGACACGAAACTGACATATAGTTGGATCTCAAAAATATTCGTTAAATCTGTAGGTCCTCCTCCTAGTCCTCAGTGCGTTCCAATTTAACCGGCATTTATTAAATCTCTACCACTTTCCAATTTCAGTGTTAGGTCATTTTCACATCAATTCTCTAATTTAATATTCTCTACAGCCCCCATTATCATCTCCATTTTTACAAATGAGGAAGCTGAGGCTTAGGGAGATGAAACAGGTAGAGCCTGGATTCGAACAGACTTCCACTTCCCTGGCCTATGCTCTTTCCTTTCCTGCTTGGAAGATATCCTTTGATTGGGCACTGAACAGTAACTTTATGCCTATGCATGAGCAGACTGCTTGAATGAGCTCAGTGGAGCTTTTGTGTGTGTGTGTGTGTGTGTGTGTGTGTGTGTGTGTGAGCTTTGTTAAACTCTGAACATTACTGATGCTGCTGGCCTGTTCATGGTGCTCATCCCAGTTGGATGGCTGCTGCCAGTTACATTACTCATGGGTATCCTCCTGTTTAGACTCCCCAAAACCCACCCTGCAATATGATCATGAAATCAGGTCAGATGGATGCTGGATTCTGCCCCTGAACTTGGCTCTACATTGGATACAGGAGCCTGGCTGTCGCATAATTGGCTTGCTCCCATTGATTCAGAGCACACCTATTGCTGACAGTTTCCTCTGTCGAATACTAAAAATATGAAATTGTCAAGTGTCTACCCTTTAGTTGTCCTGCAATGGAGCTGCCAAAATTCTAATTGGCCAATAATATCCACCTGTCTCAGAAGAGGCCCAGGCACACCCCCACTCATCAAAACCAGAATGAAAGGTGGTCCTTGTTACGCATATTCCATATGTGCTGGACTTGCATGTAGCTCTCACAATCCTCATAGTAACCCTGTAGGTAGAGCTGTTGTTGTTAACTGTGCTTTACAGGTGATACGCTGGGGGCTTCCGGGTGCTGGGCTCTTGGTCCAACATCACACAGCAGAGTGGGGACTCAGAGCAGATCTGGACTTCTGGCTCTTGCCCATAGATGACACCAGCCCAAGGGAGCTTTATGCTGCTTCTAAACCTGCTGGCCCCAATCACAGGTAGGATCACCTCGATTCCTGCTCATTACCTTCTGCCCTATTTTACAGAGGATTCAGGGCAGATTTGAATCTGGCCTAGAAAAACATCTTCCTGACCCCTCAGAGAGGGAGAGAGAGACACACACACACACACACAGAGAGAGAAGGAATGTGTTTCTAGGCTGTTTAGAAACTGAGGCATTTCCACGAGAATGCCTGCTAGTCCTTAGGACACTTTAAGTGCCTCTTCCTAGGGCCCTTGTCACACTCCGCCTTGTTAATTTCTGCCCTGTCTCCACTTCAGGCAGGGAGCTCTTCAAGGACAGTGTCTGTATCTGACCCTTGTGTCTCCTCTCACACCCAGTCTCAGCGTTCATCAGCACGGACTGAGAACTGGTTGCACACCACATTCCATATCCTACATTTTCACAGTCACAACCAGCTTTCCTGTTTGCAGCAACCCATGTGGAGACAACGGTACAATGAACCCATCTTACAGATGAAGCTACTGAGGCTAGGAGCAGGGCAGCAAGGAGGGGGAGAATTTACACAAGGCCACAGAGCAGGAAAGAACTTGCCCAAGGTCGCGGGCAGAGCTGGGAGTTGAGCACTGGCTGTGTAGCCCCACTATGAGTGATCTTTGCTCAACACTGAAGCTGCTGCCAAGAAAATGCTTCATCAGTGTCTTTGGTTGAATGAGGAAGAAGGCAAGGGAGGAGGAGAAGGAGGGGTATTGAAAATAGTTGAAGAGAGCAAAATAAAGAGCAACAACAAGCTATTTCAAAGCAGTAAATTGATGGAAGGTTAGAGAAATGGGTCTGGGGTCTAACTTCCTTTCTTCTAAGGCCAGGAAAAGACAGGCACGCCCCTAAAATCAGAAAAACAAAAACAAGGAAGCAGCTGGAATTTGAGCTTCTGAGTGGATCTTTCCCTGGGCTTTCTCTGGGGATGGACACACTCATGCGGTCCACCTCACAGCATCAGAATGCATATCCTAGCTCTGTGTCCAAGCAGTGAGATTCTTTTCAATGAACCTGACCAATTTATAGATGCGATATCCATCTACCTATAGAAGTTAGAGGTTTCTGCTCTTGGAGTTAAATAACCAAGGCCCAAATTCTAGATCTGTTCTTTCCTAGCTGCCCAATCTTTGATAAAACCTCTTATGTCTCTTAACCTCAGTTTCCTCATCTACAAAATAGGCATGGCAAGATTCTTCATTTCACGGAGGGCTAGTAAATCAAATTAAATAGTGAATATAAGCCCCTAACAGGAGCCTAGTTAAATATTTCCCACATTGTTCTAGCTAATGAATTCCCTTTAAATGAGGAGAGGCAAAATAGTCCCCATAGCTGTGAGTTCCAGCTCCCCACCGGGGTTAGCACATGGAGACAATTGGGAGAAGTGGGGCTTTTAGGGACTCTGGAGCCAGACTGCTGGGATTTAAACCTGGCTTCGCCATTTGCAAGCCAAGTGACCTGGAACAACTTACTTAACTGCCCTTTGCCTCAACTTTTTCACCTGTAGAGTGGGAATAATTATAGGACTTCCTTCTTAGAGTTCTTAACAAACATGTGGCCCTTGGAACCCTGCCTAGCACACAGCAAGTGTTCAGAAGCTGTTAGTTATCCCAGTATTCTCACTGTTATTATTCTGTGCTGAGGGTTTCCTTGTGGCCGTTTCACTGCCTCTTCCCCCTCTACCCCTACCTTCCAACTGCACAGCTGGAGGACCCAGATCTGCGGGGCAGAGAGGCACTACTTAAGCGAGGAGAGAGCTTCGTCATCTTTCACTGATGGCAGGAGGACTCCTTATCAATAATTGAACAGTTTTTCCAGGAACCCAATCTAGAGAGTGCAGTGCCCTGGCTGCTGCAGAGCCTGGCTGGCTGGGGCTCCCGGAAGGCTCTGGGCACCGTGAGGATGGTTATCTGCCTGCTCTGTGGGCGGACGGGTCTGGTTGCTACTGGAAGGGCTCCCAGGGCAGGGTGGGACTCAAAACTCAAGCCTCCCAGCCGGGCCCTTGATCTTCCCCCGTCCCTGCCCTCATGGTCCCATCCTGACAGCCCCAAAATAGAAGGTCTATTCCACACCCTGTATGCTTGAGCCCAGAGCCTGGAAGTCATTCTGAACACCTCCTGCTCTCTCACTGCTCACTTTCAGACCATCCCTAAGTCCTGATAATTTTG
Organism: Bos javanicus; assembly: GCF_032452875.1. Lineage (NCBI taxonomy): Eukaryota > Metazoa > Chordata > Mammalia > Artiodactyla > Bovidae > Bos > Bos javanicus. Next base: position 5,481,417 of record NC_083887.1, on the reverse strand, counting down.
TTTTCAAATGTGACCCAAATCTGCCCCCTTCTTCCAGTCTTGTTACCACCACCCTAGTCCAGACATGCTGGGGCCCCCACAGTAGCATCTCTCTGCCTTCTCTGACACTCACCTGCAACCCCACCCCACCCCCAGCACACATGTGCATGCACACACGCACACACACACACACATACACACACACAGCAGCAGCAGCAGCAGCTAAGAGTAATCTTTCTAAAATGCAAATCTGCTCATGTCACCTCCATGCCTAAAACCTTCAGTGTCTCTGTGCTGCTCATAGGACAATATCCAGCCCCTCCATATGTCCTCAAGCCCAGCTTTCACCCCAAGCCCTTCTTGTCCTCACTCATGACCTTCTGGACACACAACCTTCTATCACTCCCTGTCACAGAGCCTTCCACCTTCAGTCCCTCCCCCATCCTGTTCTCTCTCCGGTATCTGCCTCCTGCTTATCATGCCGTTCTCAGATAATGTCACCTCCTCAGAGAAGCCCTCCCTGACCTCCTGGCTAAAGCAATGACCCCACGCCCTCATCCCTTCTTCTCTCCACAGCCCCTGCATACTTCCACCGTAAGACTCATCCCAACCACAGTGATTGTCAGTTTATCAGCTTCTTTATATTTAGAGTCTCCCTCCCCTGCTAGAAGGTGAGCCCAAGAAACACAGACCCTGTCTATCTTGCTCACAGCTGCATTCTCAGGACCTCCAGTAGACCCTGATGTTTGAAAAGTGGGCAGCAAATATTTATCACATGAATGCACAGAAGCTAGGATGTCGTGTAGTGTTACGGGGTGAGTGCTGAACCCAAGACTAGAGCCCTGGGTTTGAGCCTCAGCTCCCTGTGTGCAGTGAAGCCCTGCATTAGACCCTCTGAAGCTGCAGTGGAGTCAGGAGACCTGGGGTCTGGCCTGGGCTCTGCCACTGGCTGGCTTGGTGAGATCGGACCGCTCACCTTATCTCTTTGAGCCTCCTTTTCTTCATCTGTCCAAGGGGTTGGCACTGTCTACCTCATGGGGGACTTGTCAAGATTCCTTGAAATGGTGGGTGTGGAATCTGGGCAGGCAGACAGAGACTGACACATTCTGGGGCTGATGGGAGGGGAGTCTAGGGTCTGTCAAATCAAAAGCAACTAACCATGCCAAAGCCTGGTAGATGGTGCCCACTTCAAAAGAGCCAAGACAAAGCACCCACACTCTCTGGACTTCACCGAGTTTCCCTTTGGGAATGAGCTGCTAGGGAGCTCAGAGAGACCTTGGGCCTTCAACTGCAGAATTTTCTCCTACAGCATAAGTGTCCATTATGCAAACTGGCTATAACCAGATGGATAATTTAGAGTATACAGTTGGTCTTACATGGCCCCCTGAGGGAACCACAAGGGTGATAGGTGAATGGCTTTGAAGTTGTAACCTTTGCCTTGAGAGACTTCATCATAACGCTGGCTGAGATAGATGATAAAGAGGATAAAAAAATACCTTGGATGCTTTGCCCCGATGTCAGAGCTGATGGCCAGCCGTCAGAGAAGTAGCATGTGACCCAGCATCACGGCAGCTGCTGACATTTAGATTTTATGGCTGTGAACTCCCAGCTACAGAAACACTTTTACTGCTGGGACTCCGGGAGGAAAAATTATTTTTGTTATTGTGACTCTAAAGCTCTCTAGTCCAATCCCCCTTATTTTTTTCTGCTATCGAAACAATTTATTTTATAACTATGACCCTGAACTCAGCCAGAAACGGGCCACCATTGCTTAGCGATCTGTGTTCACTTGCTTGCTGGAGTGTTCTTTTTTTTTTTCTTTTTTTCATCTTTGGAAAAACATTAATGAGGGTAAGGCACTTAGCTCGGGATCTGGTGTACTGTAAGTGCTCTGTAAACACGGGTTGCTCTTATTCCTGCTCCTGTTTTATTAACAGAGTATATATAAACACACTTCTCAGTCAACAGTCTCAGATCCTTTGTGGGGGATGAGATGAATGGTAAAGAAATCCTAGGGGTATGGGGTAAGTTCCAAGTGTCTGCATAGAGTGAATTTGGTTCCATTTCCTGGGGATCCTATATCCATCAGGTAATGCCTGTCTGTCTCTAAAGCTGACTTAGATAAGAAGCCCGGAATTAGATGGGAGAAGGAAATTTACATAAAGTAAGAAGCTACCAGGTAGCTCCAAATAACCTTATCACTTTGAGGCCTCATGGCAACATTGGAAGGTAAGCCTTATTTTCCCCGACTTACAGACAGGGAAACCAGGTCTCAGTATGACTCAATAACTCACCAGGGGAATGGAGGTAGAAAATGGCCAGGCTGGATTTGAACCCAGATTTTTATGACTCTTACAACTGCAGTTCTCTGCTCTCCAGAATCAGCTCTCAGGTCTCCGCCACTGCTTTGGGGGCTGCAAAAAGTTTGAGCTTACAAGGTGTACATTTTTTGAAAAAGTAACTTCCTAAGTTGCAGTTTGTTTTTTAGTGTTCATTCTCCATATTGCATGGGCTTCCCAGGCGGTGCAGTGGTAAAAAACCTGCCTGCCAAAGCAAGTGACACAAAGACCCAGGATCAATCCCTGGGTAGGGAAGATTCCCCTGGAGAAGAAAATGGCAACACACTAGAGTATTCTGAGAAATCCAGAATTTCCTGGAAAATCCCATGAACAGAGGAGTCTGATGGGCTACAGTTCAGTGTTGTTGCAAAGAGTCAGACACGCCCGAGCGATTGAGCATGCATGCACACACTCCAGGTTGCAAGCAGCCCTGCTTCAGACCTCTGACTTCTCTTAACTGGTCAGACCTCTCTTCTGTAATCCAATCTGCAATGCTAGCAGAATCCAGTCAAAATAAGTTATCAGCTGTCAGAGCTGCTTAAATATTTCATGGTGGCCTGGATCAAGCTGGAGGACAGATCTCTCTGCTCTGGGGACAGGCAAGGAAGCTAATAGGTCAGCACTGGCACCAGATGTCCTGGAGCTGGGAGAAGTGGTCCATCAGATGTGGCAAGCTGACAATGGATGCTTCAGGTTAAGCATCTTTTAAGGACAGCAGTGCATGTTTATATGAGATCAAATTTTTAAATGCCTGATATAGATGGACATTGAACTTGGCCTTAAAGAATAAGCTGCTTTGGTGTTTATATAAACATTATACCAGTCCTTGCATGATCTTCTAAGAAACACATACACACACGAGACCATGAGGCTGGCTGAGCATACCAATAGGCAGATGGGTAAATAGAGGCTCACAGAATTTAAATGACATGTTCTCTGTTACCCTGGAGGTAATGGCAACTTGGGGGGGTCTTATCCCAGTTTTGTCTGTCTCCATCTAAGAGAAGTAACAGGTTATTGAAAAGATCTTGGAATCCAAAGAGAAAGGAAACCAAGGTTCTCTTCCAATCACTGCCTGGAGCAAGAGCACTTTCCTAGTCGGAGTTACAATTTCCATCTTCTGATGGATTTCTTGGGACTCGTTGCCTACAGTCTTTGTCCCTCCACAGCAGATCAGGTAGGGGCTTCTAGAGAGAGGGCAGGGAGATGCACCAAAGGATGAGAAAGCCATTCCAGTCCTGGGCCTGGAATCTCAGCCTAGGGATCATGGACAGCATGGGCAGAGAAACCAACTGCAAACCAGGAAGCTGCTTATGTGTTGGTTGTCTGTTTTTTAAGGGTTTGAGTGCAATGACAGAATGTTGATGATTAGGGTGAAATGTCAGTGAGATTAACCAACTGAAGCTTGCCTCCTAGAGCTGGTGGGCCCACACTGCTAGGGAAAGAAGGAACCTGAATTTGAACAGAGGGAGGGGAAGAGTTCTGAAAGGTGGTGGCTAACAAGTGAGAGATGCCTCGGTTTGGAATGCCAGCTCTCCACTTCTCATTCACCCAGAAATTATTTCTTGAATGCCTGCTACATACCAGGCACTGGGCTAAGTCCTAGAAAGTGAGATAATGAATAGCCCTCAAGGGATCTGCATTCCAGTTTGGGGGAAAAGATTATGGTCCCTAAACCAGAGGTTTCATGAATCCTAAGGGCTCTGCAGGAGACAGGACAGGATGAGATGGCGTGATTGGCAGGAGGTACGTCCAGCAAAGTGCTCTTGCTACAGGGAGGTGACAAGGAGTGACTTCAGAGGTGGACTTGAAGGATGGGCTGGAGCCAGCCCAAGGGAGAGGGTCAAGCAAGAGGAAGTAATTTGAGACTGTGCACACATTTTCAGCGGAAAATAACAGAAAACCCGACTCAATGTGGCTTAAATATTAAGGAAGTTTCTGACTTCCCTGACTGGGAGTTCTCAAGTACAAAGGCAAAGAGTGGGGGACACAGCAATGCTCAGCCATGTCTTTAGAATGTGGGATCTTCCATGTGACTCTCTGCCAGCCCCAGCATCCCAAGGCTGGGTCCCTTTTATGGTTGTAGGATGGCTGTCAGTAGCCATCCAAATACACTTCCAGGTGTATTTGGACCTGTGTCTAGGAGATGGAAAGAAGAAAACTTTTCCTATGTCATTTTGGAAAGGGAAGACAATTTCCCTGGGACACCTTCCCCACCACAGGACACTTTTCTTAAACCAGAACTGGGTCACAAACCCAATCCCAAACCAATGACAAGTGAAAGAGGTGGCACTACCCATGGTTAGACTAGAGATCTCTTCAAGAAAATTAGAGATACCAAGGGAATATTTCATGCAAAGATGGGCACAATAAAGGACAGAAATGGTATGGACCTAACACATGCAGAAGATATTAAGAAGAGATGGCAGGAATACACAGAAGAACTATACAAAAAAGATCTTCATGACCCAGATAATCACAATGGTATGATCACTCACCTAGGGCCAGACATCCTGGAATGCGAAGTCAAGTGGGCCTTAGGAAGCATCACTATGAACAAAGCTAGTGGAGGTGATGGAATTCCAGTTGAGCTGTTTCAAATCCTAAAAGATGATGCTGTGAAAGTGCTGCACTCAGTATGCCAGCAAATTTGGAAAACTCAGCAGTGGCCACAGGACTGGAAAAGGTCAGTTTTCATTCCAATCACAATGAAAGGCAATGCCAAAGAGTGCTCAAACTACTGCACAATTGTACTCATCTCACATGCTAATAAAGTAATGCTCAAAATTCTCCAAGCCAAGCTTCAGCAATACATGAACCGTGAACTTCCTGATGTTCAAGCTGGTTTTAGAAAAGGCAGAGGAACCAGAGATCAAATTGCCAACATCTGCTGGATCATGGAAAAAGCAAGAGAGTTCCAGAAAAACATCTATTTCTGCTTTATTGACTATGCCAAAGCCTTTGACTGTGTGGATCACAATAAACTGTGGAAAATTCTGAAAGACATGGGAATACCAGACCACCTGACCTGTGTCTTGAGAAATCTGTATGCAGGTCAGGAAGCAACAGTTAGAACTGGACATGGAACAACAGACTGGTTCCAAATAGGAAAAGGAGTACATCAAGGCTATATATTGTCACCCTGCTTATTTAGCTTATATGCAGAGTACATCATGAGAAACGCTGGGCTGGAAGAAGCACAAGCTGGAATCAAGATTGCCGGGAGAAATATCAATACCCTCAGATATGCAGATGACACCACCCTTAAGGCAGAAAACGAAGAAGAACTAAAGAGCCTCTTGATGAAAATGAAAGAGGGGAGTGAAAAAGTTGGCTTAAAACTCAACATTCAGAAAACTAAGATCATGGCATCTGGTCCCATCATTTCGTGGCAAATAGATGGGGAAACAGTGAGAGACTTTATTTTGGGGGGCTCCAAAATCACTGCAGATGGTGACTGCAGCCATGAAATTAAAAGACGCTTACTCTTGGGAAGAAAAGTTATGACCAACCTAGACAGCATATTAAAAAGCAGAGACATTACTTTCCCAACAAAGGTCTGTTGTCAAGGATATGGTTTTTCCAGTGGTCATGTATGGATGTGAGAGGTGAACCATAAAGAAAGCTGAGCACCAAAGAATTGATGCTTTTGAACTGTGGTTTTGGAGAAGACTATTGAGAGTCCTTTGGACTTCAGGGAGATCCAACCAGTCCATCCTAAAGGAAATCAGTCCTGAATATTCATTGGAAGGACTGATATTGAAGCTGAAACTCCAACCCTTTGGCCACCTGATGCAAAGAACTGACTCATTTGTAAAGACTCTGATGCTGGGAAAGATTGAAGGCAGGAAGAGAAGGGGATGACAGAGGATGAGACAGTTGGATGGCATCACCAACTCAGTGGACATGAGTTTGAGTAAACTTTGGGAGTTGGTGATGGACAGGGAGGCCTAGCGTGCTGCAGTCCATGGGGCTGCAAAGACTCGGACATGACTGAGCAACTGAACTGAACTGAATGGTTAGATTTGTATCTAAACACAATGGGATATAGGATAACCCTTCTGTCCACCCAGCAAGTGGACACATCTATCCAAATCAGAATTCTGTTGGAGGGGGGTGAGGAGTATTAACAAGACAACCAAGAGTACCCAATACAAACCGGCATGAGCTGGGATTGAGAGGCAGGAAAAGAAGGCAAATGGTACAAGAGGGAGGTGTTCTAGGAAGAGGGGAGGTCAGGGAGATGGACAGGAGACTTCTGATTCATGTGTGAGCCAGGCTATTACTCATCCATGAGAAATGAAGACGATAATCATACATTTCACAAATAAAGGCACCGGCAATTATAAAGCACGCCATTGTTTTATGAACCACTAAGAAAGAATCACCAGTATCACCCTATGACATGCTGTTAATTGTAAATTATGCTCTGGTTTCTCAGGTGTTAAAATGTGAAATAGAAATATGTGTAAATTCAAGTCACTGAAATATCGTGGTAGCAACCTCTGGGGCAGAGGTAGAACTGGAATTTAAATCCAGGTCCCCTGTTTCTCTTGCTATGTGAAGGTTTGATATCTGATTTTGTTTACCGCTGTGGTAGTATAGTTTCTGTGGGGGTGAATGTTAAGACCAGGCCTTACATCTAGAGCTGACGTGTTTGATTCCTGATGGGGTAGGAAACATACATGGTGGAGAGTGAAACAACCTAAGTCTGGTTTTTCTTGGGCCACTCAGCTGTGACAGGACCTTGGACAAGACCCACGTCCTCTCTGGGCATGTTTCCTCTTCTGCCTGTCCACGTACCATGAGGATTCTAGGAGCCTCCTAGCCCATTACCCGGCACATTTGCAGGTACCCAAGAAAGTTCTCTTCCTTTTTCTCTTGCAACTGGGTAAAGATTCAAATATAATTCCCCAGAGACAGAAAAAGCCTTTGCTCTCAACCCCTCTTCCAAAGCCACTGGCCCTAGTGCTGCATCGAGAGCCCACAGGACCTGGAGATGGACACCGCCATGGATTCCTCTGGATGGTGGCCGAACATGCTCTGTCCAGCCCACCACGTGCCGCCAACACACTTGCTATTTCAGTCAGTCACCAAGTGCTCCCATCTAAACCTCTTGAGGCTACAAGGTACCAAATGTTTTGAATTAATTGGCTTCTATTTTCCTTCCCCGTACATGTGCCTCGGTGCCTTTTTAGGGCAAGATTGACTAGAGGAATCCTTCCTGAATTCTGGCAGCCCTGATTGTACTTGGAGTTAATTATCTCTAATATGCTATACAATTCCCTCTGTACTTTTTATGACACAGAGTGGAGGCATAATTTATCCAAGTCGATCATTTGAGACCTTTTTCTACAAAAAGACAATTATTATGTGTGTGCCTTATAAAAATATTCATTCTGCCATCATTGTGTATCTGTGATATGTTTATGCAGGACACGGTTCTGTGCCAAGCATCACACTACCTCCCTTATAATTCATTACCAGGCTAACTGCTCATAAGTTTATCAGGTCAGTAGTCTTACCCCCCAGTTGGCAGAGAAAAATCTAAGTTCAGGATGAAGAGGGAGCTCCACCAGGACCTGTGTCCTTCCATGACTTAATTTTCCATAACCTCTAACAACTCGACTTCCTCCCTTTGTCCCCCAGCCCTGGGGCTGCTCCTAGCTTCCCTCTGTGGCTTCCCCATCCCAGGTTGTCCTCTAACCCCTTGCTGTGAATGACCTTTCCTCCAGGGCTCTGGTTGGTCCCACCCGCCCAAGACCACGCAGCTGACAGATGAGGGGTGACTCTGAGACCCCATGTTCTCCCTTTGCCCATCCTCTGCACTATTTTGCCCTCCAACCCTGTTATCCTGAGAACTGCTTTTTTGAGGATAAGAAAAAGAGAGACATGTTACATCTTCTAATGTCTCTGTATTTTTGATAGGACATTTAGAGGAAGGCAGGCCTTTTCAGAATCTGGTGAAAGGGCACGTGTTTTGCTTCCAAAACTCTGTTCAATTTGAGCCAGTTGACATCTCTCACCGGTTCCTTTTGACTCTTGTTCAGAGGTAGAATCAAAGATGACTTTGGGGGGCTGTGTTGAGTTCCCCAGTTTCCCATAACATAGCACACACACTGGGGGCTTAGAACAACAGGAATTTGTTCTCTCTCAGATCCAGAGCACGGAAGACCTGAGTTGCAGTGCCAGCAGGCCGTGCTCCCTCTGAGCCCCTGGGGGGATCCGTCCTGGTCTGTCCCCAGCTCCTGGTGGTAGTCGGCAATCTTCGGTGCTCCTTGGATCGTAGCTGTGTTACTCAGCCTCTACCTTCTCCCACGTGTCTGTGCATTTCCTCTTCTTCTAAGGCACCAGTCTTATGGGATTAGGGTCCCCCCCGCCCCCAACTCCAGATTGACCTCATCTTACCTAATTACATCTTCAACAGCCCTATTTCCAAATATACTCGCTTTCTAAAGTCGGTGCTGGGGAGGGGGTGAGCCTGGCTTCCAATGTATCTTTTTGAGTGACACCATCTAACTGATAACAGAGCTATCATGGAAGAATGAGGGTCAACTTCGTGGGGGTCTGTCTGCCACTTGGAGGTGGTTTTAGAAAAAAAGATTTAAGAACAGAAAAAGATCAGGAGCCACAAGAAACTTTAATTTTTTAATAATTTTATTTATTTATTGGCCGTGCTAGGTCTTTATTTCTGCACAGGCTTTTTCTCTATCTGCAAACAGCAGGGGTTACTCTCTAGTTGCGGTGCAGTGGGTTTCTTGTTGCAGAGCACAGACTCTAGGGCGCTCAAGCTTCAGGGCTGTGGCCCGTGGGCTCCATAGCTGCCCAGGACTCCCAGGCTGCCAGGGCTCTCAGGCTCTAGAGCACAGGCTCAATAGCTATGGCACACAGGCTTAGTTGCTCTGTGGCATGTGGAATCTTCTCAGTCCAGGGATTGAACCCGTGTCTCCTTCATTGGCAGGGAGATATCTTTACCATTGAGCCACCAGGGAAGCCCCCACGATAAACTTTTAAGGGCAGCCTTTTTTTTTTTTAAAGGACTGTAAGCAATATTTGCATACTGTGGCTCACATCCATTTCAGTTTCCATCTGGAAAGACAAGGATGGTGGTGGTGGAGACTCTGAGAGGTGGGTGATCAGACAGATCATTTCATAGAACTAACAGGACCTGTAGACCCAGGGTGTGCATGTGTGGTGGGGTAGGGGGATGATGGTAGGCTTTTAAAACATCCCCTTTTCTTGTGCTTCACAGAAATGTGTATTGATCTGCACCAATCTGTATAATATGCAAGAGCAGGGGGCTGGAAGGAGAGAAGGGGCAAGGGAAACCTGGGGCAAGGAGCAAGGGTCTGGAAGAAGAGAAGCTTTGGAGAAGAGTCTGCAAAACGCTAGCATCAGCCCCCTTTCCCCCTCTCTCCCTGTCTTCTTTCCTCTCTTTCATCCATATTTCTTCCAGGCCTCCTCTCCCCTCCTCCACTGACTTTTAATATATCCCACATCACATCTTTCCCAGTGGCTCAGTGGTAAGGAATCTGCCCACAATGCAGTAGACACGAGTTTGATCCCTGGGTCAGGAAGATCCCCTGGAGGAGGAAATGGCAGCCCACTCCAGTATGCTTGCCTGGAAAATCCCATGGACAGAGGAGCCTGGTGGGCTACAGTCCATGGGTTCACAAAGAGTTGGACACAACTGAGCACAAGGCACATATCCCACATCATGATCTTGCTTTAAAAAATAAAGTCAGGCATTAGGCCACCCAAAAGTCCCAGGTTAAAGGATCTAGCCAGGCAGAAGTAGGGACTCCTGAAGAGGGTGCACGGTGAGGAAGCTGTGGGTATATAGATGCAGCGTCTCCAGCAATGACGGGACACGGCCTGAGCTGTCTGCAGTCTGAACAGGCATTTAATGAACAATACAGAAGCTTCCCAAAGGCATTATAAAACAGTTATTCCCTTTTTATAACTTTATTTTCTGTTTAAATAGGCTGGAGTTCTTTTTTTAAGTGTGAATATTTTTCATATTTGGTATAGTTGGTTTTACGCATGTAATGTACACAAATGTAGTATCACATTTACTTGTTTCCTTTAATCAAGTAATTTACATGTAACTGATTCATAGTGGGATCACTATTGAAGATATTTCCATAAAATAACAGTTCTGAGTAATTTTAACCAAAATATTAGAACTGAAATAGAAAGTTGTTAAATCCCTGAAAACTCTTATCTTACTAAGCCATCAGTAAGATGATGTGATTGTCATTTCCATGCCATTTTTGATTGACTATCAGAATCCTTGAGTTAGTACATACATATATTCAGATGCCTTCTGCCAATAGATTAGATTTTAGAATTATAAATAGGCTGATGTTCTGATTGCAGTAGGAACCCTGACTGAGAGGAGCCACTGCCCTGCAGAATTAGAGGATCTGGGAGGAAGCTGAGTCGGGTTAAGAGAAAAGGACCTTGGGAGTCCCACTCTGCGTGATGTTTTCAAGACTTCTTGTTATAAGAAAAATGGAATTGATCCTCTTTGTGTTTAACTATAAGCTGTATCAATGACCAACTATGTGCTCAGCAAAATAATTGCGACCAAGAAGAAACTCTTGCAACATTTGAATTTCCCACGTTTAAATTCTTATTTTTTTTTAATGATAAACACCACATGTACATCAGGAAAAAATTCTTAGAGTAAACAGTAAAGCATAGATGTTTCCACCAAAATAAAAAGGCAATGTCTTCTTTGCTGATAGTGTTCTGACTGTTCCAAATGGAATTGTTTTAAAGTAACACAAGAGGTTTTTTAATTTTCCCCTTTTTCCCCAAAATAAACTTGTTTCTTTGGAGAACTGACTAAGTTTTCTTCTAATTGGTCAGACCAGCTCAAGGTTAACCAACAAGGCTAGGACATGACCAATGAAACCTGGAGATACCTTGTGATCTGGGTGTTGTTACTCTCACTGGTAGGCATAGTTGTCCCCATTTGACTGATGAGCAAACTGAGATCCAGAAAGACTAAGTGACTTACTTAAGGTCATAGGAGAAATAAGGTCTGACCACAGGTTTGGCAAGGTCTCTTCAGTACATGGAGCTGCCTTCTCACATATTCCAAGAAGACTGTAAATCTGTTTCAAGGTCAGTGATTCCCAAATTAATACATAAGTAAATGATGGAATCAACTAATTTCAGTTTCCAATCCTACTCTGTATAGATGATTTAGGAGGTTATTCAGGTAAGGTGCATTCAAAGATGGCTGCACATTTTTTTTGCCCCTTCTCCCATGAAGAGGTAGTGGTGGTTTACTCACTAAGTCGTGTCCAACTCTTTCGACCCAATAGACTGTAGCCTGCCAGGTTCCTCTGTCCATGGGATTCTCCAGGCAAGAATACTGGAGTGGGTTGCCATTTCCTTCTCCAGGGGATCTTTCTGACCCAGGAACAAAACCCCGGTCTCCTGCATTGCAGGCAGATTCTTTACTGACTGAACTACGAGGGAAGCCCTCTCCCACAAAGAGTCTATTTCAAAAACGGATTGACCTGTGACTTGCTTTGACTAAGAGAATTCAGCAAAAGTGATGCCATGAAACTCACGAGACTGGGCTTTAGATTTGCAGCTTCCAGGTTCACACCTTGGAAATGCTCCCTGTTGGAGTCCAGCTGTCCACGCCACATGGAGATACCACAAAGAGAACGGAATAGTCAGGTTGACAGCCTCAACTGAACTCCCAGCTGACAGCCAGGACCAACGACCACCCACTACGAGAGCAAGGCATCTCAGCCGAACTGAGCTTCTAGACGAAAGCAGACTTTGCTGACACCATGTGGGGCAGAAGAACTGTCAACCCTCAGAGTCATGAGAAATCATCTCTGGTTGTGGTTGTTTCAAGCCACTGAGTTTGGGGATGGTTTGGTACATAGCAACGGATGGACCGAGATACCTAAGTCATGTCCCTTGCCATATGATAGCTTACAAACAAACTTCTGGAGATCTCATATGCTGCTCTATACCCTTTTTATACATTTATCATCTGTGTAAATAGGCAGGACTTCTGATGAGAGCCACTGAAGGCATTTTTGCTAAGCAATGTCAGGATGTCTGAATTTTACAAAGACCCCTTTGGCTGTGACTTGGAGAACATCTGGGAGAAGGAGAACACGGGGAGGCAGGGAGGCCAGTTAGGAGGCCACCAAGGATGATGACCATGTCAACTTGGCGGTGGCAGGGAGGAAGTAAGCGCATAAGGAAGATGCTGAAGACGTAGCTTTACACGTCTTGGTGATACAGAGGTAGGGGTAAGGAGGATGTCCAAGTTCCTGACTTGATCAACTGGATGGATGGGAGTTCTGATCACAGAGATCAAGAGCCCTGGAGACAGAAGGGCAAGTGTTAGCTTCCTTCTTTCCTTAGTGTGTGATAGTGCTGAGCAGTTGCTGACTTCAAATCCAGCCTCTAATTTATCCTCCAACCTTAGGAGATGTGAAGTCTGGGTGGTCATTCCAATAAGCACATCTGATCATGACATATTTCTACTTAAGACCTCAGATATGCAGATGACACCACCCTTATGGCAGAAAGTGAAGAGGAACTCAAAAGCCTCTTGATGAAAGTGAAAGTGGAGAGTGAAAAAGTTGGCTTAAAGCTCAACATTCAGAAAACGAAGATCATGGCATCCGGTCCCATCACTTCATGGGAAATAGATGGGGAAACAGTGGAAACAGTGTCAGACTTTATTTTTTGGGGCTCCAAAATCACTGCAGATGGTGACTGCACCCATGAAATTAAAAGACGCTTACTCCTTGGAAGGAAAGTTATGACCAACCTAGATAGCATATTCAAAAGCAGAGACGTTACTTTGCCAACAAAGGTCTGTCTAGTCAAGGCTATGGTTTTTCCTGTGGTCATGTATGGATGTGAGAGTTGGACTGTGAAGAAGGCTGAGCACAGAAGAATTGATGCTTTTGAACTGTGGTGTTGGAGAAGACTCTTGAGAGTCTCTTGGACTGCAAGGAGATCCAACCAGTCCATTCTAAAGGAGATCAGCCCTGGGATTTCTTTGGAAGGAATGATGCTAAAGCTGAAACTCCAGTACTTTGGCCACCTCATGTGAAGAGTTGATTCATTGGAAAAGACTCTGATGCTGGGAGGGATTGCGGGCAGGAGGAGAAGGGGACAACAGAGGATGAGATGGCTGGATGGTATCACTGACTCGATGGACGTGAGTCTGAGTGAATTCCAGGAGATGGTGATGGACAGGGAGGCCTGGCGTGCTGCGATTCATGGGGTCACAAAGAGTCGGACACGACTGAGCAACTGAACTGAACTGAACTGAAGACTTTTCACGGCATCTCCATTTTTTAAAGGTGAATCCACAGTCCTCCATGACTTGCTCCTTACTCTTCCAGCCTCCTCCAAAACCTTTCTCTGAAAGTTCCAGGAACATGTGGGTCCCACCATGCACCATGCTCTTGTCTGTTTCCAGACCTTTGTTCCCACGGTTCCTTTTACCTGGATCATCCTTCTTCTCTTCTTTGTTCTGCTGAATCTTTTGTCAAGGTCCAGTCATCACCTCCTCCAGCAGCTATCCCATCCAAGAGTAGGCGTCAATCCTCCAAGATCTGAGAATACCCTCTGTTTACTTCTGGAGCCAGCCTGCTCAGATTCCATTGTAATGGCCTGTTTATGCATCTGGCTCTCCCTCTGGACTGAGAATTCCCTGAGTATTTGCTTCCTCAGAGTTGGCCCAGAGATGAGTGAGGTGAGTGAGGGCTTTTCCCCCTCATTACTTCATTTCTTAACTATATTATAATCGTCAGCATTTTTATTATTGTTCTTGCTTCTGCTTTTGTAAGGGAATCCTCTTAGGACAACACTGTCCAAACAAAATCATAAATGTACTTAAAGGAAAACAACAAACAAATAGCATTTCAGAGCTGAAAAACTGAAGAAAGAGGCCCAAAGTTTATACAGAGCTTCCCGTGGTAATGGTTTCAGTGAGAGGACAATGAGTCCCCGAGTAGTGTTCTACAACTCAAACAAGTCCCAGGGGACATATGAAAAGTCTAAGGAGTGTGAAATTGCACAAAATTGGAGAGCTTCAGCAGAAACCAGCTTCTGGGAGCTACAGCAGCCTGGCTTATCCCCACCTCTTCGATCCCAGACCTTTTGCCCAAACTGCTGGCAGGCTGGGGCTCCCCACCCCTGCCATACACCCTGGGGTGATGCCCCCAGCCTCTCTCCTAGGGCTGTGTTGGGCGGCAGAGCAGGGCCTGGAGAGAAGTCCTAGAGTACCAGTATTGCTGGTTCCATGGGAAAACTCAGATTCTCTCCAAATTCTCCCAGTGTCCCATCCCTGCCTTTCCTCAAGGACACTTGGCTGCAGATTTAGGCGGCTGGAGTGGTGAGCAGATGCCATGGGACCCCACCATCAGCACTGCAGGCAGCAGATCCCTGGGGGAGGCTGCAACCTGCCAACTGGGACAAGGCCAGTGACACAAACAGGTGAACTGGCCAAGGGTATGTTGGTAGAGAAAGGTGGGGGGTGAGGCAGATCAGGGTGCCCTGCTCCATCTCAGTTCATTTGCTGCTTCCCAGGCCCCACTGATTTTTTTGCCGAGAGAGAATGTCAGGCCAGGGAGGCCAGATCTTCTCATGTTTCTTCAGTTGTACCCAGAAATAAGAACTTTAATGTGAATTTCTCCCAATATTTAATACCAAACATGAGTTGATAAAATTTTAAAACATCCCTTGCCAAACAAAGCACAGGCAAGGTGGTCTCTTTTCTATTGACAGCATGTGTCCAAATTAAGATCCATATCTGAATGTTTGCCATAGCAGGGACCTTTCCAGGTCTGGTTTATCGATAAAGCCACAGGTGGAATGAGGTAGCAGAAAGATCTAGGGTGTCAGAAATACATGGGTTTGAATCTCAGCTTCACAGTTTTCTAGGTATGTGGTCTTTGCTGAGCTTTATTTTTCACACCTGTAAGATGGGCGCAATAATCGTTTGCATCACAGGCTGTTGGTTGCCTGCAAGCAGTCACTCCCTACCCCAACACTCTGACTGGTTCTTTCTAATAAGGAATAATTTTGTTCGGGCATTGGAGGGGCAGCAGTGAGCTTACTGCACTTATTAGAGAGAGGATAATGCCCTTTCGTGGAGATATCTTACATATCAAGCAGAGCCAAAGTGTTCAGGCAGACCTTAGGTCCTTTCATTCTGTCTTTATTTTCATCTAAAGACACTCGAAAAGGTACTGTTGTCCAGCCAGCTTAACCTGACGTGGGTCCTGCCTGAATTAACAGTCTAAAGTATACCTGGAGTGCTGTTCTCAAAAAAATATTCATTAAGCAAACAGAAAGGACAGTGAAATTGCCACCATTTAACTTCCCATAGAAGTTACTTCTCACCTCCAGCGTGTTTGAGGAACCTCCTCAAAACATGAAGTATGGGATGGCTTCTGTACAAAATGTCAGCTCAAATCTTTGACAAATGTAATGGATTGAGACACAGCTCTGGTTTTGCAGTAGAAGGGCTTGTGATCAAGAATTTCCCTGTACAATCTCCCACGTGGGGACTTTACCTTACTTACTAGACACCCACCTAATGATGCTCAGAAACTGGTGTAACTACCATTATCTCCCATCAGAGTGGAGTCCCTTCAAAGCTTCCCCAAAACTTTCTCAGGTACTCTTGGTTTGCTCTCCCCATGCTTTGTATTCCTTTTTCCTTTTCATTGACATCTCTAGTCCTACTTTCTAAGAATCCTTTCTTATTCCCCAAGCCTTCTGCATTTTCCCTTTTCAGGCTGCGCTGATCTTTCCTGCCCAACTGAAAGGGCTCAAGGGGACAGTGTGGATCAGTATAAATAGCACAGCAAAATCTCTCCGAAAAGGCACCACCACCTGGCTCCCCGTCTAGCTCTGTCCCTCTCTCCGTGGAGTCAGTTGGTCTAGGAGCCTTCAACGGCAGCCAGCTTCTCAAACTTCAACATACATATCCATCGTCTGGTGATCTTGCTAAAAGGCTGATTCTGCCTAGGTTGGGGCCTGAGATTCTGCAGTTGTAAATGCTGCTGGCCCCCAGACCACACTTGGAGTAGCAGCTCTAGACCTACGCTGCCAAACAAGACAGCCGCTAGCTGTTGAGGGGCTGTCAGGCATCTGAAAGGGAAGCTGGACTGAACTGAGATGGGTTGTCTGGAATTCAAAGACAGTATGAAAAAAAGGATGTACAATTTCTTAGGAATATTTTTTTACATTGCTTGCCGCTGTTGCTGCTAAGTCGCTTCAGTCGTGTACGACTCTGTGCGACCCCATAGACAGCAGCCCACCAGGCTCCCCCTTCCCTAGGATTCTCCAGGCAAGAACACTGGAGTGGCTTGCCATTTCCTTCTCCAATGCATGAAAGTGAAAAGTGAAAGTGAAGTCGCTTAGTCATGTCCGACTCTTAGTGACCCCATGGACTGCAGCCCGCCAGGCTCCTCTGTCCATGGGATTTTCCAGGCAAGAGTACTGGAGTGGGATGCCATGGCCTTCTCCATTTACATTGCTTACAAGTTAAAATGATAGTATTTTGCGTATGTTGGGTTAAATAAAATGGATTACTAAAATTAATTTGACCTGATTCTTTAAACTCTTTTTTTCCTTATGTGATCTAGGAGTAAATTTTAAATTCCACACGTGGCTGGCGCTTGTAGCTCCTGTTTTATTTCTATTAGATAGCACCTTTCTAGATCACACTCTAAGCACACATACTTAGGGACCATGGAAACCTTGCCCAAAGGGCTAAGAGCCCAATTCTAGAACCTGCATAGACTTTCCCCTGTTTGTCCTCCCAAAGGCTGAGCGAGCTGCCCTTGTGCACACCTGAAGGCCCAGTGGAGGCCAAAGTGCAGCTATTGGAGGGGAGAGGGAGTAGATGGTGGGGCTTAGACATGAGGCTGGGGTGCCCTCGTGCAGGTACAAGGTCTATCTCAGAACAGGACAGGGCCCAGGATGGGGGCAGGAACCAGTCCTGGGGCTGGGGACTAGCTCTCCTATGTCACAGAATTCTGAGGCATCTGAGATTTCTCAATTCCATCTTAGCCTTCCAGATTGTTAGGCAGATATATTTGTAAGGTGTGCGGACGGGCCTTATTTTATTTAACAGTTTGTTAGCTTAATTTATAATTTTCAATATTTAGACCTATGATATGTGTCGCTATTTGTGCTCTCGCCCTGGGCAAGTAAGGTAATTACTACAGAACTTTGTAAAGGCTGATGCGGGATGTCTGCAGTGCAGTGGAAGCCCAGAGGAGGACGGTGCTCTGTCTGCTTCACAGGGACCTTGAGTAACGTCGAATTTCAGAGGAAAAAGTCACAGCCCAAGGACCTCTGGTAAGTACAGTGGGAAGAACTTGAACCTGCTTATTTTTCCGTGACAGAAAAATAGGAGGAATGTGCTGGGCATCTAGCTACTGAGCTAGGGATCCCAGTGAGCAACCCAGCCAACCTGCTTTGCTCGTCTCCACTGACTCACATTTGTAGCCACGGAGCATCTGAGTCCTGTTTGTCCTCCCAAAGGCTGAGCGAGCTGCCCTTGTGCAAACCTGAAGGCCCAGTGGAGGCCAAAGTGCAGCTATTGGATGGGAGTTCCTTTCTCCCAAGGAAGCATCTATCTGCTTCCTTGGGAGAAAAAGATAATTGACTAAGTACTGTGAGGACCCAGTCTGGGAACTTAGTTCTTTTAAGCCTCCTGAAACCAACATCACGTGGAAGATGCAGGACTGCCAGGATTCGGATGCCAGATCCCATGCTCTGAGTCTGTTTCTTCATCAGTATAAAATGGGCTTGACAATACAGACAACCTCAGAGACACTGAAGGTTCGCTTCCAGATTGCCACGATAAAGCAAATATTGCAATAAGCAAGTCGCACAGTCAATTCTAAAGGAAATCCACACTGAATATTCGTTGGAAGGACTGATGCTGAAGCTGAAGCTCCAATATTTTGGCCACTTGATGTGAAGGGCTGACTCACTGAAAAAGACCCTGATCCTGGGAACAATTGAAGGCGAAAGGAAAAAGGGTCAGCAGAAGGTGATGTGGTTAGATAGCAGCACTGACTCAATGGACATGAATTTGAGCAAATTCCAGGAGATAGTGGAGGACTGAGGAGCCTGGCATGCTGTGGTCCATGGGGTCTCAAAGAGTCAGACATGACTAAGTTACTGAACAACAACAAGATGAATTTTTGTTTGTTTGTTTTTCAGAGCATATAAAAGTTCTGTTTACGCTATGCTGTACTCTATTAAGCAGGCAATAGCTTTCTGTCTAAAATAGCAATTTACACACTTTAAAAATACTTTATTGCTAACAAATGGTAAGCATCAACTGAGCCTTCAGCCAATTATAGTAGTAGTATCACTGATGGTTGATCCCCCTAACAGATATGATAATAAGGAAAAAAACTTTGAAATCTTGTGAGAATTACCAAAATGTGGCACAGAGACACAAGTGAGGAGATGCTGTTGGGAAAAGGGCACCCACAGCTTGCTCAGCCCAGGGTTACCACAACCCTTCAATTTGTAAAAAGAAAAACAAAACACGATATCAGCAAAGCTCAGTGAAGCAAGGTATGCCTGAAATAATGCCATAAGAAGGTTCTTAGGAAAAGGAATTGATATGCTGTTTATAAAGGACCTAAAACAGTGCCTGGCTCCACCCAAGCACTATACCAACACTGGTTGTTACTAACTCCGTCCTACAGATGGAACACCAAGGTGGAGAGCCGCAAGGGAGTCTGGCTTAAGGACCACACCTGGTTCAGTGGCAGAGCTGAGGCTCAGACCAGCTTTCCTGTGCTCCAAAGCCCGTGCTCTGTCCTGCTGTCACGTTGCCTCTCCCATGTGAGCATTTCTCAACCACAAAGATAAATGCGTCGTCTCTTTCATGTGGGGCACATTCGCCGAGCTGGAGAGAGAAGGCTAAAAATACTGCTGGGTGTAAATCTGATCCAGTGAGGACTGAGCTGTGGTGTGGTTGTGCAGGGAATGAACAGCCTGGCAGACAGGGCAGGGGACCTTGTGGCGGCCTCCGCATCCCCTTCAACTTCCTCTCCTGCAGCCTCCTTCCAGCTCACTCCTGGGCCTCAGCCCATGGAGCTCGTCCCTGATCCTAGAACAAGGCCAACTGGGGTCCTCTCCTGGACCTCACACACACGCCCAGACCCAGACCTCCCCAGGGCTGGCTGCGGGCTCAAATGTCACAAAAAGACCCTCGCCACCTTCCCTAAAGTGGCCTCTGCCACTTCCCCACACCAACCCTCACGCAGTAGCTCCTTATAGGCTGTGTGGCACTTAGCACAGTCTGAAATCCCTTTGTCCACCCTCGTTCATCTGCCCCTCTAGAATGGGAGCCCAAAACCAGCAGGCGCTGTGTTCATCTCGTCCACTGCTGCATCTCTGGAGCCTGCAATATGCCTGATGCCTGCTGCTGCTGCTGCTAAGTCGCTTCAGTTGTATAGACGGCAGCCCACCAGGCTCCCCTGTCCCTGGAATTCTCCAGGCAAGAACACTGGAGTGGGTTGCCATTTCCTTTTCCAATGCATGAAAGTGAAAAGTGAAAGTGAAGTCGCTCAGTCATGTCCGACTCTTTGCGACCCCATGGACTGTAGCCTACCAGGCTCCTCCGTCCATGGGATTTTCCAGGCAAGAGTACTGGAGTGGGGTGCCATCGCCTTCTCCGATGCCTAATGCCTATTCATCCTCAAAAATATTTGTTGGATAAATAAAACATGTGCCTGTAGAAATAAATGAACAAAGGGATGAAACCTCAGCTCTGGTCTGATTGTGCCACTCACTTGCTGTGTGATCTCAGGAAAGTTCCATGATGTCTCTGAGTCTCAATTATAAAATGAGAGCGTTGTACTAGATTAAAAAGGTCAAAGGTTACTTTGTGGGTAACACTGGGATCCAATAAGAAGTGGATCAAAGATGCCCATTCTGGAGCCCAGGGAGCAGCCAGAAGGCGGTGACAGATGTGCAGGCCAGAGAGAAATGAGTCTCCCAGGCTCATCAGAAGATAGCAGATAAGCATCACAAGCTGTCTCAGGTGACAAACTGTCGCCAGGGACCCGAGCCTGCTATAGACTACAGAATTATATGCGCTGCTGCTGAAACTTCTCTCTGTGTCTCTCTCTATTCCTCTCACTCACACACACAAAACCCTCTTCTGCCACCAACCTGCTTCATTACCAACTGGGTTTACAAGATTATGTGGTGACAACAGATGTTTAAGATTTTAACATTTTGATAAATATCTTCCCAGTGACAATTTGTATGTATCTAATTGACCCCTTTCCATATGCATCTCACAATAACACATACGGTATTATATATGTACCATGATACTATAATAGTATAAAATAGTGGTTTATGAATGGAGACCAAATCAAGATTAGGAAGGGCTTCCCCAGTGGCTCGACAGTAAAGAATCTGCCTGCAATTCAGGAGATGCAGGTTCGATCCCTGGGTCAGGAAGAGCCCCTGGAGAAGGGCATGGAAACCCACTCCAGTATTCTTGCCTGGAGAATCCCATGGTCAGAGGAGCCTGGCGGGCTACAGTCCATGGAGTTGCAAAGAATCGGATATGACTGAGCATGCACATATGCATGCAAGATTAGGGGAAAATAGGTTAGATTCAGACCAAGAAGAAATTGAGAACATAAACAAGCAAACAGAGGAGTTTTGCATTGAGCTTTTAAATCGAGTCTTCCTCTTGGTAGAAAAATAAAAGAAAAGAGCTAAATTCATTGAATCTTTGTTATGTGCCCAGCACTGTGTTGAGCAGGTGACATAAATGAGCCCAGCCCTCCACCAGACCTGAGAGGAAGGGTTGTTATCCAACCAACGATGGGGTTTGGAGGTTCTCGTGCCTTCCTAGAGATCAGACAGTTCTTAAACACTAGTCCTTTTGACCCTGTGTTTCTGCCCTGGAGCATGAGACTCTTCCTCTCTGGGGAGTCTATGACGTGTGCTGAGGATGTGGATATTGGCCCAAAGCCAATTTTATTTCATAAACCCAAAAGCAAGAATCCTACAGGAGATTCATCCCTAGATGAATGCACAACAATGTCCACAGTTTCAAAGGGAGAAACCGACCAGTCCACCAAGATACACCAACATCCACCAAATTGCTATAACACGGTAACGTTTCATGCACAAAACATAGAATGTTCATTATCACAAAATGGCTCATATGTCACCCTTACAATTGCTGGTAGAGAGAGGCGGACAGGCCCCAGGCAGCCAAACTATCCAGTTTCCCTTGATTTTTGTCCATATTACATCCTAGTACTGTTCTTACTAGGGGCTTCCCTGGTGTCACAGATGGCAAAGCATCTGCCTGCAATGCAGGAGACCCAGGTTCAATCCCTGGATCGGGAAGATTCCCTGGAGAAGGAAAGGGCACCTCACTCCAGTACTCTTGCCTGGAAAACCCCATGGACGGAGGAGCCTGATAGGCTACAGTCCATGGGGTCACAAAGAGTCAGACATGACTGAGCAACTTCACTTAAGACAAATATGAGAATGGAATTTGGAGAAAACATCCCCAGAGCGCTCTGTGTCCACACTCATCCCCAGAGCACTCTATCCACACTCTCACTTAAGTGTGAGCCTGGGTTCTGGCATCTGAAAGAACTGAGCTCAAGCTCTGGCTGTGCCCTCACTAGATTCCTTTGGCCAGTTATCTACCTCCTCTTCTATTAACAGCACTGACCCCATAGGATTATTGTGCAGGTGAAGGGGTGAGATACTGGCTGTTAGGCATTTTGTTGCATGTCTGGCACACAGCAAGTACCTAATAGATGAGAGTTATAATTGTTCAGTAGCTTAGACTACAGCCCATCTCTGGACAGTCACTCCAGTTAGGGGGCTGTTGTACTTTCATTGGCCTGGCCTGGATCAGAGAGTTACATTCTGAGAGATGGTATTGATTGCAGCGTGGGCCTGAACTTGGGGTTGCAAGAAGGAAAACATGGCCAGCAGTGATTAGGAGACTGTGGCAGGGATCGAGGCACAAGATGGTGGTGGTTTGAAAGAGTGAGGCCCCTGTGGTGCCAGAGCTGAGGTCCAGGCATTGTGCTCCTGGTAAGCTGTGGGTAGTGAGTAAGGTTTTCTCCAAGCTATACTAGTAGCCCTGCTTCTTCTTATCCTTGTGCACAGGGACAGAGAATGCCTGAGGGACCGAGAGGAGGCAACACATACCGTAGGTATATCTGCAAGGCTGAATAACAGCCTATCCTTCCTGTATCAGGTCAGCAGATAGTGCCCTTCTCAGACCTGGATTGTTATAAAAAGGAACCCCTGGAGGAAGGGCTTACTGCAGAGCCAGAAGAAAGCTCAAGAGCTCTCTGCCAGCCATGCTAACCGTGAGCGATGGGCAGCCCTATGGGTGAGGCCTTGGGAACTGTCTACCCCATGCCACTACTGCTCATCCTTGATTGCAAGCGAGTCCCTGGGTTTCAAAACAGGAAGTAACTCAACTTGGGTTGCTGTTCCTGGCAGCTTCCCTTCCCGGCATCCCCTCCTTCAGACAACTGGGCAAGACAGCTGTTCCGCAAAGAGTGAGACCGCACCCTACAGAGGACTCTGGGGCAGGGGCAGGATGTGCGATGGCTGGAGGGGGACCCTGGGAAGCACGGCAGAGCTTCAGCACGGTCCACCGCGTCTGTGCAAGACATGCTTGGAACTGATCGAGCAAGAATCACATGAGAGGGAGAGGGGCATGATGGGAGTGCAGAGCTAGCCATGTGCCACATGATAGGTTAGGATATTTTATTTTGGGATGGCTTTCAAAGACCACTGAGAAGGGCATGTTGCATCTTTTATGGGACAAGCTCAGAGTTAGTGAGTGGTGCAGCCAGGACTCACATCTCTGTCTTACTCCAGATGTCCATTACCTTCTCAGTCAATCACCTGGTTGTCTGCACCTCCACAATGAACCCATGACTCCAGGAGGTTTTTTCCCCCCACTGAATTGGAGAAGCATTCAGAGCAGTCAGAGACTGCTAGCATCTACTGCCAGGAGTTAAGAACAGCCTCATAGCTGTGTATATATATGTGTATATATACATACACATATATGCACACACTTTGCATATTGCGGAGGGTAATGAAAACGTTAGGGCTTATCACTATAAGCAGCTCTACTATTTATCACACTGACTCCCCTCTTAAATTAGAACAGTCTAATTTCCTTGAAGTCAGGAAGCACCTCTATCAGTTCCATCTTGTTCATCCAAAGGATGGTGCCCCATCAATATCGCACACATGGCAGGTGCTGGCTGTATTTTGCTTAAATGGAAATGAATTGAATTGCATGTTTTATCTGTGCCTCACAGTTCTTTGGAATTTAAAGGGAGCTGGTAGTCCACAAATTTTATTGCCTTGTCAATGGTAAAGAGCTTTTCAAAAGGGAACATTTTCTTTAAACTCCAAGGGGGTTGGTAAACATGGGTTTGAAGGAGTATAAAAGGGGCTCATTTCTCAGAGCGGTCTCATGTCTCATACATACACAAGTGAGCTATGTCCAAAGCTCTTATTATGCTTTTCAGTTTGGCTTTGATGAAAGTCTGACCAACACCCTAGGGCCTCCCCAGTTTGTCTTGCCAGAAACCAAAGTTCCCAGCCATTAATCAATGTCTGGTCCCAACCAGGCTGAGAATAGGCCACTTGCCTGTAAAAATGTTCAAGGAAACTGCCAGTGGCTTTGGGTAAAGGTGATGTGAGTGGGAAGGACAGAAATTAGCAGAGAAGTGGGGTTGGGTGGATAGACGACGAGAGACCGTCATCAGTGGTTTCATCCAAAGCAGGGTGTGATTTTAAGAAAAATGAAAATAAAATAGAAAGGAAAGAGTAAGGTCAATGTCACTTCCTAGTTCATCCTGGGTTGGGCTTCAAACAGTGATTCTTTGTGTTCAGCCTTTTCTATGAGGAAAGATGTGATTGCAACTGAAGTACATTGATTAAACCAAAATAACTTTCCCTCAATTTGCTGGTTGCTTGAGAATACTCTGGAGACCTCACTTTTGTTTTGAGTTAGCCATTTGGGAGCTTGGCGCCAATCCTTGTACAACCATTCAAAATGAGTGAACTAGAAAAATGTCAGGAACTACACAAGGACATATAGTACAGTTTAATTAGTTTAGAGAGAGGGTAGGTCCCCTCCCCTTCTCCCTAAACATCACTCAAGTAAATTGTTTTTTTTTTATGGTCTTGTTAAAATAATTTCATGGTTGCAGTTTTGTTCTCAAGCTAACTGAGCAGGACCGCGTGGGTTATTAAAAAGGGTAGTCAGCCTGGTGAAGGTGGGTGCACTCTCTCTGCTTTTAAAAAACAGAGGGGTTTAATCACCTGGCTTGTGCAATGGCATATGAAAGAAACCAATCTTGAATGTCAGCACAAGGCTGAAGCGCCTGTTAATAACAGTTGCTAGCTAGGAAATTCTTTTGCTGACTTTTATCAGGAATTTTCCATAGTAACTAAGGCTGCCCACGGCAAGGCGGCCAGTGGGATTTTCATTCCATCACACACATTTTTCTGTTCATCGTGGTATGGAGAACATTACTTACTGGAACATGTGACCAGAGTTATGCTCTCTGGGAGTGGAACCCTTGCTGTTCCTCCTCCTCGGGGCAATTCCTCAAAAAGATTGGAGAACTGTTCTCTTTAAAGGAAGACATACCACACTGGTTTCAAGATATTGGTCTGGTGCATTCATTCATTCCCAGCCCCAGATCACACTGTGTTGCTCTGTCTCAATAGACATCTTGTGGTCACAAGGGCAATCAGCGCCCTCCCACCTGACGTGGGAACCAGGCTCTGATGGCACAGAACCATCACTCCTTTGCAGAAGAAACTTTCATGGCTCCCCAGGACCCATGGGATAAAAGGAGGTCTTCTAAAGCCCAATGTTCAAGGTCATTAACAACCTAGCCACAAACCATTGCTGCCTTTTTTCCCCTTTCCCCATGCTGCCCCAGCTGGACCCCAACCTCAGTAACTGACTCTTTTTGGCTTCCTTAACAAAGGCTCTTCCCAATATCACTTCCATTAAGGTATCTACTCTAAGATAAATAAATAAAAACAGAAATAACAAGTATTGGCTAGGTCGTGGAGATTTCGGAACCTTTGTGTTCTGTTGGCGAAAATGTAAAAGGACCCAGGAGCTGTGGAAAACAGTATGTCAGTTCCTTTGAAAATTAAAAATAGAATTATCATACAATTGAGCAATTCCATTTCTGGGAAAAGAGTTGAAACCAAGGAGGCTTATCACTTAATGCTATAGAATTTCAGTTTTAAAAATTGAAAAGAATTATGGGAACAAGTGGTGGTGATGGTTGCATAACATTGTGAATGTATGTAATACCACTGAATTGTACACTGAAAGCTGGTTAAGATGGTACATTTTATTTTAAGTGCATTTTATTGCAATTTAAAAAAGATATGACAGAAAACCATAGAATTCTGTAAAGCAATTATCCTTCAATTAAAAAATTTTTTTAAAAGATAAAGAATGTCCTTTTCCATGTCTGTCAGACAAAACCCTTTTCATCTGTCCTCTTTCAAGACAAACACAAATAGCATTTCTTGTAGGGCCTTAAAGGCTGTGCAGTGCAGGCAGGGAGGCTGCCTCAACAGCACTGTTTAGAACTACCTCCAACTGAAGCGTTTATAGAAGGGTGTGTGTGGGTTTCTGTGTGTAATAGACAACTGCCTTTTGAGCCATTTACCGTGGAGACGATGGTGACTCCCTAGAGCTTGGCTATTCCAAGTGAAGTTTGCAGCATCAGCCTCGTGTGAGAGTTTATTAGAAATGCATAACCTCAGACCCCACCCCAGATCTACTGAATCAGAGTCTGCACTTTTACCAAAGCTTCAGGTAAATCATCTATGCGTTAATATTTGAGAAGTCTTGGTCTTCAAGGGCCCAACTTCATGAGAGCCATCTTTCATTCCTCCATGGTACATGGTTCAGTTCAGTTCAGTTCAGTCCAATCGCTCAGCCATGTCCAACTCTTTGTGACACATGGACTGCAGCACACCAGGCCTCCTTGTCCATCACCAACTCCTGGAGTCCACTCAAACTCATGTCCATTGAGTCGGTGATGTTATCCAATGCCAGGGTTCAGCCCCGGTTGGACCCAGGGATTCCCTCAGGAGGACAGCGTTGGCAAAAGAATAGCAAAAGGGGAGAGACAGAGGCTTGAACTAACTGGTTTATGCAGAAAGCCAGTAAAACCTGTGACATCAGGTTTGCACTGACCACGGAGGCCACAGGAGCCCTCTCAAATTGCGGAAAGTGCCCCACCTTAGGCACCTTCTCAAGTGGGTCTTAGAAGCCCAGGCAAATAAGTGGTCTCAGAGGGCCCCCACACTCCAAATTAGTCATCCTGAAGGAAGAAAAGAGAAAAAAAGGAGAGAAAAGGAAACAAGAAAGAACGACATGGGGAGACCAAGCTTGATGAGCATGGCCCACACTTTATTTTCCAAAGTAGTTTTTATACCTTAAGTTGTGCATAGAGAATAATGGGGGGTGGGGAGGTAGAGTCATGCAAGGTCAGCAGTCCTTTTATCGAAGCCAGGCTTTCTTTCTGCAAACTTATCATATGCAAAGGCTTTAGGTGATTTACATCATCTTCTGGCCAGGAGGCCTGTTAACATTTTATGACCCTTTCTTCTGAATAATGGTTAGTCAATCAGAAAACTTATTTTCTCTAAAGGTGATTATTCTAAAGTCAGGTGCCACCCTCCGAAAGCATTAGATAAAGTTGCATTCCTATAGGGCAAAAGTGTGGTGGGCTATAACAAGAAAAGAATTAACTCAAGGGTCCAAGGTTACAAACATTAAAGCTACTACTTACATTTCTATATACCAACTTTATTAATCAATACACTCCCAGGGACACAGTAGGTAAGGGATATGGAAACTTGGCAGCAAGCATTAGCTCAACAAAGAAATCCTCTACTAGTTCTATTCTAACAATTTTAACTCTCTGAGAAGCTCTGCACTGTTAGAATATCTTAAGCTTCCTGTGCCTCTCGTGGTTGGAAGGCTGTGAACAATCACATGCGTAGCTGCAGGAGTCCGAACAAACCTGTCAGGCAAGCTAGAAAGTCATCAGAGGGGTTTGAATTGAAACACTCCTATTATGCCCAGGAGACTTATTAACTAGAGTTTTAAGTTAATTTTCTTCAGAGAAAGGTGGTCGGGGATGGCCCCCCATTAATGTCAGAGGAGTTGGTAAAAGTCATAAAATAGTAAAACAGACAGATTCTGGTTTTGGGGTAGATGCTCAGGCAGATCCAGGGGGGCCCTCGAGTCCTGACTCACCTTGCCCGTCAGAGCTCTCCCGCATGACCTTGTCATGGGTGGGAACTCCCATGCTGGCTTCCAGCATCCCAACCATCTCATACTCTGTCATCCCCTTCTCCTCCTGCCTTCAGTCTTTCCCAGCATCAGAGTCTTTACAAATGAGTCAGTTCTTCACATCAGGTGGCCAAAGGGTTGGAGTTTCAGCTTCAATATCAGTCCTTCCAATGAATATTCAGGACTAATTTCCTTTAGGAAGGACTGGTTGGATCTCCTTTCAGTCCAAGGGACTCTCAAGAGTCTTCTCCAATACCATAGTTCAAAAGCATCTATTCTTCGGTGCTCAGCTTTCTTTATAGTCCAACCCTCACATCCATACATAACTACTGGAAAAACCATAGCCTTGACTAGACATACCTTTGTTGGCAAAGTAATGTCTCTGTTTTTTAATATGCTGTCTGCTGCTGCTAAGTCGCTTCAGTCATGTCTGACTCTGTGCAACCCCTTAGACGGCAGCCTACCAGGCTTCCACGTCCCTGGGATTCTCAAGGCAAGAACACTGGAGTGGGTTGCCATTTCCTTCTCCAATGCATGAAAGTGAACAGTAAAAGTGAAGTCACTCAGTCGTGTCTGACTCTAGCAACCCCATGGACTGAAGCCTACCAGGCTCCTCCGTCCATGGGATTTTCCAGGCAAAAGTACTGGAGTGGGGTGCCATTGCCTTCTCCGAATATGCTGTCTAGGTTGGTCATAACTTTTCTTCCAAAGAGTGTCTTTTAATTTCATGGCTACAGTCATCATCTGCAGTGATTTTAGAGGCCCCCAAAATAAAGTCTCTCACTGTTTCCCCATCTATTTGCCATGAAGTGATGGGACCAGATGCCATGATCTTACTTTTCTGAATGTTAAGCTATAAACCAACTTTTTCACTCTCTTCTTTCACTTTCATCAAGAGGCTCTTTAGTTCCTCTTTGCTTTCTGCCATTAGGGTGGTGTCATCTGCCTATCTGAGGTTATTGATATTTCTCCCAGCAATCTTGATTCCAGCTTGTGCTTCTTCCAGCCCAGCGTTTCTCATGATGTACTCTGCATAGAAGTTAAATAAGCAGGGTGACAATATACAGCCTTGACGTACTACTTTCCCGATTTGGAACCAGTCTGTTGTTTCATGTCCAGTTCTAACTGTTGCTTCCTGACCTGCATACAGGTTTCTCAAGAGGCAGGTCAGGTGGTCTGGTATTCCCATGTCTTTCAGAATTTTCCACAGTTTATTGTGATCCACACAGTCAAAGGCTTTGGCATAGTCAATAAAGCAGAAATGGATGTTTTTCTGGAAATCTCTTGCTTTTTCCATGATCCAGCAGATGTTGGCAATTTGATCTCTGGTTCCTCTACCTTTTCTAAAACCAGCTTAAACATTTGGAAGTTCACGGTTCATGTATTGTTGAAGCCTGGCTTAGAAAATTTTGAGCATTACTTTGCTAGTGTGTGAGATGAGTGCAGTTGTGCTATAGTTTGAGCACTCTTTGGCACTGCCTTTTTTGGGTTACATGGTTACACAGCAGAATTAGTCTAGAACTTTTTAAATATCACATCCACATAGGGCTTACCTGATTCAGCAGGTCTGGGGATAAGTGAACTCTGATCAAGTGTAGATTTTTAGAGTTCGTGGGTGATTAAGATACACAGATAGGGTAGAGAACCAATGGCTTAGCCCAGAGTTCCTTAAACTTGAGTGTTTTATCAGAAACACTGATTCTGATAAAACACTGATTTTATTGAAAGGTTCATTAATTCAGGTTGCTGGGTCCCACCTGGAATTTCTGATAGAGTAGATCTGAGCTGGGGCTCAGAATTTGCCCTAACAAGTTTTCCAGTGATGCTTCTGTAGGGATCACACTAACAGCCATAGGTTTAACACATAGAAAACACTTGTTGGGTATACAAACAGAAGGGACAATTAGAAAAAAAATTAGATTCCAGAAATGTCCAGTGTTTTAGTTATCAGTGGTTGTGTAACTAGCCATCCCTCAACATAGGGGTATAAAGCAATAATAATGTATTATTTTTCAAAATGCTGTGGGTTGACTGGGCTCAGCTGGATGGTTCTTTTGCTCCATATGGTGTAGCTGAGGGCACTCTGCCTTCCACAGGAAGCTTAGCTGGGCTACACTGGGCTACACTGGGCTACACCCCAAGGTAGTCTCTCACCTTCAAAGTTTCTTTCCACTTGTTGGCTTCTTATCCTTCAGTAGCCTGGCCCAAGCTTCTTTAAAGCATGCAGTTGGCTTCCAAGAAGAGAATGAAGTTGTCAGTCTTCTTTTTAAGGCCTGAGATTGGAAGCTCCAGACCATGTTCTGCTGGTTATTATAAACCAACCCCAAGGCCAGCTTATATTCAAGGGAAGGAAATCTAGACTTTCATCTCTCAATGGGAGGAGCCTCAAAAGAACTGTAGCCGTCACAACCCCCTCATATCTATTTTCTTTACAGAGGACAAATTAAGAGACTGAATGAGAAATACCTGAAATCCCATTCATCTGTCAGTTGGTCAGACCAGCAATGTCTATCCCAGCCATCTCTTGCTCTCCACACTGGATCTTCATGGCTGAGAATTCAGTAGTGGGTGTCAGCTTTGCTCAGCATTCCTGCTTAGTCAATCTCTCTTTTTTTCCCTCTGACCTAGGCTTTCTTCCTGTATCATCTATTATGCCAAAGATGGAAGGGGCATGGGAGAATTGGTCCGTGGGTAAAAAACCACTCTATACAGAGGGTTCTTCTATAGGACTCAGATGCTCAGATAGTGAAAGCTCCTAATCAGTGCAACGAAACACTGACGAATCTCTTAACCTTTGATCTTCACATGGCAAAAAGATAAAAATGTTGCGGAAATGAATGAAAACTTGAATGACTCTGCCTATGGTCCATTCAAGTGGGAGGTTTTATTAGTCGTTAATACTATTTTGGCTTTTCTTCCTCCAGTAACCATCCTATCTGGACAGTCTATAGAGCTCTGTCTCAGGGGTATTATCTCATCACCAGCCATCAGGTGGTACAATTTACCTCATGCTGCCCACAAGGAAGCTGAGTTTCTAAGAATGGAAGTTGCCTAAGATCATTATAATAGCTACTGGAGTTCACATCCAGGACTCCTAGCCATGAACCCTCTCCATGAATTTGTTTCAGGAAATTCCTTCCAGGAAAGAACTTAATTGAACATCCTGTTGTCAACCTAACACACCTGGAGGAAATATAATTTTGACCTCTGTTACTTAAAGTGTGTTGGAGAAGGCAATGGCACCTCACTCCAGTACTCTTGCCTGGAAAATCCCATGGATGGAGGAGCCTGGCGGGCTGCAGTCCATGGGGTCGCTAAGAGTCGGACACGACTGAGCGACTTCACTTTCACTTTTCACTTTCATGCATTGGAGAAGGAAATGGCAACCCACTCCAGTGTTCTTGCCTGGAGAATCCCAGGGAAGGGGGAGCCTGGTGGGCTGCCATCTATGGGGTCGCACAGAGTCGGACACGAATGAAGTGACTTAGCAGCACTTAACGTGTGTACTCAAATCAGCAGCATCACCACCCTGTGAGGGTTAAATCTTACATCTTAAACCAGAGGCTACATTTTTAACAAGGTCTTTAAGTGATTTGTGTGCCTTCCAATTTGGGGAAGCATGGATTTGACACAATTTTGGAGTCAGAAAGGCTGGGGTCAAATCCTGCCTTGCTTACTTACTATCAGTAATTACATGACTTGGGCAAGTAATTTTCTAAGCAACAGTCTCTTTATTTGTAAAACAGTAATTAAAAAAAAAAAAAGCACCTGCCCTCCCAATGTTATTGTGAACATTCTACAAGTTAATGAACAGATAGTGTTCTTGCAAACCGCCTGGCTCCTAGTAAATGTTCAGCAAGTGTGTGCTACTATTATTATTGTTAAAAATAATCACCTTCCTGATTAGAGATGGCTCATGACTCCTTGCTGTGAAAACCAAATTCTCCACCCATATTCAGAAACTGCAAAAGAAAGAAGAGACAGAGACTTTGCCCTTGAGATGCTCTCAGTGCAGTGAGAAAGAAAGGGCAGCTGTGTCAGAAAACAGGCAAGCAAACTTCTCCCAAGGAAATCTCCCCACGGAGCCTGCACCCTCACCGCCTAGATGGACTGTCTGATGAGGTGCCACGGGGAAGAGACATGGCTCCGGAGCTTGTTAACTAACTGATGAGTCAGGGGCGACAGCCACCGAAGCGTGAAGGTGGAAACACACACAGAAGCCCCAACACAGCCGGGCCTGCCAGGGCACACGTCCCCTCCCTTGTCCCCCTCTGTTGAGGGCAGAGAAGGGTGGCAGGCTGGGGTGAGTCTGGAGCGGACGAGGGTAGTGTGGGATCTGGACTGGTCCCACTTGGGGCAACAGGGGACACTGGGGCCTGAGGGACTGAATGAGCCTGGATCTATAGGGGACGGCTGGGCTCCAAGTCCTGGGGGCAAGTACACTCGTTGATTCTACATCCAGAGCTGGTAATGGCAGGATGGATGTGCCCAGGCGGGAGTACACAGGCAGAGACTCTAGGTACGTGTTCCTTAAACACTAGGAGCTGGAGAGGGTTAAAGTGAGGATAGGGGTCCTGAGGGCTGCATTGAATCATGATACTGTAATAGTAACAATTGACATAACAACAACAATAATAATAAACCATGTATCAAGTGCTTAGTGTGTGTCAGTGTTTTCTATGTGTTACCTTATCCTCACAAGTATATGAAATCAATACTCTCTTAAATAGATGAGAGAATTGAGTAGAAGAGATGGTAGACTACTTGCCTATAGCCACACAGCTAGGCTGTTGGGCTCTGAGAACTGACTCTCTTAACTGTCAAACTGGATTGAATATCAGCTGGTCTTTGATGATATTTTGTGGGGGAGCAGGGAGGGGCTGATATATGAGTTGGGGGCAAAAGTTGAGATAAACTATGATACTGCTTTTTGAGGAGGTGGCCACTGTAGAGATGAGGTCACTCTTAATTTTACTTTGTCAGTCCACCTGGGACAGGTGCTGATAAATGACGCACAGATCCAGGTTCTGGGAGACACATCTAGGTCCAGCATGCCTGCTTCAAACATCTCTATGCAAACAACACAGAAGCAGAAAAGGCTGCTGTGGCTGTGACTTTCTTCTAACCAATGAAACCAAGATGGTGGAAGGGTTGGTGCCATTCTTTCTCTTTCTGATTTCCTGCATGCCCTGGGTCTGTGCAAGTCCTTCCCCAAGCCCAATTTGACTTTAAGTTGCTCTACCTTCTCGTCTTCTCTGATTTCTCCACACACTTCCTCAAGCCTCCTTATTTATGAATTTCATAGATGTGGTCCCCAAAAAGGAAGAAGCTTTGGAAAAATCCCAATTTATCCAGCATGTGGTTAGAAATGACCCGTGAACCAAAACAGCCCATGAGCAATGCTCTCCTGTAGAGACTAAGACCATTCAGTTGAAGAGAAAAATGAAGCAGTGGAAAGAGACTTGGTATTGGCTTGGACAATCTCTGCAAATTCCAGCTCTGATTCTCATTAGCAGTGGGATCCTGAGTAGTGACTTGCCCTCTTTAAGCCTGTGTTTCCCTCTCCTATGCAAAATCCTTGAGTTTCCCCTATTTCTCTGCATGATATAGGCCCCACTAACCTTGCCGGTCTCAATTCTCACAATTCCCCATTAGTTAGGATACTTTGGGCTTCAAATTACAAATGAACAGTCACTTAAGTCACAAGATGTATATTGTCTAGCAAGAAGTCTGGGGGGACTGCTTCCAGATTCGCTTCAGCAGCAGCCTAAGGTCCAGATATTTGTTCCATATCTCCCCAGTTGTCTTGGCCTTCCCCTTATGATTGCAAGACAGTTGCCACAGCTCTAGGCATTACACTCACACATAACACTGAGGACCTCTCCTCCTTGACTTCTTTGCTTTAATCTGAAGTTTCCCAGGAAACGTCTCTTGATATCTTTTTGGATGATACTATGTCACATGGCCATCTCTAACTGCAAGGGAGTCTGTATATCTTGTTTCTGTCTGTACTGTAAAGCCAGTAAGAGAGGAGTGGGTTGTAAATGGATACTGAGAAGCCAAGTAATACTGTCTGCTATGTTGTGCTGTGCTGTGCTGTGCTTAGTCACTCAGTCATGTCTCTGAGTCGACTCTGCGACCTCGGACTGTAGCCTGCCAGGCTCCTCTGTGCGTAGGGATTCTCCAGGCAAGAATACTAGAGTGGGTTGCCATTCCCTCCTCCAGAGGATCTTCCCAACCCAGAAATCAAACCAGGGTCTCCTGCATTGCAGGCGGATTCCTTATCCTTAACCCAAATCTTGTCCCTCTTATGTGCTAATTCACTCAGTGTTCCCTAAAAGAGAATATAATTTCAACTTCTATTTCATTACATATGCTAGTTTCTTCTGCCTGGAAATACTTTCCTTACCTTCTTCATCTGAAAACCCTAACTTACCTTCCAAGATTCAAGTGTACAACATTTTCCTTCAACATCACTTCCACTCTAAAATCTGAGTTCACTGGACCTCCCCTCTGTGAATGTAAAGCTTTTCTGATTTATTTCTACATCCTAGAATATAGCATATTACCTAACAGAATACAGGAACCCATTAAATGTTTATTGAGTAAATAAATTAGAATAATAGTTACTGCCTCATAGTCATTATTAAGTTAAAAATGAGATAATTTATGAAAAATAGTATACATTTTTATTCACAACTGATATAATGATGTAACTAATTTCAGGTAGCATGCATTGAGTACTTTCCATATGCCTGCCATTATTCTAAAGACATTACACATCTAACTCATCTAATCCTAAAAACCCTATGAAGCAGGTGGATTAGTTAGCACAAAAGCTAAGTTTTGCTGAAGTAACAAACAATGCTCATATCTCAGTGGTTTAAACACCAAAAATTTATTTCTCATCCATGTTAAACATCCTTTATAAGTTGAGGGGCTCTCTATTCATTTTAAGCATTTGGGAATTCAACTGACCATCCTGTAATGACAACATCCAGCACACATGGCCTCCTTGGTCTAAGCAACAGAGAAAGAGGGCACGGAAAACCCAGCCCAGCTCTACATGCTCCTGTCCAGAGTGTGTGTGACTGAAGGAACTGGTGAGAGCTGGTAGCATCTGCCACTCAGATATTTAATTAACAGATGGAGAAACTGAAGCAGAGAGAGAAGGTAATTTGTGCAAGATCACGCGACTGGTAAATGGTTGATCCAGGATTCAAACTTGGTTTATATGAATTAGAGCAGAGGTTGGCAAACTTCTATCAAGGGTTAAATAGTGAATATTTTAGGCTTTGCACGTCACCCAGTTTCTGTTATCAGAACTTGTGTCCACCGTTGTGGTGAAAAAGCAACCTCGAACAATACGTAAATAAATGGGCACAGAAGTACTCCTTTGCTGTTGTTCATTCGCTAAGTCATGTCCAATTCTTTGCGACCTCATAGACTGTAGTACACCAGGCTTTTCTGTCCTCTACTATCTCTTGGAGTTTGCTAAAATTCATGTTCACGTCCATTGTGATGCTATCTTAACCATCTCATCCTCTGCTGCCCTTCTCCTTTTACCTTCAATCTTTTCCCAGCATCAGGGTCTTTTCTAATGAGTTGGCTCTTTGCATCAGATGGCCGAAGTATTGGCACTTCAGCTTCAGCAGTAGTCCTTCCAAAGAATACTCAAGGTTGATTCCCTTTAGGATTGACTGGTTTGATCTCCTTGCAGTCCAAGGGGTTCTCAAGAGTACTCCTAGGAAACTTCATTTGCAAAAGTAGGGGGGTAGGTCTGATTTAGCTGGTGGCTGGCCTTGGTTTGCTGACCCCTAAGTGAGAATTCTTGCTCCTGACCTCAGGTTACCCTGATCTCTGAAGACTGTGAAATGATGAACAAATGTGAGTTATTACAACCATCTACTGAATATCTGCTGCATTCCTCCCTAGCTGGCCAGAGTCAAATGACTTCACACACTTTAATGGGTCACTGAGCTTTCATCCAGCCAAGGTTAAAGGTGACCAGCTTCTCTTTGGGGCCTGGCTAATTATTACTGTACAAGTTTAAAGGGAATGACAGAAATAAATAAATAAATAAAGGGAATGACAGATCATTTTCTTACTGGAAACAAGAACAGGAACCATACCAAGGACCAAGCAAGCCAGTATTAAACCCCCATTAGCTGCATGGGGTCATTTCTAATGGCACATTCACCAATGGGACAATTATTCTGCTGGCCTGTGCTAACCAGCAATTGGAATCAATGGGAGGCTCTGGGCACCAAAGCAGGTTTTTTTCTGGGCCACCTAACCCAGACCTTGTTTTTCCAGCTGACACTCTGCCTGTGTCAGCTAATTCCTGCTTTGGAAAATGCATTCCAGGGCTCATAAAGACTTTAAAGTCACACTCTTTTCTCACCATATTATTAAAACCCCAATGGCTTTGCTTCTTCCTAATATGACCAGATTTCCTGACTAGCTTAGAAAAATGGCCCAATTGTCACAGAATCTGGGTTTCCAATTGGAAAGACAAAGCCTGGGGTTTATTCGTGGATTAATTGTTTCTAAATGAGTCAAGCACGATGATGGGAAAAGAACATGGAGGCAGCAATTTTACAAAATCGCACAAGTGTTTGAAAATCCATAAGGCAGGATTCAGCTTCACTTACTGCCTGTGGGAATCCAGGCAAGTCACTTCAACCTCACTGAACCTCAGTCTCCATGTTCATAAAATGGCAACAAGGAGACCCATTTCTCAGTCTTGTCCTGAGGCTGGCCACATGGAGTCAGTGCCCAGGAGGACCTCCCGGAATGACAGCTCCTGTGGAAGCAGGAAGGTCGTGGGTCTGGCCAAGCCAGAAATAGCCCAGGACTGGCTCTGGAAAACTGGCAGAATCCAACCCAAGCTGGTCTTCCTGGTGCTAAATGGAAATTAATCAGGAGGAACAATCACCAGCCAGAACAATTAAGGGGATATGCTAATGGCGCCTGCCCACCCGAGCCCTGCTCACTGCCCGGTGGCAGCCAGGCCTCCCCAGGCCATCGGCCTCCCCAGGCCATCAGCAGCTGCCATGAGGGAGGTAGGCTGCGTGGGGGCAGAGGGCGAGTGTGCCTTATCTCAGCGGCTACCTTTATCTCCTCCATCAGTTCTCACAAATGCTGCGCTTAGCTCACCAGAGACGGCAGCCAGGGCCATCCTTTGGAGGCCTGGGGGAGCTTGTGGATGTCCCCAACAGAGCAGGTCACTGAGGTGCAGGGAAGGGCCTGACGTGGCCCTGGGCCCCAGATCTCCCACGGCTGAGCTGCAAGCAGGGGGCCAGACCAGAGGCTTTAGAAGCATGGATGGGCACTTGGGGCTCACTCAGACTTCACACAGCCCTTTTTCAGATGAGAAAACTGAGGTCCAGACAGAGTTAGTGATTTGCTGAAGGTCAAGCAGCAGAGTTGTAGAGTCCCATGCTAGCTAGGAACTGAACATAAATCTTTTCCTAGTAAAACCAATAGGCCTTGAAATCCCTTCAGAGATGGGGCAGGCACCAAGATTAGGTTGGAGAGGCTGAGGCTGTTTGAAGAGGACAGTGTAAGGTCAAGAAAACAAAATTTCCAATTATCTCTTGATAACCTATAACAGAAAAGAATCTGAAAAAGAATATATGTATGTATATGTATAACTGAATCACTTTGCTGTATACTTGAAATTAACACTGCATTATAAATTAACTGTACTTCAGGTTTTTAAAAGATGGCATAAAGAGTGAATAAATAATAAATAAGCAATGACCAGATTTTTTAAAAAAGAAAACAGCTTCCTAAAATTCTGAGCTAGGTAAAGGGAAAAATATTTCCCCACCATGATAAACAAGGGACTCTTTAAATCCCATCACCCCCAGATTGTATTCAAGTCAAGCTAATCCCTAGCAAGAAGAGTTTAGCTGATGAGCTAGTTGATTGAACATAAAGACTATTTTTGCCCAATCTCCTTTTAGAAAATGTTCTCATCCTGGTCCTGCTGTTTCCTGGCTGCGTGTCCTTGGGCAAGTCACTTCCCCTCTCTCAGTTCCCATTTCCCCACCTGCAAAACTGGATGGTACTAGAATTAAGAATCTTTTGTAAGCTGCCAAGCATGGGACAAATATAAAGCTTTGGCCAAGAGGGTTTTATTTCTGTGTAAAGCAGATTGATGCAGAGAATTCCCAGCTGGTAGCAGGTGTCTCCATTCCTTTAAAAGGGATAGAGAAAAATGCCAAGCAGTCATCCTGCAGAGCCTGGAAGCTCCTTCCTGTTTTAACAGCCTCCCTGTAAAAGGTCCAGGGGGTGACCAGCTCTCCTCCACAAAAATTTATCTGCAGTAAATTGCATTCCAGGCCGGCTCACCAATCATTAGCCATGCGATCCTGTTTATCTTGCCCAGCCTGGAATTTAGCCTCTTAAAAACCCTTGCTCACAAAAGGAGAACAGGTCTGACAAAAACTGCATAGCCAGTGAGGGAAGCCTTCCAGAAAGCTCGGGGATGTTTATTAAACAGACACCAGGCCAGGGCCCACCTGAAGTCCCCGCTGACCTTTCTGTTTACACTGATTTGAGTGTGAGGGTGTGATCTGACCCCCAGAAAGGACAGCTCCCCAGTTCAGATAATCATCTAATTCTGGGTCTTTATTGCAGCACCACCTTAAATTAAATGCTGGTCACCTTCAGTGGAGCAGGAATTGTGTAATCCTTACAGTTTCTCTAAGAAGCTTTCACAGAAGTGGAAGTCGGGCTTCTGATCCATGGAGTCACTTGCTCAAGTTCACTGAGCCAGGAGGGTAGAGCAGACAGAGCCACTGCTGTTTGCACGTGCTGGCACCCTTCCCTGCCTTTCCCCCTTGCTAGGGTAAGAGACCCAGCTGCCTGTCCACCTGGGCTGGGCACAAGACCTAGGCTAATCCAATCACAAGACCACATCCTCCTGGCAAAATGAGAGAGGAGCATGTGACCCAGCAGAACCAAACAGACCCTGTTTTGCCCACTTCGCAACTGAATATCTTTATGCCTCATAAAAGCACAGTGATACTGATTCCATTTCACAGATGAATACACTGAGACCCAGCAAAGTTAAGTAAAAGAGATGACCTTAAGTGGAAGGCTTAAGAAACAAACAGAACAGTCTGATGCCAAAGCCTATACCACTAGGCTGGCCTGAGGCTGAATATGCATGCATGCATGCATGCTCAGTTGCATCTGGGTCTTTGTGACCCCGTGGACCATAACCCACCAGACTCCTCCGTCCATGGGATTCTTCAGGCAAGAATACTGGAGTGGGTTTCCATGCCCTCCTCCAGGGGATCTTCCCGAACCAGGGATTGAATCCAAGTCTCCTGCATGGCAGGCAGATTCTCAACCCGCTGATGTATTGGGGGAGCCGGAGGCTGATTATATCTGGAGAGACCTGGTCTGTGTGGCCAGCGATCAGCTGGCTGCTCTTTCAGCTCCACTGCACTGCTTCTCAGGGCTTTTGTTTTCTGTGAGGCCTCCTAATCCCTCCCCTACTCTGCTTCAAGGCGCCATTCTAAACAACTTCATCAGGCCATTCTGCCTCTCATAGCTTCCAAATCACTCTGACTCCTACAGACTCAAGTCCAAGTACGTAGTCTACCACTGGGTCTGCTCTGCCTCCCCTCAATGGCTCGACTCCACACACACATATCTTCTTGCAGATAGACCAAACCACCTAAAGTTTCTGCAAAATGTTAACTTTTTTATCTAGAGCAGAACTTCCGGTACACATAATGGGAGCCACAAACGCAACTTTAAATTTTCTAATAGCCACATTAAAAAAGCAAAAGGAAAGCAGTGAAACTATTTTTAGCAGCATATTTAATATATTCAAAATACTAACATTTCAGGAGGCAATCTATGTAAAACAAATTATTAATGAGTTTCTTATTTTTGTTCTAAATGTTCACAATCTGGTACGTATTTTACACTTATGGCACATCTCAATTTGTACTGCTGCTGCTGCTGCTGCTGCTAAGTCGCTTCAGTCATGTCCGACTCTGTGCGACCCCAGAGACGGCAGCCCACCAGGCTCCCCCATCCCTGGGATTCTCCAGGCAAGAACACTGGAGTGGGTTGCCATTTCCTTCTCCAATGCATGAAAGCGAAAAGTGAAAGTGAAATCGCTCAGTCGTGTCCGACTCTTCAAGACTCCATGGACTGCAGCCCACCAGGCTCCTCCGTCCATGGGATTTTCCAGGCAAGAGTACCGGAGTGGGGCAATTTGTACTAGACACATGTGTCTAGTGGCTACCAAGTTGGGCAGTACAGCTTTAGACTTCAGTTCAGTTCAGTTCAGTTGCTCAGTCCAGTCCTACTCTTTGCTACCCCATGGACTGCAACACACCAGGCTTCCCTGTTCATCACCAACTCCCAGAGCTTGCTCAAACTCACATTCATTGAGTTGGTGATGCCATCCAACCATCTCATCCTCGTCGTCCCCTTCTCTTCCTGCCTTCAATCTTTCCCAGCATCAGGGTCTTTTCCAATGAGACAGTTCTTTGCATGAGGTGGCCAAAGTATTGGAGTTTCAGCATCAGTCCTTTCAATGAACACCCAGGACTGATCAATCTCCTTTAGGATGGACTGGTTGGATCTCCTTGCGGTCCAAGGGACTCTCAAGAGTCTTCTCCAAAACCATAGTTCAAAAGCATCAATTCTTCTGCACTCAGCTTTCTTTATAGTCCAACTCTCACATCCATACATGACTACTGGAAAAACTATAGCTTAGACTAGATGGACCTTTGTTGGCAAAATAATGTCTGTTTTTTGATATGCTGTCTAGGTTGGTCATAGCTTTTCTTCCAAGGATCAAGCGCCTTTTAATTTCATGGCTACAGTCACCATCTGCAGTGATTTTGGAGCCCAAGAAAATAAAGTCTGATAACACCATGATCACCATTACAGTAAGGCTTCTCAAAGGTTTTTATGCCCTCTAAGTGACCTCAATGCTCTCTAGGTCCAAAGTAACAGTAATAACAGCAGCAGCAACAATGCTTTCCATTCTCTGAATGCTTTCTGTGGCCATTCACTTACTGAAAGACTTACAGGTGATCCTATGGTGCTACAGCCAGCCCCGTGTTACAGAAGAAACTGAGGCATAGAGAGGAGCGACTTGGTCACACAGTTATCATCTATTTCACATCCATCTGTACTGACTGGAAAAATGACCTTTGGGAGGCGGGTGGTGGTTATAAAATATCAACTGACGGCAAGCAGTTACGTTAGCTGACTAGATTGTAGTAGAAATGTAGGGGTCAAAGGAGGGAAGATTACCTCTCAGGGCCTTCTGCCATCTTGCTGGCTTTTAAGTCATCTCTTCACTTCTGTTATGGCCTGTATATTTTACTTCCCAACAGTCCATGTGTTGAAACCCTAACTTCCAATGGGATGGTATTAGGAGGTGGAGCTGGGAGGTGATGATGTCACGAGGGTGGTGCCCCACGATGGGATTAGGGCGTTGACGGGAAGTGGAAGAGAGCTAATCTGTTCAGTCTGCTCTCTGCCATAGAGGAAGACCCAGCAAGAAGACAGCAGACCCAGGAAGAGGATCTACATCAGAACCTGAGCATGTTGGCCCCCCAATCTGGACTTGTCAGCCTCCAGAACTGTGAGAAATAAATGTTTGCTGTTTAAGCCACCCAGCCAGTGGTCTTCCATCACAGCAGTCAAGCTATCTGAAACATCCTCCCTTTTCATCTCGGTTACTTTCTCCCTCCTCCCTAGAATTCTTGAAGTTCAAAAGTTAAAGATTCTTTTCCCTCTATCATGCAAACTAGTTCAGCATCCTCTCCCAAACATGGGTGGGATGAAACAGCAGTGGATGTCAGGGCTGACCAGGCCTTGTAAGATGTGTATCTTCTGTGTTCTTGGTGTCCATTCTGCTGTGGACTGCCTACCTCAGTCTGGCCTCTGGATCGGTGCCTGCTGAGAGTCCTTACTCTTAACTGGTCACTGGGGCAGTGGGTGGCTACCATCGCTGAAGTTCATGGTCCAGCTGTTGGTTTTAAGCCCATTCACAT
This sequence comes from Bos javanicus, assembly GCF_032452875.1. Lineage (NCBI taxonomy): Eukaryota > Metazoa > Chordata > Mammalia > Artiodactyla > Bovidae > Bos > Bos javanicus. The sequence continues at coordinate 5,439,652 of NC_083887.1, read as the reverse complement.
CAGTCCTTTTCAGTGTCTCAACATCCCTTGCTGGGCCCCCAGGGAACTTGCTGAAACCTTGCACTGCCTCATGCTGCCTTGGTCTCGTTTATCCAGCCTCCCACATCTGCACAGGCTGTTGTCCCTGTGCAGCTGGACGTGACTCTGTGCAGTGTCCCCCTGCCCCCCATACCCAGGGAAGTGAGCCATCTGGCCCTGCCCTGTTCTCAGGATCCCTGCTCCTACCTGAGTGAGGTACATCCACCACTCCCTCCTTGGGGGCTCCTCTCTGACCTGGGAAAACCAGACCCACATCCTTCTGGCCTCTTCTTCTGCACGGAGCAATCACACAGCAACAGATGGAGCAGGTCTCCTCTTCCTTGTCTCCTTCAGCTCAGGACTTGATGGCCATCTAATCTCCTCTGTCCTGAGATGACCTTCACCCTGCTCCTTCCCTGAGGCCACAGTGGACGGGCAGCAGGCAGACAGCAACAACACTTCCAACAAGTTGCCAATCAATAATGGAACATCTGCCAATATTATTCTGGCTTCAGCTGCTTTTCCAAACCTTCCCAAGTGCTCTGCAGAACAAAGGGGCCCTACTCAACAGTCACCACCTTCCTGAGAAGGCAGTCATGGTTAGAAATGACAATTTTTTTTCATATACCGTGATGATTGCATACAGGAGTGATGATTACCATGATAATGATTCATTTAGTCCGCCATGGAAGAGAAGGAAAATACAAACAATGCCAATTAAGAAACACAGTCAGTGTCAGCTTATAAGCCTCCTTCTCCTCCTCCACCTCACTGAGGCATGGCAGAAATCCATCTCCCAAAGCCGGTCCCTGCAGTCTCAACTTCCTGCACTCTCCTTCCCTTAGATCCACCCAAGATAGTCGTTTCCATTCAGTTTCCTCCACCAAACATCTCATCACAGAAATGGAAACAAAAACAGCATCGAAGTACCAGCTTTACCGAACCTGACAAAACTCGTAAAATGATGATCATACTCAGCACATGAGCCTTTCGACAGTTTGGCAGGGAGTTGCCAGAGCGACTGAACAATGTTCATCTCCTTTGACCTAGAATTTATCCTACAGACATAATTCCTGAAAGGAAAAACTGTCACACGCATGTTCATTGTGGTGATATCTCTAATAGCTCCAAATTGGTAACCTCAAAACCAAATGACAGGGGAAAGGTGAGGGAAAATACAGTCCTCCGAAGCAGTGTAATACTATGCGGTCTTTAAAAATGACGGGAAGATTAGGGAGCAGTGTCAAAAGCGCTTGTAATTTAATGTTCCGCATAAAAAGGCAGAATACCAAACTGTCTCTCTGCAAGTTGTCCCAGAGCCCCCACAGCCTGCGTTAACTGGATCCTGACCAGCCTGATCTTCCTGTCTAGCCCAGTTCAGGCCTCATCATTGCTAGCGTGCATGCAATGAAAATTCTCACTGTCTGGCTACATGTCCACCTCTGGCCCTAGAAGATGCCCTTTTGGAAGAAAGGCCTGGCTTTGTGAAAAAAGTTCAAGCGTTAATCCATCAGTCATGTTTGACTCTTTGCCACCCCGTGGACTATAACCCGTCACGCTCCTCTGTCCATGGAATTCTCCAGGCAAGAATACTGGAGTGGGTTGCGTGGAGAAGGGAATGGTAACCCAGGGATCAAACCCAGCCAGGTCTCTTGCATTGCAGGCAGATTCTCTACTGTCTGAGCTACCAGGGAAGCCTGTCTGGCTTTAATAAATGTTTATTGAATTAAATAATCAATGACAATAACATTGCCTATTGTTTATTGGGCACTTATTATGTGGCAGTCATAGTGATCAGCATTTCCCATGTATTTTGTCACATTAATATATTCTGAGATGATCTTGTGAAGTTGATGCTATTATCTCTTTTGTACAGATGAGAAACTGGAGTTCAGAGAAGTTGTCGTATCATCAAAGCCATGTGTTTGGTAAGGGAAAAAGACAGAATTTGAATCCAGCTCTGTCTGGCTTCTGAGCCAGTCTTCTATTTAAGACGTGTGTGTGTGTGTGTGTGTCTGTGTGTGTCATGTCATCCGTAGAAAACATGGAGTAAATTCTAGATGATTTACTTGGCTGGAGAGTAGTGAAATGAGGGGTATTTTATATATATATATCATTTCTTTAAATGATAGGATGGACTGAAAAGAGAGGAATCCACCGAAGTTCCAAGCCCTTCTTGAGTAGAGTCTGGGTAACGTAAGGATCTTAAAAGGAGATTCCCTGTTGGTCTGTTAACTCCTTTTCCGCTGTCAGGGCCCAGGAAATATACTGCTCTAAAGCACCCACCATGTGTAAGACCCGAGCCTGTGATGAGAGCCAGGAGCAGGAAGCACACGTGCCCCGTGGTGCTGCTGCATAAGCCTGGCCTGCCTGCCTGTTGCACAGGGGCAAGTCTTTGCTCACGCCTCCTGCCAATCTGCTGCCTTGGGTGGGAGCTACCCAGCAGACGTTCTGGGGAGCATCTCATCACCGGGGTGTGAGTGCTGGCTGGAGGTAGGGAGGCATGGTGGATGGGAGCATACATCACGGCCACCATGTTCATGGAAGTCCTAAGGGCTAGAAGGCTGATATTACCTCTGAGTTGAGATAGAATTCAAAGGAGATACTCATCACACAGTTTTAAGCTTGCATCTAATTTCTGTAGCATTCTGTCTGTGTGTCATGAGTTAATATATTTAATAAATCCTGCAATTATCTTGTGAAAAGCATAATGATACTGCTTTGTAATTTTTTTCAGTGTTGAAAGCATGAGTTTGACAAATGCAAATGTTTAAAGTATACCCCAAGTTTCTGAAATTTTGTTTCAGCATATCTTCATTAAAAAAAAAAAAAGACTCAGAGATTCTGAAAAATTTGAAGTGGCCTGGGGCTATTTTATTCCTTGAGAAATCCAGGCCCCTGGTGTCTGAGTTCATACGGTATAGAGACAAGCTCTTAGTGCATTTTGAACTATTCAACATGCCTCTGAATGGAACCTATTCTTCATATTGAAAATAAAATAAGATAAAGGGGGGAGCAGAAAATAAGATGAAAAGAAGCAAAATTTAGGTTTATAAAAGAGCAGAGGGTAACTTTCATCTTAACATGAAGATCAAATCTATTCATTTGTATCTGCTTCTTCCTCAAACACCACTAAAATGACAAAGGAATATAAAAGGTGTAAGTTTTAAAAAAAAATAAGAACTCAGATATATCAATTAATTTTATGAAAAGGGAAAACTATCCAGTGAATAGTAATCAGCTTTGCCAACCAGAGAAAACTTTAACCTAGGCCTACAAGAGAGAAGCCAGGGGACCCCAGAACATCTCAGGAACTGGGCAGTAGGTAGCTTGAAGCTGCAGTAAGTAGGGCTGAAAATAGTGGGAACAGTTCAGGAAGTAGGAGACAGCAAATCCCATCATCTCCGCCGTCACCAACATCACCGCCACCACCGGTACCAACACCATTTCCTCCCTCAGCTGGCAAATGCAGACAGTAAAAATCTAGATGCTTTTCTCTGGGGTGAGATGAATTGGAGAGACCCTCCTACAGCTCAGGACAGGTGCAAAAAAGCTATTTTACAGAGGTATTAAATGAAAGTCTCCACATTGAATACAGGTATCCATCCTGGGTATCAGGTAGGAGGGTGATGGACTCCTTTCTAGGGACACTAACTAGCCTAAGAGCAAAACCAATTCACCACTTTTTTGCATGATAGTGAAACTCACCAATCAACAAGCCTCACGGATGAGCTTGCAAACAGCTTTTCGGTTCTTAATGGTGAACGGCAGTCAAAGCCTCTGGAGCAAATCAAAGAGAAAAGCGGACCTAAAGGTGACAGAGATGATGCTACGGGCAGAAGAAAACTGTCAAGGAGCAAGAAGAGCAGCAATAATACCTTCAGAAGGGAGGGGTGGCAACTCCATCCCTTAGATAAGAATAAGAGGCTAGAGAATGAAAGGCCAGAGGATAAGAAAGAGCCCTTTTGAAAAAGGAAAGCAAAATAGAGGGATGCTAAAGGCCTTTGCCCTCCCAGGGGCTCAGGTGGGCAACACGTCAGAAGACCAAGCCACAGCTTTGGGCAGCAGGGCACCTTGTTTCCAACAATCTGTGTCAAAGATGCATTTGAAAACTGGTGAATCTGGCTACCAACCTAGGTCCCAGTATTTATCATACATTCGCACAAACCATCCTTTACGTATAAATTATCCTCATTTGATACACAGAATCTCAAAGAAATTTGAGATTTCAAATTTCAAATATCAAAAAGATACAGTATTAGATCAAAACATACGAAATAGTTTTGCAGATGGTTGCAATTTCCATGTCAACCTAATATTTGCCCTAAGGTCACACTACAACATTTTTGGTCAAAGATTTAAAATGTTAAAATAGAAAACATCATCATCCAGGGTCTCAACTCGCTGTTTTTTTCGTGTGTCATCTTTGAATCTAAAAGGAAGAAGAATGTTTATTTTGGTAAAGGTTGCTGAAATCCTCTTTGCTACATCCATTGTGGCTAGTTTGCAGCAAAACCATAGTGTTAATGTTGAGTGAGTCTGTGTATGCATTGGAGGAGGGACAGGGGTTAAGTGAAGAAATCAAAGTATGGCATGGCCCGAACTCACAAAGAGACAGCGTGTGTGTTGGTGGGAGTGTGGGTTGGATACAGAAAGCTCATCACTGGATCTTTATTGCTGACTCTCTATGGAGGTGCAATTCTTGGGAGAAAAACACAGCTCTTTTGGTACCAGGCACCAACCCAGGAACTTCATCTTTTCTGGTGTAAACTTAGCTTGACTCGTTGCCACCTTGGATAAGATCTTTGAGAGCTGGAAATTTAGCCATCACTTCTTTGGTCACTCATCTTATGTAACAACAAAACTTCCCCCAGACACTTATATTCCCAAGAATAGTCTCAATTCCATAATTAAAATTTCCAGTCTGGGTAATTGAAGGGACTCCAAACTTTATTTAAAGTGAAGCTGTATTTCCTCCCAGCAAGTTGCCACCTGCTTAGGGCCCTTGCCCAGGTCTCCTTTGGTTCCTTGGGGTAAAAGGGGGGCAGGGCTCGGGAGCGCTCATCTCTCCATGGTTCCTGGTGCCCATGGTCTCTGGATTTGGCCTCTCTTGGCTTTGGCAGAGGGTTAAGCCTGACTCTTTCTCTCCTGGATATTGTGTGGGTCGTTGGAAACATTTATTACTGGGTGTCTCCCACAGCAATTCCTGTTGGGCACTGATGGTCTCTGGTGACTGGCTGTGCACCAGTCTCACATCTTGTTGTTGTCGTTCAGTCATTCAGTCATGTCTGACTCTTTGTGCCCCCACAGGCTGCAGCAGCATGCCAGGCCTCCATATCCTTCACTGTGTCTGAAGTTTGCTCAAATTCATGCCCATTGAGTGGATGATGCCATCCAATCATGTCACCCCCTTCTTCTTCTGCCCTCAATCTTTCCCAGCATCAGGGTCTTTTCCAATGAGTCAGCCCTTTGCATCAGGTGGCCAAAGTATTGGAGCTTCAGCATCAGTGAAAATTCCAGTGAATATTCAGTTGCTTTTCTTTGGGATGGACTGGTTGGATCTCCTTGTAGTCCAAGGGACTCTCAAGAGTCTTCTCCAGCACCACAGTTCGGAAGCATCAATTCTTTAGCCCTCAATTCACATTTTGTAGATTTATCTTTGGGGTCATTGCACCTAGGTGGCCATTTTGGATAGACTCCAGTCAGCTGCCGCTTCTGCATGATGCTCCCGTCTGGAGGAAATGCTCATGCATTCTTTGCCTCACCAAATGACTAGCCATTCCAGCTCAGCACCCCTCTGCTCTTCTTTCTTCAGCCCAGCCCCTTTTTGGTCACTGACCTCTTAGATGGAGGGCAAACACCAGCCCTGTGTGTTCCCGCAAATTCCAGGAGTAAAGACCAAGCTCTCCAAGTAGTCCTCTGAAGGTGTCAGATGGGAAGGAAGTACTCTGCCCCCCCCTCATTTCCTGCTTTGAGGCAGGGCCAAGAGAAAATACCAGAGCATCCCAGCTTTGCCCAGGAGGGTCTTTCCTCTCAACCTATTCAGTCTCAACTCTTTTATACCCTCAAGTAGGTATTGGGCTCAGGGTTACAAAGCTAAAATTTTGTCCCCCCACCTCTGTAGGTTCAATGTAGGTGGAGGAATTCTTCATTTTGCGATAGAATGGGTCCCATTCTTGTAAATCGATGTCCCATCAGTGTGTTCCATAAGCACATGTGTGCTTGGTAGAGCAGAAGAAGGTGTTTGTAGAGGATTCTGTTTGTGCCTGTGGAGAGTATGCACGGCCGGATGTGTGTACATAGATACACATTGTGTGTGCAGTACATGAAATGATCGCAGTAGGTGTAGGGATTGTATGTGCAAGCACATGTGTGTGTGTGTGTGTGTGTGTGAAGTGTGTACTTGAGCTGAATGTGCACATCCAGATCTCATCTGTAAGCACCAAATTGTGCGTTTTCCCCATGAATGACCCCACCTGTGCCAGTACAGGAGGCTTCCTCCACGACCTCTCTGCTAAACTGTGTGAAGCCAAAGGCAGCTGAGATCAGTGTGTGGGCCCTCACCAGTCTCAGAGGCGGACTAACCCTTCTTACAGGTGGGCACCCTGCCAGGGAACAGCAGTCACAGTCACTCTCCAGTAGAGTGAGGCATTGGCATTCCCGCCTGCCTCACTGAGGGGGCCTAGAACCACAATTTTATTTACCTTAGAGCAAAATGCTCCCCTTCTGGTTTTGCCTCTAGACTGAATGCAAGGGGGAGAGAGCGAGAGATTCCCGCAAAGATTATCGCATTTGTGAAGCCAGCTGATTTCCCCTCTTCTTTGAACATGAGCCACACGAGCCGCCCACGTGAGTCTTAAGTCCCTGCCATGTGACTCTCTCCTTCTCATGTTGGTGGGGTCGCCGGGCAGCTAGAGCCACTGCACCAGGTCACCGTGCATGTGAGTGTGCCCATTTTGGGGCCCTCGGAAGTCCCAGTGAATGTCACTGGAATATGTCTTTCTGGAGAGCCAGGAACCCATTTCCATGGCAACGTGCAGAGAAAGCCAGGGACTCAGGGACAAGTTGCCAGATGCCGTGACCAGGGCAGGCTTGCCACAGAGCACAGGAAGGAGAAGTCCCAGCTTGAGTGGAGAGGGTCGGGAGGGAGGCTTGCGCTCTGCCTGTAAAGAATTTGCTGTGTATTCTGCTACATGTCACCAGCAAACTCAGGCCCCCAGGGAGGAGTATTTGCATTTCTTCTGTCCTCACCCCAGAGGACCCAGAAGTCCACCCTAGTACCGCAGGCACACAGCATCCCTTTTAGTAAAGGCGCCTGTTAGAGGGGCTGCTTTTACACAGAGTCTGGAAGAGGTTACTGCAGAAATAGTGGAGGCAAGGGGAGGGGAACCCAGTCTGTCTCATTCTTCAGGTTGGTCTGGGCCACGGGTTATCCAGTAAACTCTCAAGGAACGGTTAGCTTGAAGTGATTAAGACAGTGATGCTCTTTCTCCTAAGAAAGATACATCACAGTGAATCTCAGCCATTTTAGACTTTTGCAGCTTGAGAACCCTGCAAGTCACCACCTCTGCAGGTAGGCACACTGAGTTCATTCATTTACTCACAGGGCACATATGTACTGAGGACCCACCAGGTCCTTGAGAAGGGCTCTGGGAGGACAGTATCCTGGCTCTCATGGAGCTGACATTTCATGGGGGGAAGAGTATTGATGATAATCAGGATTAATAAGTGAGAAATATAGCATGCCAGGTGGTAATAGATGCTATGGTGAAAAATATAACAAGGTGAAGGGCACTGAGGGGGAAGGGCAGTTGCTGGAGGGACATTTCTCTTCGTAAGGGAGGCAGAAAGGCCTCACTGGTAAGACGACCTATGAGTTGTGATATGAAAAAGTGGAGGGCACACACTATAGTGATATCGGCAGGAAGAGGGTTCTGGGTTCTGGGAGTGCAAGTGCAAGGGCCCTGGGGCAGGAGCTTGCTAAGAACTGCAGGAGGTGCAGAGAGGCTAGAGCTGAGGGCCAGGAGGCAGGCGGTGGGAGTCCAGGCAGCTCCAGTTAGGTGGGCCCTGGAGGCCTCTGTAAGGACTTCACTTTTGCCCTAAGTAAAAAGACAGGTCACTTGAGGTTTGATAACAGAAAACACACGATATTACTTACTTTTCTTTTTCAAAAATGTTTTTATTTTGGTGAAATAAAATTTACTATCTTACCATTTTTAAGTATACAGTTCAGTCATATTAAATATATTCATAATACTATATCACCACTATCATCCATCTCCATAAAGTTTCTTAAATATTTTTATGAAGTCCAACTTATTAATGCTTTCCTTTTTAATACTTTTTAAAAATATTTATTTGTTTGGCAGTGTGAGGTTTCAGTTGTGGTACACGGGCTCTCGAGTGAGCAGGCTCAGTAGGGGCAGAAGTTCCTCTTTTCAGTTTTAGAGCTGAAACTCTGTATTCATTAAACAACTCCCCACTTCCGCCCCTTGCACCTTGGCAACCACTGCTGTACTTTCTCTCCCTGGGATTTTACCTAGTCTAAGTATACACAGAAGTAGAATCATATAGAATTTTCTTTCTGTGACTGGCTTATTTCACTTTAGCATAATGCCTTCAAGGTTCACCCATGTTATAACATGGACTGCAGAATCTTTCTTTTTCGTGGCTGCATAATATTCTACTGTATGTGTACACCACTCTGTGTTTATCCATTTATCCGCAAGTGGACACTTGCATTATTTACACCTTTAGGCTATTGTGAAAAACACTGCTATGAACATGAGCATGCATGAGTCTCTTCAGGATCTTCCTTTCAGTTATTTATGCTATGTACATGAAGTCCAGATTCTTAACCAGTGCCCAATCAACACAGTGACGCCAAGGGGAGCAGTGGTCTTGCCTTAATGAAGCATGTCTAACAGGCACTGGACATGTAGCTTCAGGTGTTAAGGGACATAGATGGCCAACCTACTGTGTGACCCAAAGGGGGAAAAATAATAAATTCAGATTCAGACTCTGCTCCTGAGATGCTCACAGAGTATAAAAAAGTAGCCAACCCTGTTAGTCAAAGGGATTTAATTTATCATCTTTTTAGGGAGGTGTCTCATGGTCCTAATGTACCCAGAGTTGGTTGAAGAGATGTTTTGATGTGGCGGATGATAATCTTACTGACTGTTAATAATGATGCAGTGGATGATAATCTTACTGACTGTTCACTCTGTGCAAGGCATTGCTAAAGAGCTTAATACACTATCTTAACTGAATCTTTGCAACGACCTTGTAATGTAAGTATGGTTATTGTCATGCTTTTACAGATGAGGAAACTGAGGCTGAGGGTGTTGAGCTCATCTGCCCAAGCCATGCAGCTGGTGTCAGAACCGGGGTCAGGCCAGCCCTGCCAGACTCTCTGGCCCGTACTCTTATAAGCCACTGCCTGCCTGTTCTTGGCTGTGCCATGGGATCACTATGCCTTTCCCTTCTCTGGCAAGAAGGGTGAATCAGGCTTAGAAGGGCCCACGTGGGCCAGGTCCAGTGCCCCAGAGTGAGGAGCCTTTGCCACTGACAGAAGCACCAGCAGATTTCAACACCCACATTTCCTCATCTTCCTTTCCCAACATGTGGCCCGCTAGCCCCATGACACGGCAACAGTCAGGGAGAGGAGGTCAAGAGTCAGGAGACAGACTTCACTCTGTCACCTCTCCACTGAGCCCGCAGCATCTTCTGGGCGTCTGTGTGCCACACAGAACCCTGAGTGTCCTTTAAAAGTATAAAATGCATCACGTTATGCAAATGACTGCAACGCATTTGTAGTTTCCCACTGCTCTTAAAATAAAAGTTACACCCCCTGCCCCGGCTTACACGCTTCCCTGGTGGCTCAGCTGGTAAAGAGTCCACCTGCAACGCAGGAGATCTGGGTTTGATCCCTGGATCAGGAAGATCCCCTGGAGAAGGGCAAGGCTACCCATCCCAGTGTTCTGGCCTGGAGAATGCCATGGACTGTATAGTCCATGGGGTCGCAGAGTCAGACACCACTGAGCCCCTTTGACACACAGCCCACCTTACACAGCCCACGTGGTGCTGCCCCGCCTCTCACCTAATCTCTGTCTGTTTGCTTACCACGGTTTGGCCAAGCTGGCTGTGTTCTGTTTTCTCCTCCACTCTGAACAAATGTTCTTTCTCCAGAAAAGCCTTCTCCAAACTTCTTAGGTAAATTAGACCTCCCTTTGTATTATACAACCTTTTTTTTTTCCAAAAAAAAAAAAGGTCAATATTTTTTTTACTGTGGTAAAATATGCATACTCTCCAGGCGGTGCTAGTGGTAAAGAATGCGCCTGCCGATGCAGGAGACTTATGAGACGTGGGTTTGATTCCTGGGTCGGGAAGATCCCCTGGAGAAAGAAATGAAAACCGACTCCGGTATTCTTGACAGGAGAATCCCATGGACAGAGGAGCCTGGAGAGCTACAACCCACGGGGTCTCAAAGAGTCGGACACAACTGAAGCAACTTAGCGCTCAAGCACACAAAATATGCATACCATAGCATTTACCATGCCAACCCTTTTTAAGTGTATGTTTTAGTAGCATTAATTACATTCACGATGTTGTGTGACCATCACCACCAACCATCTGCAGATGGAATTTTCATCATCTTGAAAAGGAACTCTGTACCCATTAAACAATACTTTTTCATTCCCCTTCTTCTCCCAGCCCCTAGTAACCTCTATTCTAATTTCAATTAGCCTATTCTAGGAAACTCATATAAGTGGAATCATGCTGCATTTGTCCTTTTGTGCCTGGCTTATTTCGTTTAGCATCATGTTTTCAAGGTTCGTCCGTGTTGTAGCACGAATCAGAATGTCCTTCCTTTCTGGGACTGAATAATATTTCATTGTATGCCCATTCCACATTTTGTTTGTTCGTGTCTCTGTTGATGGACACTTGGGTTATTTCCACCTTTTGGCTACTGTGAATGATGCTGCTATGAACGCTGGCCTACAAGTATCTGTTTGAGTCCCTGCTCTCAATTATTCTAGGTATCACAGAATCTTTGGAATCGTGTCTATAAAACACCCCAGGACCTAAAATTATTTTGCTTATTCCTTTGTTTGCTAACGTCATTTCCGCGTCCTCCCATGGCTCCTTGGATTCAGGAACCTTGTCTGTTTTGGTTCATGGCTGTTATCACAGTGACCGGCTGATGGTAAGTGCTCTATAAACATTTTTTAAATGAATGAATGAATGGATGAGTAACACGGCAGATGGGCCAGCCTGTTGGGTACAAGACTAGTCACTTCTAAAATGAGGACATGTCTGAAATGCTACAATGTTGACAGGCCTTCACAAGCATTATTTAAACATTTTTCTCTTTTGAAAAAGCAAATTTAAATCAAAAATTACAAAATGACATGTGTATCACAATCCACGGAAATGAGAAACGCCTGCACAATCAACACAGCATCAGAGAGTTCGATAAATCAGAAGAGTATTCTGCCGATCTGTCAGTGTGTCTGTGTTGCTGGAGACAGGTAAGATGAAGATTTTATGAAGGTTCGGGGACCTCTGGGCCAAGGGGCCAGTCTCCCCCAGTCATCCCCTCCCCGAAGTGAACACGTCTCTCTGCAGGCCCTGGTCATCTGCACCGCTGTGAGGAGGAAGAGTATTTCAGGAGAGACAGAAGCCCCTTAAACCCCAACGAAACCACAGTGTCAGTGAAGCAAAGTGAGGGGACAGGCTGGGGTCCTAAATTCAGCCTGCTCTGCTCTCTGTGTTTGAAACTGGAGCCGTGTCACTTATCCCCTTCACTCTTCGTGTCACATGCTTTTTCCAAGTCAGCTGGAGGCCAATCCCCCTAATATATTCCCTGTACATAAGTACCCTTCCTTATGTGTGCATGGGTGTGTATATGTGTGCAATATTGTGCTTTATAGCAAATATATATATATATGTTCTTCATCCCAGCTTCTGACACGGAGCTCCTAAGTGATAGGAACAGTAAAGGTGTCTCTGGATATTCGCAACAAACCACTTTCAACCACACCTAAGTTTGCTGGTGAGGTGACTTTTAGAAAGCACCCAAGGATGCAGGCTGCTTACCAGGGAACCAACCAGGATTAGAGGGTTGGACTTTTCTTTTTCTATTTTTTTCCTTATTTATTGAGCATTGAAAAGGATGCAGTTTGGAGAATGTCAGGTTGGTGAACACGGGGAGGTACAGGTAGAGTGGGGTGTTCCTGTGGCGAGGGAGGGCATGTGGCGGGGGCAGGTGGGGAGAAGCTCCTTTCCCTGTGCCTTGCCCAATGGATCTCCTCCATCTAGCTGTCCCGGACTTATATCCTTTTCTAATCATCTGGTGATTTAGGAAACACAATGTTTTCCTGACTTCTGTGAGCCGCTCTAGCAATTTAATTGAACCTCAAGGAGAAGGTGATGGCTTCTGACTCATAGTTGACAGATCAGATGCCCAGGAGACAACCTGGACTTGTGATCGGCATCTGCAAGGGAGACAGGACAGTCTTATAGGACTGAGCCCTTAACCTATGCAATGCGACACTTTCACCCAGTAGACGGTGTCTGAATTGAGTTAAATTGTAGGATGCCCAATCGGTGTCCACTGAGATTTGAGTTAATTGCCTGATGATGTTGGGACGTGAATTACACAACCTGTGTGTGTAAGCATGAGTGTGTATATTTCTGGATGTGAGTGCAGGCATGCATACCTGTGTATATGTGTGTGGATGTGTTTACCTGCAGAATCTTTGGGCTCAAACTCAGTTCCAATTGGACTGTGCCACTTACAAGCTTGGGACATTGGATAAATCACAGACTCTGAGCCTCTGTTTTGTTTTCCATAAAAACAGCTAAACAGAAACTCTCCCACTGCAGGATCTGTGAATTAAATGAGGTGATGTCTTTTAGCATTGCCCACAGGGCTGGGGCCTGGCTTACCGTAAGTGCCAATAGATGATGGCTGTTGCTTTCATTTTTTTCAGTTTATTACTCAAATTCCTGGCCAAGATTTGTGTCATCAGTCACTAGTTAAGCTCAGTAAACCACATTCTGCTTCTATTCAGTGGGAGGTGGAGTGCAAAGAAGGGACATCAGTCAAAGAAATGAGAGAAGGCTTGATTCACCAAGCACATGGGAGAAGGGCATGTTTTCTAGCCATCCTGTATTTTATATCTATTTCTTCACTGAATCCCCATCTCAGCACCATGAAGGTGGCTTAATGATGCCCAATTTATAGATGAGACACTTGAGGCTCAGCAAATAAAAGGTCAGGAATCCAGCCAGCAAAGAGCTGGCATTTGAACCCAGGGTTAAAGTCTTTAGGGTCAGTGTTCCCCATGCTCCCTCACAGTGGAGCATGGCTCGAGGACCAGCCGATGATGCTGCTGCAGAGACTTCCAGGCAGAGGACCCGGGAAGAAAGGGAAAGAATGCAGTTGGTCTTAGACGGCAGAGCTAATGTGAAGAGGGCAGAGATGAAGACTGAGACTGGAAAGGTGAGCGAAGACCAGATGACACAGGAGTTTGCAAGCTACATTGATGAGTTTGGAATTTATCCCAAGACCAAGGGTTTTAAACAAGGAAATGAGGTCAGATGTGAGCTCAAGGAAAATGACTTTTCATATTCAATAAAAATAAACCTCGAGTTACTCCAAGAAAAAATCTAGGAGCAATGGCAGTGGCCTGAGCTAGAAGGATACCTCTGGGAAGCGTGCCTGAGGAAGCAGCAACCTCTGAGTGCCTACGGGGTCCTCACACTGATCACAGTGGCCACAGCATCCTCCTCTCTAGGAGTGGCCGAGGGCTGGGATACAGCTACCACCTCCCTCTTCCTCACTGCCCCGAGCCAGTGGGTCTGTGCTCTAGGCAGGAGTTCCGGAACCAACACAGATGTCAGTGGAGGGCCTGGGTACAGTGGCCTTGGGGCCCTCCTGGAGAAGGAAGGTCAACAGAAGCACGGGCACCACAGCTGTCAGGAACACACGCTGATTGCCATGGTATTTCATGTTCATGCTTCCTTGTTCCAGGGCAAACAGGTAGCCTTATGCTACAAATAGAAAATGCTCAGTGAAAATCTGCCTCCTTGGGGTTTGTGTTTCAAAAACCCTGAACTTGGGACTTCCCTGGTGGTCCAGTGGTTGAGACTTCACCTCCCAATGCAGGGGGAGCAGGTTTGATCCCTGGTCGGGGGACTGAGACTCCACGTACCTCACAGCCAAAAAACCCAAGACAAAACAGAAGCAGTATTGTAACAATTCAATAAAGACTTAAAAAAAAACACCTCCACATCCAAAAACTAAATAAGTTCAAACCTTTAAAAAAGGCCTGAATTTGAGGTTATTATCCTTCAGAGAAACGAAAGCCAAGCGCCTTTGGGTGCAGTGAGATGGAAGATTCCCTAGGATGGGGGGATGGGGTGGAGGCTGGCAGTGTCAGGGGAGGTGGCTTCGAGGTGGACATTTCACTTAGGGAGGCCAGACCCTGGCATGGCAGTAGCAAGGATGCCTTCTCTCAGGGGACTGCACAGGAAGGCCATGGGGAAGATCAACAGAGCCATGGCTGGAATGATGCCCGGAAGACCCATTTCAGTGGATAACTATCATACCGTGGGCTGCCCTAAACCAGAGGGGTCCCCTCACCTCAGTAAGTACTAAGACCAAATCTCCAGTCACCTTGGCAAGAATGTGAACGCAGGGTCAGGTTTAATTAGACTTTATGGAAGTAAAATAAGGCAAAATTCCTTGCACGGTCAAGTTAATGGAGTGGGATTCATACCTTGAATCATTTATTAACAGGACATAATCAGGAATTCCATCAGGAATTGTCTGGTTACTAGGAGTAGACTTTTACTTGGAAAAGTCGCATAAAAGGAAGCCAGTCAACAAGATACAGAGCAACCTCCAGCCTCAGGAACCAAAGATTTCTTTCTTCTCTGATCACGTGCTCCACTGGCACCCCCCACCCCTCCTCCCGGCAGACACTCATTGTCTTCAGGTTTTTGCTTCAAGAGCGTGAAGCTCTTGTCCAACTCTCCATTATGCCCTGGGGAGATAGGAGCACGAAATGAAAAAGACCCAGGTCACATCCTATCCCTGCAACTTTATTACTGCCCCTGCCAACGGACTAACAACACAGACAAATGGCACCAGTGTAGACAAGTTCTATATCTGTATCCTTTCTTCCCTCCTCCCCACTAATATAGCTGGTGTGTCTGTATTCTTGATTAGAGATCCATATGAAGACTTAAAGTAATACATAGACCTTACAGCATATGATCATAAGGTCTCAGTGGAAATCCTTCTCAGTATGCAAAACTCTTGTTAGATTTATTTCTTACATTCTTCAGCTTTTGTTCCAGTTCCAAGAAATGCTCTATTTTGGAGTAAATATAACTTATTTGGAATTTTTTATTGGAATTTCATTATAAAATTTATCATATTTACATGAACAAAATGAAATGGTTTCTCCTACAAATACCTTAAATTTTCAATATATGTATGATGAAAAATATATTTTTTTCCTAGAAAACTGGAAGGTTTCTCAACCAGCTGTATGCCAGAACATGACAAATATGGGATTTCACTGGAACTCAGTTTCCCCATCTGTAGAATTGGGATACTACTTTACAGGGTGATGTGAGGATGAAATAAAGTGCACAGGAGAACAAATGTGCAGCAATATTCATTATTCTTTTTCCTAGAATATTGCAGCTATAGACTGCTGCTGCTGCTGTCGCTTCAGTTGTGTCCGACTCTGTGCGACCCCATAGACAGCAGCCCACCAGGCTCCCCCGTCCCTGGGATTCTCCAGGCAAGAACACTGGAGTGGGTTGCAATTTCCTTCTCCAGCAGCTATAAACTAACTCTATCTAATTGATTCAGGACCTGGATATCTTGGTTTAAACTCTCCAAAGGATCAATCTAATTGTTATAGAGTAAGTTTCCTTAGGGTCAAGAATCTTTTGGAATCTGGTCCAATTAGCTTGACTGGTGGGGGGGTCATGTGGCACAAACATGGCTGTCCAGGCCAACCATGTGGCTGGCTGGTGAAGACAGTGAGTGCCAGGAAACTGAATGGGTAGCTCTGCAGCAACACATGTCTGGAATCAACAATCAGAGCATGTAGAGTCACAGAGCTGGAAAGCCAACTGAAATCATCTGGCCCAATTGTTTCAATTTTACATGTTTGGAAACCAAGGCTCTAAGAAACATGGTGACCTACTTGGGATCACACAGTGAACTGGAGGCAGAGGCTGCTCCAAATACACAGTGTTCTTCCTACCTGTCTCCATCCAAGGGGGCAAGAGCCCTAAAGGGCACAGAGGGGAGCTACAGCAGACCCTCCCGCCAAGCCACCTTCCAGGAACCTGTGAGTTCAGTGGTGTCACAGCCTCGATCTGTCAACATCCCGGACTCTCAGGCTGCAGGAAGTACTCAGACGCCCAGCCTTTTGCTGCCCAACCCTGGCCACCTGTCTAGCCAGATTCCACCTGCTCTGTCCAGCCGAGCAGGTCTGATCGCCACAGGTGTTCCTTCCTCTGCACCTTTGCTCACTGAGCAGTTTACTGGACTACCGCCTTCTCCCCAACCCATCTGGGTCCCACAGATCCACAGGCCACCACCTCTGGGAGGTCTTCCAGTTTCTGAGTCTTTTCCTCTCTCTCGACTCAAAAGACCACTGCCTGCTCCATTCAGGGGATACGTAATTATATACTATGGGCTTGTTTTAATTCTCTTATATGTTATCTCTTGAGATTAGAAAACTTATCTTACTCATTTTGCATAAGCAAACTACCCAGTGCTGTGTTAGGTGTTTTGAAGGTGCTCAGTAGACATCTGTTGAAGGAATGAGTAAGTGAGCAAGTAAATGACTGAGTAAACAATCAGAGAATGATTGGAGTGACCGTCAGGTGGGACCCTCCCCCGCCCTCACTACCCTGAGAGTTGGACCCTCAGCAGCCTCTGTGGCACTTGGATCTCCTGGGAAAGGTGGAGAGGGCCCTGGTGTAGACCAGTGACCACGCCTGTCATGGAAGACTCACTGGGATGGGTCCGCCTGGAGGCCTCACCGACCACTGCCCCTCAAGTCTCACCCTGTTATCACTCCCATTTCACCAATGGGGAAATTGAGGCTCAGAGATGGAAGTGAGTCCCTGAGGGTCACACGCAATCTGTACCTGCCTGGGGACTCAGACTGGGGTGAGGCTGACCCCACAGGTCTGTCCACCCATCTCATGTACACGCCATGTGTGAGCCCCAGGGATGCAAATGAGCAGGACACACCTCTGACCTCTAGGAGCTCACAGGAGCCTGGTGAACTGTGGCTGGAGACCAGCCCTAGGACACCATTGAAACCCCGGGCCCCATGTGCCCAACAGAACAGAGGCTAGATGGGATGGGGAGGGGTGGGAACATAAAGGAAAGCCACAAGGAAGCCAGAGGAAGCAAGCAACCCCTTTCTCTGCACAGCAAAATCTATAGGGTCCCTAGACCTTCTGAACTTCCTGTAAGACAGCTGGGATGAGGACAATGAAACCTTATTTACAGGACAGCACACAGAGTCAGAGAGTGAAGAGAATATGGAGACCAGTGTGAATCTTCTTTCCCAGCCTTCTTTCCCACTAACCATTTCTCTTTTCACTGTCCTACAGGGAAATCCAGGGCTTCCCTGGTGGCTCAGATGGTAAAGAATCTGCCTGCAATGCAGAACACCTGGGTTCGATCCCTGGGTCGGAAAGATCCCCTAGAGAAGGGGATGGCAACCCACTCCCGTATTCTCCACTGGAGAACTACATGGACAGAGGAGCAGCCTGGTGGGCTACAGTCCATGGGGTTGCAAAGAAATCAGATACAATTGAGTGACTAACACACACACACACAGGGAAATCCTGTTCCAGAGGGTCAGCTCTTGGTTTTCAAACATACCCTTCTTTATTTGGCTGCCCAACCTTTGCCTGGGCCATTCCCCATGCCTGGACACTCTTCCCATCTAAACTTTCCAAGCCCCAGCTTTGTAGGACACAGACCTGATCTTAACTTCCTCTCAAAACCTCTCCAGGTCTCCTCCAATCTGAATAAACCCCTCCGCTCACCCCAAAGAATCTCTCCCTATATCATGCTCTGATTTAATACTTCTTTATTATTTTTAAAATTATTTTTTAATTGAAGTACAGTTGATACACAACATTGTGTTAGTTACTGCTGTAGAGCAAAGTGATTCAGATACACACACACACACACACACACACACACACACACACTCTTCCCACGTGGTGTTAGTGGTAAAGAACCCACCTGCCGATGCAGGAGACATAAGACACTTGGGTTCAACCCCTGGGTTGGGAAGATCCCCTGGAGGAGGGCCCCACTCCAGTATTCTTGCCTGGAGAATTCCACAGACAGAGGAGCCTGGCAGGCTACAGCCCACAGGGTCACAGAGAGTTGTACACGACTGAGGCGACTTGGCACACACATACATACATATACACACATACATATGTGGGTATATGTATTTAGTTGTTGTTTAGTCACAAAGTTGTGTCCTACTCCTTTGCGACCCCATGGACTGTAGCCTGCCAGTCTCCTCTGTTGATGGGATTCACCAGGCAAGAATACTGGAGTGGGTTGCCATTTTCTCCTCTAGGTATCTTCTCGACCCAAGGATTGATCCCACATCTCCTGCACTGACAGGTGGATTGTGTACCATTGAGCATATATATATATTCTTTTCCATTATAGTTTACCATAGGATATTGAATATAGTTCCCTGTGCTATACCACAGGACTTTGTTATTATCTATTCTGTACATAAAAGCTTAACATCTGCTGTCCCCAACCTCCAACTCCATCTCTCTCCAACCCTCGCCTTGGCAAACACCAGTCTGTGCTCTATGTCCATGATTCTGTTTCTGGTTTTCTAGATAAGTTCATTCAAATTTCTTTAAATGATAACACAAGTGCAGGGCCCAATGTCTGGCTCAGACCACACTCTCTGGAGCGAAATGGTGTTCCGCAAGTTTGGGCAGAATGAAGGTATGAATGAGTGGTGGGCCTTTCGCTGTCGTAGAGAGGATTCATTTCAGTGAGATGGCCTACAAAGTCTCCAGCATGGAGAGGGGCCCCGAGCAGGGGCCTGTAATAGGCTCCGTGTCATGAAGTGGTCTGAAGCAACGCGGTCTCCTAGACCACACCCGGCCAGCAGAGCTAGACTTCCTGATCGGAACAAACGCCAACACAGAGGCTCCCGCGGGCCTGGTGCCAGAGAGCTGCCCGCTGATTTCCAGAAGAAGCAAAGTCTGGCCCTGCACAGCCACCCTTCATCCTGACAGCTCCCGTCCCCACCTCCCCAGCTTCCTAGGCCCACAGTTTGGGGAAGAGAAATGAATAAAAGTCAGGTTCAACCAGATGGTCAAGCTGTTTCTTTATTCACCACTTGTGGAGTCCTGGGGCTGGGCTCAGGAGGTGTGGCTGCGAAGCAGGCCAGGGTGGCTCATGGTGAAGAGTGGAGGCCCTGGGTCTAGACGGATTGCTGGCCTCGCGGGTACCAGCTGCTGTGACCCTGGGCAAGGCCATCTCCCTCTCCAAGGCTCAAATTCCTCACTTTACAAAGCACAAACAATACACTGCCATATGCTAGTCTGCAGACAAATACTGACTTGGGACATATAAGATAAAGAGAAAAAGGATGACAATGAATATTATATATTCGTATCATATATGATATATTCATATATGATATACATATAATATATATACATATACTATATCTATTCTCTATATATCAACAATACATATGTATATCCATATCTATAGATCTCTATATATATTATGTAGGCAAATATACAGACACAGTGACATGGTAGTATTTATCACCACGTTAGGTTTTCAGTTGTCCTCCTTTAAGAAGAATTTTAGCCTTTATTCTGAGATTATATCTCTCCTTTACTATTTTTTGTTTTGTAGTTGAAACGGCTAAGGGTTTTCGTTCTTCATTCCCTCCGCCTGAAATCCCTAATCCACCCACCTGTCCACCCACAGGCTCACTCCCTCACCAGCTTCAGAACTTTACTCAAGCGTGTCCTCCTCAAGGAAAGCTTCCCTGACCTCTATTGAAAGAACACCCGGTCCCCTTCCCTGACCTGCTTTTCCTCCATGGTACTTAGCACCACCAGACCTAATATTTATTTCCTGGTTTGGTCCATTGTCTGACTTTTCCCAGGAGGACAGGGATTTTTGTCCATTTCATTCACAGCTGTATCCCAGAACCTGAAATACACAGTCGACCCAATAAATACTTGTCAGATGAATAAACAATTAAATGAATATTTGTTTTTTTAATGTGTTTCCTTAACAAAATTAAAAATGAGCAACTCACTTCTTTTTCAGATCCTGAAATCAGGAGAGGATTTTACAGACCTGTGAAACCGTTAAATCACTGAGCAAATGTATATGAAAGTTTTGGTAAAATTCTAACTGGTAATAACAATTCCACGCATCCTCCTGTGCCCCTCCCCCATCTTCTCCCCTCCTTTCCTCCTCGGTCCTTATCTGTCCTCACCAGAACTGTCCCCAGCCCTGCAGAACTCACAGGAACTCTCTGGCCTCCCAATTTGCCTAACTCATTTAGTTTCTTTAAAAACCCTGATTATAGGCCTGGCTTGGGAGAATCAGACTGTCAACAGGCTTGTAATGAAGGCTGTTCTGCCTGGGAGACTCAGGCACCTGTGTGGGCAAGACTGCGCTTATGCTTCCAGGCCAAAGATGAAATCAATGAAAGGTGTTAGTTTATCCGCTTCTCAGTCCTGATCCTGCTGTTTCCGGAGCCCAGGTGCTCAGTGCTGAGAAGATGCCGGCCTCCGGCAGGAAGACCTAGGGAAACTGCTGGCTGACACCCTCTGGCCTGAGAAAGGGCGGGGCGGCTTCAGGACCTTGGACGAGATCCAGAAGGAAGCTCAGAGACTAAACAGATTGACTAAGTCAGTGTGTCGCTGAGCAGACTAAGGTCTGGAGAGTCTGGGACTGACTCAAGATCACACTTGGAGGGACTTCCCTGCTGGTCCAGTAGTTAAGAATCTGCCTTCCAACGCAGGGGACGCGGGTTTGATCCCTGGTCGGGGAACTAAGATCCCACACGCCAGGGGGGCTCCTGAGTCCCCTCACTGCAGCTAGAGAGAAGCCTGTGCACCACAACCAAGGGTGCGCGTGGGCAAACTAAGACCCGATGCACCAGAATTTAATTAAAGAGAGCCATCTCACTTGGAAAGAAGGAAACCAGAAACCTGATGTCTTTTTCCTGACTCCCTGTCCAGCACCCTCTGACTAGAACAAAAGGGACTTTAGCCCTGGGCCCTGCAGTTCAGAGGAGCCCACTTGGGCCTTCTTCCTTCCCCGCAAGTGAGGAGTCTCAGGGAACAGAGGAATGTGCCCATTTGGAGCCTACAGACCTCCCCTCCAGGTGGAACTTTGGGTTTCTAGGACTTTGGGATTCCCACTGAAGTGTCCGAACTCACTTCCCAGGGCTACGTAGGCATCTCCCCATTCTGTCTTCCCTTGGGTGGCCAGTGTGTGCCGCTTGCTAAGTGAGGGTGGAGGGGCATGTGGGGGCTGCTTCCCAGAAGCCGCTCACAGAGCCAGAAAACTCAGAGGATGGGAGGGCAGCTGGGATAAAACTGCAGAGTTAGGCCCAACTCCAGGTCACTAGGAAGCCCTGCATGTTGGGCCTTAAAACACACTGTAGTTGGCAGTTTCTTCACTTGATCTATGACTTTTGAAATAAGTAGACTATGCTTTATGACCAGATCTGGGATGAACCCGCTGTCTGGAGTGTCACTGCTTCTCGGGACCCCCAGTGCGCCCTGCTCGGAGAAGGAGACCCTCAGGCCTCAGGGAGGAGGGAGCAGGGTGTGAGCCTGTCACCTCCTCCCCCCTCACTCGGGCGGTTTGCCTCTAGGGCCCCTTCATTTCACATTTTCAGCTGAGGAAGCTCAGGCTCACAAGGCTTTGGTCAAGGTCACACAGCCAGGAACAGATGGCCAAGGGGCTCTCGCCCTTCCCAAACAAACAGCAAGTTAATTTTGAAATGACAGAAGGAGGGGACAGAAAGAGATGTATCTGCCCCACCCCACCCATCCGAAAGGCCCCTCCAGCATATGCAGGTTTTGCTGGCTGGGCATCTGCCTGGCTGCTTGACCTGGCCAGCTGGGGTGGGCAGGGGCTGTGTGCCGCCCCTCCTGACTACTGCTACGGTCCAATCATCTACCATGCTGCGATTTCTCAGGAAGAAGCTTGATTTAAGGGGGTGACAATGCAGGAAATAAAAGCTGGCACCAGATGTGCCAATGGATATGACACTGGAAAGGGGTTTCCTGGGAAGTTAGGCTTCCCTGTATCTTTCCCTGGGAGCCCCCAAATCTTTGCTAAGTTAATTTCCTATGGAAGGGAGACTTCTACTCTGCCAGAGCTTCTGTTTACTTGTTTCTGATGAAATGACCTGAACCAGAGTTCTCTATCAGACCTGACCCTCCCCTATTTAGAATATCTGAACAGTGGTCGCATCTGTTGCTTCAATTTCCTCTCTTTCCATCTCCCCTCCCGGTGCCCTGGGCTCCACTAACAGCTTCCTAAGCAACTTTTGCTTTTGCCCATGCTGCTTGCCCTGGGATGCCCTTTCCCTCCTTTCTCCAGCCGGCTGGAAAGTCCTTCTTTGGGAGCCAGCTCAGTCCCCATCCCCCGGGCCTGGTCCCTCCCAGTCGCCCCAGTTGTCTCCTCCATGCCTCCCCTGTACTCCCCAAGCCCCCTGTGCTTCCTTCCATAAAAGGACTCTACACTGAAGGCTGACGGCTACCTGTCTGTCCCCACTAGAGAAACTAGTGAACAACTTGGGGCAGAGACTAGACATTTTTCTTTCTTTGTCTCACTGCACAACTCAGGTCTGGAAGGCAGTAGGAGCTCAGGAAAGGTCAGCTGAGGGTGGGAGCCCCGGCTTTGCAAGGGTGTGTTCCTAGCGTGACCTTATCTGCTATTTACCTATGGAGGACTGATCAGAATAGCTATTATTATTCCCATTTGTCACTCCGGAGGCTGAGAAGCACTGGACCATGCTCCTCTCTGGGGGCCCGGGTGTCTGCAAAGCAATCCTGGTTTTTCTCCTGCTTGGCTGGGGGCAGGGGAGCCACACAGCCCTGGCCACGTGCTTCCCAACCAAAGAGCAAAGTGGCCATTGACCGTTTTCTCAACAGTTGCCAGACTTTGCCCCAGGGCAAGGAGGATGGAAGGGTGAAATGGGAGAGCTGATGTGAGGAGGCCAGAGACCCTCCCTCTCCTAGGGACTGGCAGAGGCCCAGGCAGGGGGCATTTCAAGACGGGAGCTGGGTCCAGCCCCAGGGACACACCAGCGCAGGGCTGGGGAGAGAGGAAAGGTCGGTTGCAAAACCCCATGTGTGGCAGCCTGACTGCTGAGTCAGGCTCCTGAGGCCAGTCAGGGACCAAAGTCGGGGCTGCAAAGTCAGAGCCATCCTGTTGGCCTTGAGCCTGTTGATTCCCTGATCTTCCACGTCTAATCCTTCCTTGGGCCCGACTAATCTCCTTTAGTAGAGCACAGCTGTTGTTTTGGGGTTTTTTTCTCCAGCATACCCCACTCTTTGGGTGACAACATCCTGGTGTTCTATGGACACCCTCTTCCCCACCGCTCTCAAGCTGAAAAAAGTCAGATTCTCTCCTCCCCGCTCAACACCAAGGCTGGTCACATGGCCCAGGCTTAGCCAATCAGAACGTGTTCTCTTGCCCTTGACAGGCTCCAGGATAAGAATGTGGTAATGCAGTAACCAATGAGCCTCAGTTCCAAGATAGTCGCACGTTGCATAAAAAATGCTTTATTTTCAACAGGAATTGCTAGCTCTCTGGAGCAACTAGAGACTCTGCATGCCTGGTGGTTGCCTGAGAATAAGGTCACCCCAGAGATAAGCGAGGCTGAGAGGTGCAAGCAGGACACCCAGTCTTAGAGTCATTTGTGAAACTCAAAACATACCTCTCGCTTTCAGCTACGTGGACTAATACTTGCCTCTTTGCTTATACATGTTTTAAAGTTGGGTCTTTGTCATTTGCAAATAAATAACCCAAATACCTCCTACTAATAATTATAACAGAGTAATGCTGCTGCTCAGAGAAGGCAATGGCACCCCACTACAGTACTCTTGCCTGGAAAATCCCATGGATGGAGAAGCCTGGTAGGCTGCAGTCCATGGGGTCGCTAAGAGTCAGACACGACTGAGCGACTTTCTTTTCACTTTTCACTTTCACGCATTGGAGAAGGAAATGGCAACCCACTCCAATGTTCTTGCCTGCAGAATCCCAGGGACGGGGAGCCTGGTGGGCTGCCGTCTACGGGGTCGCACAGAGTTGGACATGACTGAAGCGACTTCCAACTCTTAGCGACCCCATGGACTGCAGCCTACCAGGCTCCTCTGTCCATGGGATTTTCCAGGCAAGAGTACTGGAGTGGGGTGCCATCACCTTCTCCGATAACAGAGTAATAGTAGTAATTAAATAACTGGTATTTACATGCACGTCCTACTTGTTATAGCGAACCTGCAAATTGATGCTCTCTTTGGCCTGCTGAAGAGACCGAGGGTCACGGAGATAAGGGACAGTTAGCAAGTGGCAGGGCTAAAATTCAGTCTTCCACAGTCTGACTCCAAAGTGTGTGCTCTTTGACCACAGCCTCATCCTGCTTCGTTTAACTCTAGGCAGACCTAATTTCTCCCACAACAATAGCAGATTTCAAGGGTAGAAACTTTTTGGTCCTTTGGAAGCACAGAACCATGAGCAGTCAGACTGTCGATTATCCTGGACTTCGGGACACTTTTTAGAGGCACTGGCTCTACTTATTTAACTTATATGCAGAGTACATCATGAGAAACGCTAGACTGGAAGAAACACAAGCTGGAATCAAGATTGCCGGGAGACATATCAATAACCTCAGATATGTAGATGACACCACCCTTATGGCAGAAAGTGAAGAGGAACTCAAAAGCCTCTTGATGAAAGTGAAAGTGGAGAGTGAAAAACTTGGCTTAAAGCTCAACATTCAGAAACGGAAGATCATGGCATCCGGTCCCATCACTTCATAGGAAATAGATGCGGAAACAGTTGAAACAGTGTCAGACTTCATTTTTCTGGGCTCCAAAATCACTGTAGATGGTGACTGGCAGCCATGAAATTAAAAGATGCTTACTTCTTGGAAGGAAAGTTATGACCAACCTAGATAGCCTATTGAAAAGCAGAGACATTACTTTGCCAACAAAGGTCCGTCTAGTCAAGGCTATGGTTTTTCCAGTCGTCATGTATGGATGTGAGAGTTGTACTGTGAAGAAGGCTGAGTGCCGAAGAATTGATGCTTTTGAACTGTGGTGTTGGAGAAGACTCTTGAGAGTCCCTTGGACTGCAAGGAGATCCAACCAGTCCATTCTGAAGGAGATCAGCCCTGGGATTTCTTTGGAAGGACTGATGCTAAAGCTGAAACTCCAGTACTTTGGCCACCTCATGTGAAGAGTTGACTCATTGGAAAAGACCCTGATGCTGGAAGGGATTGGGGGCAGGAGGAGAAGGGGACGACAGAGGATGAGATGGCTGGATGGCATCACTGACTCAATGGACGTGAATCTGGGTGAACTCTGGGAGGTGGTGATGGACAGGGAGGCCTGGCGTGCTGCGATTCATGGGGTCGCAAAGAGTCAGATACGACTGAGCGACTGAACTGAACTGGCTCTACTTTTAGTGTATCATTTTTCTTTCCCCCAAGACCCATACGCAGTTTTGCTGCCATGCTCTGATTGCTCAGTCTCTGATTGCACCAGTCTTCCCTGGTGGCTTAGATGGTAAAGCGTCTGCCTGCAATGTGGGAGACCCAGGTTCGATCCCTGGGTTGGGAAGATCCCCTGGAGAAGGAAATGGCAACCCACTCCAGTACTCTTGCCTGGAAAATTCCATGGACCAAGGAGCCTGGTAGGCTACAGTCCATGGAGTCGCAAAGAGTCGGACACGACTGAGCGACTTCACTTTCACTTTTCTGATTGCTCAGGCTTGGGTTGCCTAACAAGCCCTGGGCAGTCACTGTGGTCAGTTGTGCTGGTTGGGTTGCCTTGGATCGTCTGTTCTGTTCTGGGTCTTAGTTTCACCCAAACCATATGGGCAGAAAGTGAGGAGATGATTCCAGGGCATATCAAAGCACTGTTACCAGGAGAGATAGCTGCTCCTTCTCACCCTGTGCCCTAGACCTCAGCCATCAAAGCAGCAATCATTTATTAATATTTGCTTTCGCAGGGTGCCAGCCCTACGCTGAGACCAGAAGGACAAAGAGGGGTGAGCACATCCAAATGGTGAGGGGTTCGCTGTCTGAGAATAAAAGTATCACGGATGAACCATCAAAATGCTGTAGGATGAGGTGATAGCCAAGGAAGCAGAGAGCACCCTTGAACAAATCATTTTCCTTGGGGATGGGAGAGGGGGCATGGGAGAAGCCATACTGAGGAGGTAACATGTGAGCTAGGCTTCAAAGGGTGTGGTCGCTTTTATCAAGAAGGAGTGGTGGGGAACAGTATTTCTGGCAGAGGGGAACAGCATGTGCAGAGGTACAGAGACATGAGAAATCTGGTATATTCTGGAAAGAGTATAGTTGGATAATAATGCAAAACAAAGAAGGGGAAGAGCGGCTTTTTAGCCTGAAGAATAAAGGGGGAAAAAAGCATAAAAACAATCACTATTAGAGTTTAGAGTGAACTTTCTTGGCCTTTTACCTAAGCTTCACTTAGCCCAAAAGGAAATTGGTACTTTCCCAATCCACAGCTTCCCTTGGGAGAGGAAGGGTTAATTCAAACAAGATGAAGAAATGCCTGGGGAGCTGAGCGTGGAAGGGAGACACCAAGATAGCCTGGAACCTGCGCAAGGGAAAGGGGGCTGCGAAGCAGGGGGCAGGCCACAGAAGGGACAGGTCAGTTGCTGAACTCAATAAAAACTTCCATGCTGAGCCCTCTCCTGGACCTTGCAAAATACAGAGATCAGTAAGACAGGGCTCACAGGCTGGCTAGAGAAACACACAAGAGGCAGCAAAGACAGTAGGCTGAGTTCTATGGCTTGGGAGGTCCAGCAGGTGTCTATGGGGGCACCAGAAGCACCTACTCCAGGCCAGAGGCACGGAAACGTCCTCTTAGAGGAAGTGACACTGGACCTTCCCCTAAGTTGGATTTTAAAGAATAATAGAAGTTTGCTGCCTAGAGACCGAGGGGCTCTTATCATTCCCTTATCCCCCCTCTTATTAAAACTGCGCACCGTAGCTACTTGGCTAACATCTGTCCTTCCTGCTGAATTCCATGGCAGCAGAGACTTTCCTTGTCTGGTTCACTGAGTTCTCTCCTAGACCTAAATGAGCGCCTGGCATAGAGTAGGGGCTCAATAATGTGTGTGTGTGCAGGAGCAAGCAGCCTGTGCAAAGCCTCAGCAGAGGGTACAGACAGAGGCAGCAGCAAAAAGTGTGATTTGGGATAAGGCAGGTGGGGCAGGCAGAGTCCAGGGCGGAAATGGCCTCGATTGCCTATTTGAGCAGTTTGGAGTTTAGCCTTTAAATGGGGAGAGACATGATCAGATTTGTATTCACCCACTTAGAAGCTCGTTTGATCCCTGGGTTGGGAAGATTCTCCTGGAAAAGGGAATGGCTACCACTTCGGAATTCTTGCCTGGAGAATTCCATTGACGGAGGAGCCTGGCGGACTACAGTCCACTGGGCCGCAGACAGTCAGACCTGGCTGAGCAACTAAGACTACTGCTGCTATTTATCTGACAAAGACGTATGGATTACCTACTACATACCCAGTACTGTGTTCGACCCTAGGGATATGACAGCAAGACAAGCTCCTTCCTCACAGGAGCCAAGATTCTTGTGGGAAAACAGAAAACGTGTAAACTATTAAGAAATAGTATATCCTCAGCTAGTGTTGAAATGCTAGGTAGGAAATTGAAATGCTAGGTAGGAAAATTAATATGGGTAAGAGGCTAGAAATCACTAAGAGTGGGCAGTTTCAGAGCCAGATGAGGAACACGTCAGATACAATTATATTTACTGCAAGGAGCAAAAGACCTGGTGTGTAGGAGTTTATTTATATCTCACAACAGGAAGTTCAAGAGGTAAGCACTCCGGGGCTGGATGGGGACTCAGGGATGACGTCAAGAAAACATGTTCCTCCACCTTCTTGTTCTATGCTATGAGCTTTATCTCTGATGTTTTAATTTGCCTTAATGAAAAGTCATGCATTACATATTTACTTCAAGTTCATAATTAAAGACACAATGCTTTGCTGACATAAATTTCTCCATCCAGAAAAATTCAGAAAAGTCTGATGCTCACAAAAATGACTGATAGGAGTTTGGGGCAGTGGGAAATTGGAAAAAGGGCCAAAGCCACATCTGTATTGATATGGTAGATGATGGGATGACAGCAGTGTGTGTACAAAGTATTCAGTTCCTATCCTGGGCAAATTCAGTGGAAGCGGGTCTTCAAAACCAGAAATGGCCGTGAGTGTGTGAGCCCTGTCTCCCCGCATCTCGCACAAAGCAATGTTTTAGTGAAAGTGTCAGGCTTCCTAAATGTAATAGAATTGGAGATATGGGACAAGCTGACCGCGGCTGACTCTTGGTTTAGAGAGGATCACTCTGCGGCGGTGGGGAAGAAGGATGTGAGGAGCAAAGTCTGGAAGCAATAATCCTGGGAGAGATGGGGAAGGCTGGCCTGGGCAGGTGACAGGAATGGAGATGTGGGAGCAGCTTTGAGAACTATGAGGTAGAAAGCTGACCCTGTGGCAGTTCAGGGAGAGATGAAGGAAGGGCGACTGAGAGGAGGGGCCCAGAGGCAGCTGCAGGAATCAGTGAGCCGTTCCCAAGCCCCAGCGTTCTTGGGCCCCTCTTTGGATTGCCGCTTGTAAGAGGCGAATTCCAAGATGGCTTCCTGAATGCTAAGGAGTTCCTGGGGTCAACCTGTCCTTCTTTGATTCGTGGAGCCAGCCAGTCATGAGACTCAAATACTGACTGGGTACTGGGCATTCATTAGTGTCTTGGTAACCAATGACAAATCTGTTAAAAACAAAAACAAAAACATGGTAGCAGATATTTAAGGAACTTGGGGGAATGCAGGCCAAGGAACCCAGCCCTTGGGCCCAGTTACTGGACTCTTGACTTGGTTACTGTTTAGGGGAGATTTTGTTGAGAGGTGGTAAAAACTGCTTTAAAAAACCTGGGGCTGGGAATTCCCCGCAGTCCAGTGATTAGGGCTCCTCCATCTTACTGCCTAGGGCCGGGTTCGATCCCTGATCAGGGAACTAAGATCCCACAAGTCATGTGGTACAGCCAAAAAAATAAAAACGAAACAAAAACCTGAAAGAAACAATACCCTTAGGGCCATGAATATCATCTCCTAAACAAGGAAGGGAGGGTATTGGTCTTAGAAAGCTTCCTTCCTCATAGATTAAGACCTTTATTTTTCTTTAATGTAACTAGCTAGACTGGTTTCAGGTAAACAAACAGTCCACCCTGCCTAGGCCAGGCCCTAAAAACAAAACAGAAGAAATTCCTTCCCTCAGAATTCTGGTAGTAGGAGACACCCAAAGCCCTAAATAAACAAGTTGTCTGTATATGGTTTACTAGTGGTTTCCTTTTGTTTTCCTATGTTAAGCAGTGTTCTTGGAGCTAAATCTATCCTTTGTTGCATAATTCACTTATAAGTCATGTTGGGTTTTTTCCTTCTTCAATCATATAGTCAAAAGGAGATTTTGGTCCAGACATGTGCCTGTCACCAGCAATAGGAAAAGTTCTGGCTAGCTGTGGTCCCAAAGTTTCTCATTCTTGAATTTGGGAGAATTCAAAATGGAATCACTGAAGCCCCAGAGTGAGCTGTCCAAGGATCAGTCAACTGACAAACAAGAGCCAGGTTTCCCAGTTCACAGGCTGAGGTGGTGTAACTCACCATCACCCGATGCTGAGACTGCCTGTTCTACGCTCCAGACCAAGCTGCTGGCCCAGGGGTTGATACACAAGCTCATGGTAAAGGCACTGTTAAGTATACAGCTCTTGCTAGGCCACATAGAATTTCCACATTTGTCACCTCACTCCACACAGACTTACTAAATTTAGTAAATGAAGTTACAAATTACCCAGTTAAATCTGAATGCAATATTTGGAACATACTTATACTTAAAAAAGTCTGTCTATTTGAAGTTTGATTTTAATTGAGTGTCTTAGTGCATTAGCGCTGCTATAACAAAATACCACAGACCAGGTGGCTTAAAAAACACACATTTATTTCTCAGGGTTCTGGAGGCTAAGAAGTCCAAGATCAAGGCACTAGCAGATTCAGAGTCTGGAGAGAGCCCTTCTGTGGATTTACAGATGGGTCCTTGTATGGGAGGAAGGATGAGGGAGCTCTGTGGGGTCTCTTGCATCACCACTCAGGCATTCAGGAAGCCTCTGATCGTGTGACCTATGTACCTCCCAGTGGTCCCACTTCCTAATACCATCACCTAGGGCAGTAGGATTTAGCAAAGGAGTTTTGGTGAGATATAGGATTTAGTCCATAGCACTGGGTGCTCTGTATTTTGTCTGGCAACCCTAACCCCACACTCTTCAGAGGCAGGCAGTATCATGTCCCTGTCTGATCGCTGAGGCTCACAAAGAAAATTGCCTAAGGTCAATCAACCAAGGTGGTGGCGGAACCTGGCCCCTGGGTTCACCCGTGGGTGTCATCTTTAAGGCATCAAGGATGTGCTGGGGTGGAGTGTGGGTATCTTGGGGCCAGAAGGGATGAACAATGCAAGCTAAGGCCATAGAGGGACCAACCAGCATGAGCTGTGGATCCTGTGGTCTTCACATTAGAGGGCAGAGAAGAGAGCGTTTCTGTTCTTAGCTGTAACTGATTTTCGGTTTTAGTTTACTGTACCAGGACCTGGGCACCCCAGCCAATAAGGCTGGAAACGCAGGAAGCCATCTGGAGCTGTGTGCTGAGTCATAGGGCCCAGAAAAAAACAAGAACATCATGATGGCAGAGGAGGAGGTGGGGAGCAACCTCCCTGGAGATCACGAATGGCCACCAGAAATAGAAACCGCTCCCTTTGAAGCATCTGTTAAAAGGGCCAAGATCACCATGCAACTGGAATCGCCTTTCTATTAAACACCGACTGAATGCAGAGCTCTGTTCTGTGAGAATGTCAAAAAGTCAGATGGTTAGTGAAAATTTCTAGCTTTTTTTGAGGGGTGGGGTGGGGTATTGGTTCTTTTTTTTTTTTTTTTTCAAATCCAGTCTCATCCTCTTCTGTTACTACCTGTGAGCCCTTGGGTGGTATACTTAAATTTTCTGATACCATTTCATCTTTAGGAATAACAATCCTCATCTCACTAAGATAGTGTGAGGGTTTCAATGAAATCACATTTTTAAAAAGTGTCTTGCCTAGGTCTAGCACACAGTAGATGGTCCCAAAAGAGTAGATTTTGCTGTCAGAGAGACATAAAAATATCTGCCTTTGGGGTTGGTGTGGGGATTAAATCAGATAATGTGGGGAGGGGAAACACTGGATACAGGTCTCAGGGAGAAGTCAGCTAAAGATGAGATGCCTTTTTCCTTATTTTGCCCCTAGATCCTGAGATGGCTGGTTCTGGTCCCCCTGGATGCTGTTTAGTAAGACTAAATACAAACACAGTGAAGGCTTATATATGTTCATTCCATCCACAAATGTCTCCTTTAACATTGTGCATATCACTGGTTCAGCCTCTGTGGAGGTAGAGACAAAATGAAGATGAATTCCTATTTGTCCATCGATTTCAGCAATTGTTTCGTGGTCAGGCACTCTGTGAAGAACTTTATGCGGATTGGATTTTCAGAGCAACTCTTTCAGATAGGTACTATTATAATCCCACTTTACAGATGGGAAAACTGAGGCTCAGAAGGATTCAATACATTATCCAAAGGCACAGAGCTAGTAGGAAGCAGAGTCAAGGCTCAGTCCCAGGCCTGACTATCCCTACTATGGACCAGTTCCCAGAGGGAGAAAAATACTCAGTTGGAGATTTCAACTTATCCAGGCACAAAGGTGTCTACACAGCACAGTGAGATGAAATGTCAGAGGAGAGGTTGGTCATCAGAGTGACTGACAGCAGTTCTGGGCTGGAAGGGGCTCCCTGGGGGGCTTCTGAGAAGGTGGGGGTGGGGAGCAGCCCTAGACCGTGGGGAAGCAGATGGAAGAGAGTGTAGTGAAGACAGGTGAGCAAAGGCACACGAGACTTGGTCAGGTGTGGGCAGGGATCAGCGACAGGCCAGCTGGCTGAGCCCAGGGCCTGTTTTAGACACAAAAGGAGGAATATCCAGTTGGGACAGAATTTGGCTGGGGCAGGCTGTCATCAGTTTCCAGAATGATAAACCCCTCAGGCCCAGCTGAAGCGACTTCTAGTCTTAAAGCATCACTGCCTAGAGGATCCCCACAAATCACATGCCGGCCCTGTCAGTGCTCGAAGGTGTACCCGTCACTGGAAATGAAGGGGCTTTCTGTAGGCAGCAGACATCACCTGTCTCGCTGAGTGACCTCAACCTTAAGTAAGCAGATAGTGACATTTCCTTTGTGTTCAGAGGATTCCATTAAGAAGGCCAAATGCTAAGGGTCATCAAAGCAAACTCAGAGATGGTACAACTGTTCTTCGAGCCAATCTGGCAATATATATCAAGAGGATAAACACGATCCCCGCTTTGATGCCACGATTTTACTGCTAGAAATTAATCCTAGGGAAATGGTCATGGAGGGATGCAAAACTCTGTGTGTACAAGGATGGTTGCTATAGTATCTCTTGCAAATACAAGTATCAGAAATGTCCCCTCTCCAACCCCAAAAAAGGAAACAGATCTGTGGTTAGCAAAGGGAGAAGGGGAGTGGGGGAGGGGTGGATTGGGATTAGGAAATGCAAGCTGTTATATTTAAGATGGATAAATAATAAGGTCCTACAGGGTACTAAATTCAATATCCTGTGATAAAACATAATGGAAAAGGACATGAAAAAGAATGTATATGATTGTATAACTGAATCATTTGGCTATACAGCAGAAATTAATACATTGTAAATCAATTATACTTCAATAAAATAAATCAAATAAAAAAGAAATGTCCCAACTAGTCAATAACAGGGACTTAATTGAAAATGATGATATATCCATTCAGTGGACTACCACACTACCATTAAAAGTCTTTGTTTAGTTGCTAAGTCGTGTCCAACTCTTTTACAACCCTATGGACTGTAGCCTGCCAGGCTCCTCTGTCCATATGGGATTTCCCAGGTGAGAATACTAGAGTGTGTTTCCATTTCCTTCTCCAGGGGATCTTCCTGACCCAGGGATCGAACCCAGGTCTTCTGTTTGGCAGGAGGATTTCTTACCACTGAGCCACCTGGGAAAAGTCATTGTGGTCACACCATATTAAGTGAAAACATCAAGTTGCAAACCATTAATATAGTATGATCTCAGCTTGAAAGTACATTAATAAAATCCATCCCCCCCCCTTTTTTTTTAATTCCACAGACATTTATTGAGCACCTCTCAAGTAGCAGGAGCAGTCCTAGGCATGGAATACAGCAGTGACTATAACCCACGGGATGCCTGCCTCTGGGAGAGGGGTGACCACAAAGAACCAGTGAACACAAGGCTGCAGATGGTGGTCAGCACGGTGGGAGGGCAGCAGGGGAGCGGCAGAGGCTTGGCCAGGAGGGCTGTTCCCCAGTTAAGGAGGAGGCCCCAATACCCGAGGGGTCTGTGGGGAGGCACTTGGGGCCTACTCGCCTGCTGCTCGGTGCCCCCTGTGCCAGCCCATTTCTGTCCAACTCACGCAGGCCTCAGGGAGCAACCCAAGGCCATGACTTCAGCCCAAAGAAGACAGTGGTGGGAGGGGGACCCTTGTTAATCCCCAGCCCCCACCCACCTACCCCAGCAGATAGGTGGGGCTGACCTTTTAGGCCTTGGGACTTTGGTGTGCAGCTAAAGGCACTTGAAGCTGCCTCTGGGGTTTGGGGGTCCCCAGAGGTCCCGGTGATGGCATGGTGGGGGGCCTAGGCATCAGAACCCAGTCTCCCCCGCAGAGGAGGGGCAGAGCCACATCCTGGACCGCAGCAGCCTGGCTGTCAGGAAAGTCAGTAGTCACCACATCGCGAGAAGCTACGGCGCACGTGGAGGGCTGGCGCCCACAGACACGGTCAACAGCGCTCCAGCTTCAGGCTCTTGTACAGGCAGCTTGTGAAGAGCACGCCGAACACCTGCACACAGGCGATGCCCAGGCCCATGGCCCCGCTGATCCTCAGGTTCTCCTGGATGAGGGTCTACAGCTGCCCCCACTCTGTAGACGTTGGAGGCGTGGTCCCACCGCCCATGGCCAGCAACCATGGTCTTCCAGCAGCTCTCGGGGACCACATGTCCACCTGCCTGGCCCAAGCGGATGCACTCACTGTCCTGCCAGTCCCACTCACTGTCCTGCCAGGCCTGCCAGTTGTTGCTGCCACAACAGAGGAACTCCTGCTGCAACTTGCCCACGGTGCTGCTCTCGCCCTCGTGGCCTGGCTGGTGGTACCCCTTGGTCATGGTGTCCTTCAGGTTCTCCTTGAGCTCTGCGTTCAGCCACTGAGAGTAGACATAGACTCTTGCAATGATCTCCAGCAGAGTTAATAAGAAGGATGGAGGACAGACATAGCAGATTCCTCTGTTCCTTGAAGGTGGCACAGCAGCCCAGAACCCCAGTTACAGTGACGACAGCGCCCACCACCACCAGGATGCAGGCTGTGGCCAGGCAGGTGCCCCAAGCCAGCAGCTGATGCAGTCACGCCTGAGGGCCAGCGTCCAGATGCCCACAGACGTGAAGGCCAGACCAGCCAGCCAGAAGCAGCAGCTGCAAGTGAAGAGCAGGCACTTGAGGCAGACGGTGCCCCATGTAGTTGTCGACTTCTCCCCGAACTCGCCCATCCTGGAGCCGGAGGGGCGGGGAAGGGGCTGGCTGGTGGGGAGGGCTCCTCTGTAAGGCAGGAAGACAGAAGTTCCCGCCTGAGGAAGCTCCACTAGAAGGCCAGGGACACGTCACAGGTCTGGCTCAACCAGCCCCGCATCGGAGTCCGGCCGGTGGGCTGCGGGGGCCGCGACTCTGAGCTCAGAGAATACGCAGCCGGCGCAGGCCCAGCCTGCGGCCAAGGACGCCACGACGTGTGTCGAGCAGAGCTCCGCGCATGGGCGGGACACCCACTCAGGCGGGCCCCCGGGGTCCACCCAAGGCGGCAGAAGCCAGGCGGGCTGTGGCCAGGGGTGCCCTCAGCCCCACTGCGGCCCACGCCCTCTCCATTCACTTTTTAAGTAGCTAAGGTGCTGTGTCCCAGACAATATTCTGAACACTTCGGTGATGGAGGGCAACGAGGTGAGTGTATTATTTGGGAGGCAGTCAGATGACATACCCGGAGAAGGCAGTGGCACCCGACTCCAGTACTCTTGCCTGGAAAATCCCATGGATGGAGCAGCCTGGTAGGCTGCAGTCCATGGGGTCGCTGAGGGTCGGACAGACTGAGCGACTTCACTTTCACTTTTCACTTTCGTGCATTGGAGAAGGAAATGGCACCCCACTCCAGTGTTCTTGCCTGGAGAATCCCAGGGACGGGGGAGCCTGGTGGGCTGCCGTCTCTGGGGTGGCACAGAGTCGGACACGACTGAAGCGACTTAGCAGCAGCAGCAGCAGCAGCAGATGACATACATATAGAATATGTTCAGGAATAAGCAAGGTAATTCTGAGAGTAGTACAGTGCCATAAAGAAGATGTAAGATGGGCTCGTTCAGAGGGAGGGACAGGTAGGGATGATCCGAGGAACTGACGGTTTGATTGCCTCCTGCATTGAAAAACATCTGGTCATGAGGATCTGGGGAGGAGCATTTCCAGCAGAGTGCCGAAGGCTTTAAGGACAACGCAACTGGAGTATTAGAAAAGAAAATAAAGGAAGAGAAGTAGTGCGTGAGCAGGGAGAAAAGAGGTGGGGAGAGTCAGGCACAGGCAGGATAACTAGTCTTGAAAGCCAAGGTGAGGCGTTTACAGGGAGTTTGGATTTTATTCTTAGTGCAATGGGACCCTGCTGGATTTTGTCAGGCAATGATTATATTCACATTTACATTTTTGTAGCCAGAAGGAAATACATCAGTGGATTAATAGAGATCATCAAGGGGTGGAGGGGTAATGAACAATTTTTTCTTTGTTTCTGTGTGTTTTCCTGTAACGCCCAGACTTTGACAACTAGAAACAAACAATAATTTATCTTTTTAAAACCATGCACCAGAGAGCAATGCAAGCTAATGGCCACCATTTACGTGGAGCCATTTACAGGAAGAAAAGTCTTTTGCCCATCATCCCATTGCATTTTTGCAATAACCCCATGAGTTAAGTCAGACCATTTGGAAGGCGCAGAGACTCTAGCAGAAAATGTCAGAACTGAGACCAGAATAAAGTTTCTACAGCCTTTGCCCAGGTTGGCTGATTCTGCCACACAGTGAGGTCTCTGGGGCCCTTAGGTCTGCCTTAGATTCATCCAGATACCCAGAGGCCCAGGAAGAAGTCATGAGATTACTGCCCCGTACCCCTGTCTGAGGGAGAGTAGGGAGGGAACAATGCCCCCAATTGTACATGGCTAGTGCAAGAGCACGTGTGTGCAAGAAGAGGGGTCTTGCCCATAGGGTAGATGCTCCATAAACATTTGTTAATTAGTGAAATGACTTGCTTTCAGGAAAATGCTGCTTACTCTTGGGAGGTGGTTTAGCTGACTTCACAATTCATTAGCTGTGTGATCTCAGGTTAATTATTCTACCTTCCAAGCCCAGAGTCGTCATCTGTAAGATGAAGATAAAGCCTGTACTCGTTCACCTCTGTGAAGTGTGATAGTTGGGGGCAGGCTCTAGAACCAGACTGCCTGGGCTTGAATCTGCTTCTACCCTCTTCTGGTTATGTCCTTGTGGAGATGCTTAGCCTCTCAAGACCTCAGTTTTCTCATCTGTAAAATGTGAGTAATAATACTTGTCTCCTAGCACTGATGTTAGGATTAAATGAATGGATGAGAACTTTGAAGAGGTCGTAGCACATAGTATGTGCTCCTTGAATGTCAGATAATATTAGCATTAGCATTATAGGGAGTTTGCATCAAGGGAGAAGCTTTCGGAAGCACAGAACTTAACACGGTGCCAATAAGGCTGCTACTGCCTTTCCACCCCATGCCTGCCATGATCACT
Source organism: Bos javanicus (assembly GCF_032452875.1). Taxonomy (NCBI): domain Eukaryota; kingdom Metazoa; phylum Chordata; class Mammalia; order Artiodactyla; family Bovidae; genus Bos; species Bos javanicus. The sequence continues at coordinate 5,402,312 of NC_083887.1, read as the reverse complement.
GTTCCAGTGATTTTTCATAGGAATCATATAAATTCACCAGCCACCTTTTTGTTTAGAAAGGAGACCGCTTTCTAAAGGGGTCACCAGGAGGTCCTTTGCCAAGTTAAACAATAGATCTACTCTCTCTCATCTCAGGAGGTTTATCTGTTCAAGGTCATGGGAAGAAACCTGACATTTTTCCAGGGTCTCTGTCTCTAATTCATTTAAGGAGCCACTTTTTACATTTCAGGCTTGACATTTGCTGAATGACATGAATGGAGACTGCTCAGGTGAGCAGCCTGGGATCACATGACCTTTGACCTCTGCCCCTGTTTTCAAGCTTCAGTTGTTTGAAGACCACCAATAATTGTGCAACAGCTGTATACCCCTGGTCTACTGGGTCTCCTCTTCCCTCAGTATTTTTCTTGAATTTGTCTCACATTTAAAGCTCAAAATATGTTGATTCTAAAGGGAAGCATACTCATTACTATAAATGGAAAGCCACAAATAGAAGCTACTCATAAAAAGAAATATTATGCAAATGAAGCAGTATTACTGAATTCTAGAGGAACAGGGTCACCCATTGAAGACTCTAGGCTCATGAAGCCTTTTAGATGTTCATTAAATGGGATATCTGGAGAGGTGTGACAGAGGTTAGTGCCCCATTGAGTGTCTTCGTGGTGTAATATGGATTGAGAAAGACTTTAAAGAGGGAAAAACTCTCTAGCCACCTGATTCTATCTTTTTATTTCTGCATCTGTTCACCTCCTAGAACTTTCTCCTGTCTGCTAGGGGCTCCCTTCTATGCTGTTCAGTTCTTTATTCAGAAAGGTAAGGAGTGAACAGCCCATTCTCTGCTTCTCGCTTGTTAGGTCTTTTTAGGAAGATTCTTAGCCCTCTCTGAAATGCCACTGCCATGCTCTTGCTTAGTTGTATCTGATTCTTTGTGATTCCATGGACTGGAGCCTGCCAGGCTCCCCTGTTCATGGAGTTTTTGAGGCAAGAATACTGGAGTGGATTGCCATTTTCTACTCCAGGGGATGTTTTTGACCCAGGGATCAAACCCACATCTCCTGAGTGTCCTGCATCAGCAGGCAGATTCTTTACCATTGTACCACCTGGGAAGCCCCTCTCTGAAATGAGGGAGCTGGATTAGAAACATATTCTTCTCTGATGATTTTCAGACCCCCAAAGTGTGCTTGGCTGCCCATCCATGTTTTTCACCTGCGGACAGAGCAGGAATGAAACCCACCCCAAGGATGGTCTCGTGGAATAGTTCAGGTCTCTGGATCTCCATGAGAAGCAAAGAAGCAGGATTCACCACATAGCCACGAATGAATGTATGTTTCCAGAGGGGTGCATTTTCTGCATGCTGAACTGAGCAGATGGCTGTGTTTGAATGAAAAAGGAAATACACCCTAGGAAGAAGTGACAAAACGACTTCAGGTTTCATCCCCTCATTCAGCAGCCCCTGCAAAAGTTTCCTTCATTAGAGATCCTGGGGTAAATGCTGCTGAGGCACCACTCCTAAATGATTCCTCTTTCCAGGTCTCCTCCCTGCTTCTAAATTGCTTGGAATCTGTCACACCTGTGTGTATTCAGATTCTTTAGCCTGACGTGTGAGCCCCTCCTCAGTCTGGTTCTAATCTGCACTTGCAGTTCTGGCTGCTGGAACACCCCTTCCTTGAATCTCCTGCTTTGGGCAACCTGGTTCCCTGGCACAGAGTAGGTGTGAAAAAAACGTAATTGAAGAAAAGAATCTGTCTTATGCTGGGATGCCTCTACAGTCCCTTTCAACATGTAGTTCTTGAGTGTCAGGGACGAATGGTGATTGAAAGCTTCCCGTATGCCTGCCGTGGTGGGATTACCACTGTCTCAATTTGCTGAGGATTTTCCTGATTCTGGCACTGGCAGACCAAGACCAGGAAACCCATGTGACAAAGGCAAATCAGGATGGTCGGTCACCCTGTGTGTTAAGACTGCACGTGCTCTCTCTCCGTGGGACCTCCGGCACAGTGGGGGAGGAGATAGTAAACAAATTATCCCACAAAGTCATTACAAGCTGTGATGAGTGCAAAAAGAAGGCAGCCCTAGGACTTCCCTGGTGGCTCAGTGGTAAAGAACCCACCTGCTGGTGCAGGGGACATGGGTTCGATACCTTGTCCAGGAAGATCCCACGTGCTGCAGGGCAACCTAGCCCACGATCCACAACTACTGAGCCTGGGTGCCTAGAGAAGTCCCTGCAGTGAGAAGTCCGCACACAGCAATGAAGAGGGGCTCCCTGCTTGCTACAACTAGAGAAAGCCCATGCACAGCAACGAAGACCCAGCACAGCCAGAACTAAATTAAGAAGGCGGCAGGTGTGAGCTGAGTGATGTGGGTACGAAAAGAAAAACACAGGGTCCCAGACCTGGAGAAGCTCCTGGTTGCAGCTAGGAGAGAGAAGGATACACAGTTTGTTTAATGTCAAGTACCGAATGTAATGGATCAGAAATACACACTCCCTTTTCCCTCTTCACAATGCACCATTTCTATTTTAATTGCGGTTTCAAGCATCAGAAACTCACTGGTAAATTAAATAGATATACATCAATCAAAAGGGCATTACAAGGAAAAGCTGAAAAACTAGGAGGCCTTGGAAGAGAGAGAAATGATGGTCTCTTAGGGAGCTGAGAGAGTAAAAAAATATGCCAGAACAAAAGAACATGCCTTGTTCCATTTCCATTAGAAAAGCTGACTCAAGTCATCCTCTGCCCGTGGGTTTCTCTGCCCAATATTCTAACTCCAGTAAGAAAGAATTTGATAGCCAAGCCTGGGTCTCATGCCAACCCCTTGCTAGGCTAGGGCGGCTACCATGATTAGAAATCCACCGAAATAGTTTGTGATGGGGCCCTGGGGAGCGGGGTGGTTGCTAATGGCAACGGAAAAGCCAGGATGCTGGAAAGGTGAGGGCCTCAGTCACCTGTATCCCTCTTCATGAGGCGGTCCAGACACTGCCTGCCCGAGGCCTTCCGGTACTGTGCTCACTGCCTTCCAAGGAGCTCTGCTGGCCTTGTGTCCAGAATATCCCGTTCTATTCTGTGACCATGGACAGCCCCATGCTGATGTCTGCCTTCAGCTGATGGCACCCTGGCTATGCCCACCTTAGAGTGTGCACTAGGTCCTTGGGCATGGCCTGCACGTTTCCTGGCACAGAGGCATGCTACTGAGGACTTTCGAGAGAGTTCTAAAAGAGCCCATTGCCCTGATGATCCCACCCGCCTTCCCCCCGGGCCCCTGCCCTTGAGCCAAACCAGTCTTCTTTTGGCTTCTCATGCACTCAGCCTGCTTTGCTATCCCTTCTGCCCATTTGTCTGCTTTGCTGACCTCATAGCTCAGCAGTTCGGCATCGGGGAGATTTTGTCCTCCAGGAACATCTAGTGACATCTGGGGACAGTGTTAGCTGTCACACTAGACAGCAGGCTGCCACCAGCATCTTACGGGTCGAGGCCAGTGATGCTACTGAATGCCTCATAAAGCACAGAACAGACCCCTCACAGACCCCCCAACAGACAGCCATCAGGCCACGCACACCCCTCAGGCTGAGGTGGAGGAGTCCAGGGCCGAGGCTGAACGCCCACGTCTCTGCTCAGAAGTTCTCCTAGCCAAGAGGCCTTCTCTCCCCATCTACCCATGTCTCTCTCTCGCCCCCTTTTGTAGTTTCCTAAAATGACTGTGTCTGTGTATTCAGTTGCTTATTTGGGGCCTGTCTCCTGTACAGAAGGGTCAGGCCTAGGAGACTGGGCCCCCGTGGGCCTTGTTTCCAGCCTGGAAAGCAGCACCCGGCTCCCTGTGGGCTGCTCCACAAAAACGTGATGAGTGAATGTTTCATAGAGGAGAGTGGCTCCACCTTCTCAAAGAGCAGAGGTCAGAACACTGGGCTGTGAAGCCCCGCCCTTCTCAGACTGGCCATCCTGGGATGTATTTGCATTTGTTTATTTCCCCAGCCAGTTCACATTTAGCCTTTGGCAAGTTTCTGAAGCCTCTTTCGACTCAGTTTCTGCATCTGTCAAGTGGGGCTATGTTTATTAGCTCCTTCCTCGCAGAGACATGGTAGAAATGAAATAAATTAACCCACAAAACACTTAGGAACATGCCTGACTCAGAAGCGCCTTAGTAAATGCCATCTCTCATCATCATCATCACAATGACTTGGCCAGAGTAGGCGGTGAAGATGACAGAATGGGCTCTGGGGCCCTCCCAGAAGATTAGGGGATTACTGCAGCTTGCAAAGCCAAAGCTGTCCCCACTTGGTTTTGCCAGCTCCTTCTCTGTCCATGAAATAAACCAGATGAAGCCTTTATCCATCTCTTGTTTTGAGAAGGAGGCTATCAGGAACTGTGGATTTAATGTGGCAGATGGTGCTGTCCTTGAATTATGAAACCAAAGGAGGAAATTAAAGTGCTCCCTTGCAACAGATACGGGCCAGAAGGGGTAGAGGGCAGGGCCCGGGCCACAAAGGAGAGTGAAGGAGGTGTTTTATCAGCTGGACAATGGCTATTCCTGAGAGTAGCTGGAGTCCTAGAATAATAGAATTTTATAGCCTAAAATCATTTGAGACTACTTTCTTCATTTTATATAAGCAAATGAGCCCAGAGAGGGAAAGTGACCCTCGAGGTCACATAGCCAGTTAATGACAGAGCAACCCATACCTCTTGTTCTGTTGATCAGGATTATGTGTTCTGTCCCAGGCCAAGACCACGGGCAGCCTCTGTCCCAGGGCGTCCAGACTTCGAGCATCTCTGCTCTGGGGCACGTGTACTCTATGTCTCTCCCCAGCACATCAGGGGAGTATGAGCCAGAGTTCTGGAACCCTGTCTGGGTCTTAGAACCTCAGTTTGCTTATCTATAAGATGGGAATAATAATAGGCTGTATCTCACAGGGTCACTGTGAGAATTTGGTGAGTTACTATCATATCAAGCATTTAGCCATGGGCTTGGAACATAAAATGCTCTGTAAAATGTTGGTTGTTATTATGGCTCCAGAACTGACTAGGGTCTGAAGGTCCCTAGGCTGCAGGCCCCTCAGAGGCCGTGCCCATCTACAGGATATCTTTTGTCCTCTATGTCGTGCCAGGCAATTATCACCTGCCAGGACCTCAGTAAATGGTAGTGGCTGACAGCTGGCCCCCTTAGAGACCCCCATTTCTCAATGGGAACAACAGAGCACCAGGAAATGCTGCCAGCAATGCATGTGACTTTGGTCACTAGTTTAGACTTTAATCCTAAACAGATAAAGCAACCCTCCTGTCCAGTGGTGAACCAGCCTCATGATGAGGGCTGTGTTTGTTTCCCATCCTTCCTCGGCAGGCAGTGTGGAATCTTTCCCCAACTAGCTGTGGGCTATTTGCATTTAAATTGGTTTTCTCTCATTATAGAAATCTCTTAGGTCAGCTGCAGTTTCCATTTTCCCCGGCATCAGTCTGGAAGCTCCATTTCTTGCTCGAGGGTCCCTCATGCCTTCCTCCTTCTCGCCGACAGTGAGCTGTGCTCACCTATTCTCATCGTGGACACCAGATAGCCTGAGAAAGTTGCCTGAATCCCAGGCAGGCTTGGCATGTTTCCTCCAGGAGAAGGTGGAGGCTGGGGAGGGGCGGGAGGATACTGGACCCTGCTATTGGAGTAAGGAGACCCTGGGGGCTTCACCTTCTGCACCTAGGCCTCATTTTCTCATTTGCTTAAAAAAAAAAAAACACACACACACATTAATCAAGTAAGTATGATGCTAGATGCTTGGAATGCAGAGATAAATAAGACACATCTATCACGTCCCAGGAGCTGCCTGTCTAGTCAAGGAGAGAGAAAAGAATACCAAAAAATTTAATATAATCAAATAATTGCTTTAATAAGGATCAAAATAGATTCAGCCAGAGCATCGACTTTCAGATAAGGCTCATCATAAACCACGGTCATACACATGCACACACACACTAGCTAACATGTTTATAGCATTCCATGTGTGGCCGGGGATCTTTCTAAGCAGATAATATAGTAGATCTCTATTATGTCTATATCTATATTAATCTATATTGAGCTTCCCAGGTGGCACTAGTGGTAAAGAACCTGCCTGCCGACACAGGAGACATAAGAGATGCGGATTTGGTCTCTGGGTCGGGAAGATCTACTGGAGAAGGGAATGGCAACTCACTCTAGTATTCTTGGCTGGAAAGTCCCATGGACAGAGGAGCCTGGTGGGCTATAGTCCCTAAGATTGAAAAGACTCAGACAAAACTGAAGGGACTTAGCACCATATATATATATGTATATATAATATATATGTGTCCGTGTGTACGTGTTCAGTTGCTAAATCATGTCCAACTCTGACACCGCATGGAATGTAGCCTGCCAGGCTCCCCTGTCCATGGGACTTTCCAGCCAAGAATACTGGAGTGGGTTGCCATTTCCTCCTTCAGCAGATCCTCCCAACCCAGGGATTTAGTCCACGTCTCCTGCACTGCAGGCAGAGTCTTTACTACTGAGCCACCAGGGAAGCCCATAAGGCCTTTCCTTTGCTTTATTGCACTTCACAGATATTATGTTTTTCATAAATTGAAAGTTCGTGGCAACTTTGTGTTGAGCAAGTCTGGGTGCCATTTTTGCAATAGTAGTTTTTTAATTAAGGTATGTACATTGTTTTCTTAGAAATAATGCTATTGCATACTTAATAGACTATAGTGTAAACATAATTTATATGCACCAGGACACCAAAAAAGTTGTGTGACTTGATTTGTTACAATATTTGCTTTATTGCATTGATCGGGAACCAAATGTGCTATATCTCCAAGGTATAGTTGTGCAAACATACAAATATATTTATACATAATATACAAACATATATTAAGTAATATACTGATTTAATGTTCATGGTAGGCCATAAAGGAAGTGCTATCATTATCATTGTTTTCCAAATGAGGGAATTGAGACACAAAAAGGTGAAGTCACTTGCCCAAGGCCATTGCTAATCAATTGCAGAGCTGGATTTGCGTGTAGGCAGTCCAGCTCCATGGCTTGTGCTGTTCATACTGTGTTATACCCACACCTGACAAAGATGATGCACTTATGTGTTTTCACCCTAATTCATCTTTCAAGAAGCATTCATCAAGGTCCACTACCCTGCTAACTGACCCACTGATGGGCTATGGACCATGGTTGAATCAAACTGCAGAAGAAGGGTCCAAGTCTGCTTGGGAGAACTGGGGAGGGTGAAACAGGGAGAAGATGCTTGCAGTGGATTTGAAGGATGACTAGGAATTTTCTGGATGGGTAAGAGGAAAAGCAGAGTATTTCACTAAGGACAAGACTGTGCTGATCCCCCAAATATTAGCAAGTGTGGAAATCTAGGTCTCATGGCAAGTGGCGGTGGGGGTGGGGGCTCAAATTGCATGACGGGGCTCAGATGTGATGTGGACTGAGCAGGTTTTGAGCCATGGGACAGGGAGACTAGCCAAGACCAAACCACGAAGGGCCTTGAATATCATGTTCATAGGCTCTGTCCTGGGGGCCAGGGGAAGCCATGAAGTGGTCAAGTTGGTTACAAGGATCACTCTAGCTCTGGTGTGGAGGACTGCCTGGACAGGGACGCCAGAAGACACTATAATCAACAGACGGAACCAAGAGGTGTAAGAGCTACAGTTGATCCAGTATAATCAATTGTGTTAGGTGGGGGCTTTCCAGCCAAGAGGCACCCCTGCTGCCCAGCGACGAGTGGTGGAGCTGCATCGACCCACAGAAGATATCCTTATCTAATTCACCCAGACACCTTATGGGCTGGTGGTGGCCCTCGTGTGTGATAGTCAAGAGGGGTGGGGAAAGGGCTGAACGAAGGCTGTGGCTTTTGTGGAAGAGATGGGGGACCAAATGTATGAGACAGTGTGGGGTAAAATAATCTGGTCTTGGTGACCAGCCTGATGCCAGGGCTTGAGGGAGAGCGAGAGATGGGATGGTGCCCAGTGTTCTGGTTGAGCTTAATCAGCTTTAATCCTACTTCAGTCTAACACCAGGGAAACTTCTCTGTAAAGGACCAGACAGAAACTATTGTAGATTGTGCAAGCCCTGTGGTCTCGGTTACAACTACTGAACTCTGCCATTATGGTGCAAAACACTCATAGGCATTATGTAAGGGAATGGTCGTGACTGTGTTTCAGTAAAGCTTTATTTAGCCTGATTTGGCCTGAGAACTGTTGTTTGCTGACCGCTGCTGTATGCCATCAGGTGACCCAACCACCAAGGCAACCAACTCACATAACCAGGCACCCATTGAGGAAGAGAAAGGCTCACACCGCATCAGGTACAGACAGGTCTCATATCTCTTCTTGAATGATGTCTTCCTGTTCACAAAAACTCATCTGAATTAAGGAGTAACTCCAACGTCTAATTCCCGGAGCTCAGCTCTGGCAGAAGGGATGTCGCTGTCTCACTGCAGCTGTGCGGCCTCTGTTACAGTCACAGCGGAGGCCTGGGCTGGCGTTTCCATCAGTTACAGGTGCAGTGCTAAGAGACGCTAGCTCACCTCCGCTGAGCACTCACTTTACACCAGACGCTGGGTCAAGGGCTTTACTTGGATGAGCTCCTTTAATGTTGACCAGACCTCAGTGAGGCAGATAATGTACAGATGAGGAAACCGAGGTACAAAGAGGTTCAGTGTCTCTGAGGCTGGAAACTGAGTAGTCCACCTCCAGAACCTAGGTCCCCAACCACTCTCCAAAGCTGACGTCACAGGTCTACATGGATGACCACGGTCCTTATGACAAACCCCCACGCTAGCCCTAAAACACTGGAGAAAGCTGGCCAGGCGCTTGGGAAACTTTTGTCCTCTGGCCTGCGTGGCATTCTTATTAAAGACCAGCAGTCCAGCAGACATACACCTGCTTCTAAACCAAACCAAATTGACAGGGTAAGTCTCTCCAAGATCTCTGTTTTTGAGCAAAATGGTTGTCAGAAGCGAGTCTGGATGAATAGATTGATATCTGAAGGCATTGCATCTAAGGGGGCAGGGACAGAAAATCAGAGAAAACAGCTGATCTCCATGGGTTCACTCTGCAAACATCCACTGAGGGCCTTGTCGTTCCCTGTCCCTGCCCTCCTAGAGGGCACTGGCTGGGAGAGAGCCAGACACAGAGCAGACCATTGAAATGCCCTGGGCATCACACATGGTGTGGTGAATCCAGGGTAGGCTGGGGACATGGGGCAGGGACATCTGTCTTAGCCTGAACAGAGGCACCTGGAGCCCAGCCCAGACAATCTGGGGGTAGGGTGGTGGTAAGGGCTATTCCCAGGGAGGGAACAGCATGTTCCAAGGCAACGGGCAGGAGGTGAAGCCTTGCTGGAGTGAGGGAATCCTGTAGAAGGGATGTGGCTGGAGATGTGGGGAAGCTGGCCCCCAGCAGTTGGTCTAGACCACTCTGGGATGGAGGCCACCTCATTCTCAGCTCCTTTCTGCAATTAGAACAGCCTCTGAGTTCTAGAGGAAACACAAATTGCTGGTCAGAAATGGCGATGCCAAGAACACTCTGCTGACGCTGCGTCTTGAAGTCATAAAAACAAATAATAGTAAATCACCTAAATCACATTGTCGGTTCCCCCCTCGCTCCCAGAGGCTGTGTCTTGCTTACATTCACAGACAGTTTGAAAGTGGGAAGATATTCATATTCCCATCACCTTGTTGTATCAGCCAAAATAGTAACAGCTCTCGTTTGGGGGCCCCTCACAGTGGCTAACAGTGAGCTAAATGCCTTATAAATAATATCCTGTTTAACAGAGAAGCAATCTGAAGCTCAGGGAGGCATCACAACTTGCTGAAGTTCCTGTGTTAGGAAAAGAATAGAGCCAGGATCCAAACATACACCTTCCTGACCTCTGAGCCTGGAGACTTCCCGCTCAGCCTCTTAGCCTTGATATGAGAGAATTTAAGGACTTTGTGGATTTCTGAGAACATTTTCATCTTTTATTATATTGGCTCCTCCAAAGAACTGAATTTAGCATGTAAAAAACCCTGGGCTTGGCAAGGTACAGTGTCCTCCCCAAGGTCACACAGCTTTTAAGTAAGGGGCCAACAGGAGACTTGAACATTACCATTCCAAAGCCAAAGCTCTATCTTCTTCACCGTGGCTTCCAAGTCCACAGCAAAGAAGACAGACAGCTAACGTTACACCCTTGGATGATTCTTATTTTAAACCACTGCCCCCCACCCCCGAAACTCATGTTCTCTTAATCTCGACATTGGCTGGGACGTATTCATCAAGCAATCAAAAGACAAATACCTAGGAGAGCAGAACGTGCAGACCGCAGCCAAAATGACCTCACAAGGAGCAGGTTGTGCCAAGCAAATCTAATTTCCTCTGACAGAACGGCAGGCTGGGAGATAAGGCTAAAGGCACCGACGCTGTTGTTTCCCTGGTTCTGAAGGACAAGTTCGATTAGCTCCACAGAAACACCTGCGGAGGGGGAGGGGGGCAGCTCACCCCACACACACCCACAGAGGCATTCGCACACACAGACACGTCTCCAAAGACACGCGTGCCAGTTGAGAGATGCACACAAATGCATATGCACAGGCACACATCTATCCACACACCCCCAACTCAGACACACACTGTCACTCAAACACACACACACACACTTAAAAACAGACACAGTCAGAGATACACAGTCACACAGAGACATGCAAATACACATACACTTACATACAAACATGTCTGCCTCCCCTCCTCACGCAAACACAAGAGGTACATGCACACATTCACACACAGAAACAGAGACACACATGTATGGTCACAGACACACATACACAAACCAAGACACATCCAGTACCCCTCACGGCCCAGAGGAGCGTACTCTTCTCAAATCCTCTTCTGTAGCCTGCAAATTACATCCTGCCCAGACCGGAGCCTCTGAAAGCTGTATGCCTCTGGTGTCCATGCGTCTTCTCGACTCTGCCTTGGCCTGGTGTCTTCACCCAGAAACTTGAAACATACCCCAGCAGCTGTGTGCGGTTGAGAAAGATCCCACACTTCGGAGTCAGGCTGGTCTGTGTTCTATGATAGTTGAGGCTCTGCCAGTCACTAGGTGTGGGGACCTAGACAAGTTTCTTCACATTTCTGAACTTCAGTTTTCTCATCTGCAAAATGGGCTGATAACCCCAGTGATGAGTCCACTGGACGGGAGCCCCATGAAGTTCTGGCATTCAGCAAGGACCTCTCCATGGCAGGTATTTTTGTTATTTGAATGTCTGTCTGCCTCCCCCGCCTTGAGCCACCTTGTAGGTAGGGGTCTTGTCTGTTTCCACCCAAGTCCGTTTTCAGGGCTCAGCAGTGTCTGCCAGGCACATGGTAAATGAAAGTGAAAGTGTTAGTTACTCAGTTGTGTTCGACTCTGTGACCCCATGGACTGCAGCCCGCCAGGCTCCCCTGTCCATGGGATTCTCCAGGCAAGAATACTGGAGTGGGTAGCCATTCCCTTCTCCAGAGGATCTTCCCAACCCAGGGATCGAACCCAGGTCTCCTGCACTTCAGGCAGATTCTTTACTGCTGAGCCACCAGGGAAGCCCTGGCATGTGGTAGCTGTTCAGCAAATGCTTATGAAATAAACAAGCCTATATCCTTAGCTCCCAGTACAGACTGGGCACAGAGGATATGATCAGCTGCGGTTACAGAGTGCTGAAAAAAATGATACGTGAAAATATAATTGCAACCATGGACCAAGCTCTAATTGTATGTCAGGCATGTCTTTTACAGCATTCCATGCTGTCCGTGACAGGCATTCATTTTGTAGATGAGGAAACTGAAGTCCAAATAAGCAGTTTACCAAGGTTATCTGGTTTCCTGAGGGTGGCAGCTCAAAGTTGGGAATCTGATTACTGAACCTAACTCTAGACTCCATGAGTAAATATTTTCCCTTGGTGACACAACTCAACTGATGATGTCTACAGCCAGCTCTGTCTTAGTTACACCATGGACTAACTCTCTAGAGTGAATTGTCGTCTTCAATCCCTGGACGTCTTAGTATATAGCATCTGTCTGGAATATCTCCCATATGGCCATGGTTACATTTTTTTAAATATACAATCCCAAACTCCTGACGTCTGCATTTTTCCTTGGTCCCTCTCAGCCAGCATCCATCCGTCGATCTGTCCTTCTATGACCTGACCATTTTCCATTTAAGGCCCATTCTGTCCTCAGATGTTTTTCCTCTGTGTTTGTAAACGAAAGAGCCCAAGCCTGGATCTGTCAAATCTGTTTTCCTCTCTCTTGCATTGGTACAATCCAAGGGTTTCAAACTCAACCCACCTGTGGGCCAATTAAGCTACTTTGCATGACAGCCGCATTCGGCAGTAATTGATGGCGCACATTAAGCATTTTGCAAATCCTGAAAGGTTGCTGCACTTGCACCAGCCTTGCTTCGAAAACAGACTCAAATCCCCACCACAACCCCATCCCCCAACAATTTCCCTGAAAAAAAAGAATTTTATGAAAGATTTCTGCCTCTATTCAGGGCCATGCAAAATGGTAACAGCCACAGGGTATGGAGGCCATAATTACCTTTCCACACAAAGGAAAATACAAATGTCTAAAGACAGTGGCACCTTGCATGCAGGGGGCCAGGGCAGGCTGCAGTGACCCATCAGGCATGCCAGGCAGCACCGCTCCCCCTGCAAGAAGGCTCCATACTCACTCACAGCTTTGCCAGGTGAATGAGCAGAACAGAGGCATCTGACAGCGGGGGAGGTTCTATTTCTGGTAGCTTGAACCCTAACATGACACAGGTGGTTTTTAAGACTTTTTTTAGTTAAATCATCCTGGGAGGGGGGGCAAAAAAGAAGTGAAAGTATTAGTCTCAGTCTTTGCAACCCCATGGACTGTAGCCTGCCAAGCTCCTCTGTCCGTGAAATTCTCCAGGCAAGAATACTGGAATGTGTTGCCATTTCCTTCTCAAGGGGATCTTCCTGACCCAGGGATCAAATTCAGGTCTCCTGCACTGCAGGGATCTTTCTCAACTGCACACAGCTGCTGGGGTATGTTTCATAGTCTTTACCATCTGAGGCACCAGGGAAGACCAAAGACATTCTCTTGCTTCCCAATCATGACTCTATTCATTGGAATAGTCTCTGTGAACAGATTTTTTTTTTTTAATAATATGTACATACATTTGGTACATATATTAGCCAAGCAACCTGTATTTTCCCTACGCTTGCCACCTCAAATCCCTCCCCTAACTCTCTCCCTCAGCATCTGCATGAAATTCTACCACGATCAGTTCATTTCACGGGATTGAACTTGGTCCTGGTGTGGGTGTCGGGGGATGGATTGTTGGATAGAACAGCAACTTCTCAGTGTACAGAGCAGGTGGGTGGGAGGGAAGGCATGCTGAGATAGCAAAGAAAAGAGCCCCTGTGAGCCAGGAAGAGCACCAGGCACTTCACAAAAGTCATCTCCTCAAACACTCACAGTCTCCAGTCCCCGACTCTCTTCATTTTAGAGATGCTAAAAGAGACATTCAGAGAGAGAAAGTGACCTACCCCTACTAAGCACTTGCAGAAAGACCAGGATGCAGGTTTGTTTGGCTTCAAAGGCTAAACTCTCTCCTCATATCCCCATCACCTCCCAAATGTTTTACAGTCCTACTAAAATGCTGCTGAACACACCACACTTTGTCCACCCGGGGATGACAAATGTCCTTTCAAGTGCCAATGTCAATACACTGGCGGAACCAGGAAAATGTCATATTTCCTGGGAAAATTGGTCTATTTCACTGAAACGGTGGAGCTGAGGATGCAGCACGCATGTGCGACCAGGAGAAATGGGTACAAAGACCTGAAGTGCAGAGGATGGTGGAGAAGCAAGCAGGCAGGCCCCGGGGTCCCTGCAGGGATGCCCGAGCCCCAGAAAGCAGCCCCGGAGCGCTCTTCTTTGGTGAATCCTAGTTTTTTTAAATTTATTTGGGCCACAGTGCATTTTACAGTCAGCTGCTGCTGAAACATCCTAGTTGACCATGGTCCCTAGCAACTACAAGGAACTATTGGAGTTCCAAGGCTGCCTCTCTGATATACTTTTTTTTTTGCATTTTATTGTATTGAAGTATAGCTGATTTTCAATGTTGTGTTTCTACTGTACGGCAAAGTGATTCACTTATACACATATCTATATACATTCCTTTTCATATGCTTTTCTATGATGGTTTATCACAGTATACTGAATAGCTTTCCCTGCAGCACTTATTTTGTACTGTCATATTAAAAATGATCTGTTCTCCATGTTAGATTATAAACTCTAACATTTTTATCTTTGGTTCTCTTTTCTTTGATGGTACCTTAATAGAGTAAGAGCTCTAACAGTTGGAATAAGTCAATAATGCGTTAATTTAGTCATTTTATAAAGGAAGGGCTTTAACTAAAACAAGACACCTTCCATGTGATCCTAGGAAGAGGCGCAGGTGAAGACAGACTGACATGAGCTTTTCTGCTCTAGAGATTTCTGCTGAGAAGCATCCTAATTCACAGAATCCTAACTCCAAACTGGACTTAATCCAAACTCACTCTCACCCCCTCTCCAGACTTTCTCTTGGGGTCCCTGTCTTGCCAGCTCGGTAAAAGACGCCATCGGAGGTTGTGGAGTCATGCTGAGCTCGTGGCTTTCTATGTCCCCACCTCCCCTCATTTACCAAGTCTGGGTGGCCCTGGCCTCCAGGCCCCAGGGAACCGGTCCCCTGCTCACCACGTCTCTGCACTGCAGCCCTCTCTTTCCTTGTCAAGGTGGCTGCGCCAGATCCCTCCCTGCTCCTGTGACTCCAGCCCATCCTCCCCCTGGCTCAGAGAGAACACTCTAAATCACAGAGCCGGCCACCTCGCCACATGCTTAAAAGTCCTCCCAGGGATCTCCATTTTCTGAAGAAAAAATCCAAATGTCTAGACCTGACATCCAAGACCTTTTGTTACCAGATCTCTGCTCGCTTCTCCAGCCTTATCTATAGCTGCTCCCCAAGGCACAGCCTGCACTCTCCTCTGTCCAAACAGGTGGCAGCCACTCAGAGGCCCATCTCCATGCCCCCGCTTTAACCAGGCTCTTCCCTGCTGTACGGCCCCTTCTGGCTTATCCGACTCCTCTCATTCTTCAGCTCAACTCTGGCCTCAAAGGCCCACCCCTCCCGTCTGGACGGCCCAGATGGGATGCCTCCTCTGGGCTTCCATGCCCTCTGGAGTCACTTATCACCTGGTGTCAGGAGTCTGCTTTTGGGTTTTTAAGAGGAGATACTCAGGAGGTTGGACGGAACTCGTGGCTTAGTTAAAAACATTTGGAGGAAGATATGCACAGAGCAAAGTGCTCCACTCTTCCCTGCTGGCCAGAAAAATGTCCCCTGGGCTGTGCAGAAAAGGACTGGGAGGGCGAGAATGAGAAAGTTGCTGCCCTGCCTGAAGAGGCCTGTGTGCTCTGCTCCCCGGGCCGGGTGTGAGGACAAAGACAAAGCCCAAGGGGAAGAACCCACGGGATCTCTGAGCAGAAGGGAAGGAGGACCCCCAGGGAGGAAGGAAAGCCCCAAAGGGCAGCAGGGTCCACATGGCACGTAGGTAATCGGGAATTTAGACATCTCACAGAGTTTACCACAATCCTGTGAGGCATAAGAAGTGATACAGTGAGTCTTGGGAGCCCTAGAATGTCACAGAGGTCACAGAGTCACCTGATCTGAGTTAACTCACAAACAAGAAAAGGGACCACTCCATGGTGACCCGCATTGACCAGTGACTGAAAGATAAATGCCACTGAAGGTGACATCAGTGACCAGTGGTCTTCCTCCCATCATCTGTGCACACCAAGCATAGATGTGATTGCTGGGGAGTGGAGGGAATGCCTTGACTGTGATTGAGCTGAGACCTACCCCAGCTAAACGGAGACTCAAAATAGAAACTGAACCTAGGCATAATAAAGAAATACAGATTTTCTATGTATCCCACACCTGAGTTTGTAGACTGAAAATCCTACCCATTCCAAGTGAATGAAGGAAATAACAGTTGATAAAAGTAGCTTGGCCAGTAAGGCACACATATTCAGAGCTGGGTTGAGTAATATTTCAAGCACCCTTCCTTCCTGTGACGGGAGAAGGCAGGTCAAGGATGGCTTCTCTGCAAGAATGAGGCTGGAGAGGAATTCTGAAAAATGAACAGAACTAGGCAGGGAGGAAGACAAGAGCTGCCAAGCAGATAGAACTGCACATGCAGAGGCCCTGTGGTAGGAAGGAGCTGGGCTCATTCATGGGGGGAAATAGACTCCTGTGTCAGAAATCCTGAGAGTGAAGAAACAGAACACCAATTTGTGCTTCTGAAACTCTCCCTCCTCAAACCCCTGTAGTTGGGGCTGGACCTAGTGACTGATTTCTAACAAACAGGATAAGATAGCCATGGGATGTCACCTCTCAGATTAGGTTATAAAAGACTTCCCTCTTGCACCCACTCTGTCTCTGGCTTTATCACTTGCTTGTTCTGCTGAAGCAAGCTGCCATATTGTAAGCTACCCTACGGAGAAGCCCTCATGGCAAGACACTGAGAGAGGCTCTGGCCAACAGCCAGAGAGGAGCTAAAATAACTGCATGAGTGAACTTGGAAGATCAGCCTTGAGTTGAGGCTTGAGATGACCGCAGCCTCCTGTATAACGGTTTCAGCCTTGTGCAAAGCCCTGAGCCAGAGGACCCAACTTAGTAATGTACAGATTTCTGACCCACAGAACCAGTGACATCATACACCCATGTTGTTTTCTAAGTCGCTGTTTGGGGGCCACTGTCACACAGTGATAGAGAAGTAATGCAGCTGATAAGGTAGGAAGGTATGAGATAATGCGATTATCAATTATTGATTTCGGCAGTTAGTCTTAGGGTTTTAGTAAATTCTCTGCATGGAACCTGTGTGCAATTCACCTGCGCTTCAGACTCTGAACGTTTCTGATTCATAAAACAATCCATGTAGCATTAGGAGTTGTATGTAAGCTAGTATCAGATTCTCTAACATGGAAGTGGTATGGAACAACGGGAAGTTGGAAGGGACAGGAACTAACCTTTGCTGACAACCTGAGGACCAGGTTCTTGTAAATTGCTTTTGCTTCCAGTGTTGGCCCAGGCAGACCTTTCCAATGAAACTGAAGAAGCTTTGGCTATGGCAGGGACAACATTCTACCCTTTCTCTTTACTAAAAAGAACCCCTATACTATTGGGGGGGATCTACTTACCCAGGACACTTTCCCAGCCTCCCTTGCTGTGTGCCTGTGTGGGGAGGTAGGCAATAAGATAGAAGTGGAAATCACTGGATAGAGGTTCTGGGAGGTTTTTTGTTTTGTTTTGTTCTTAAATGTTGATTCATTGGAGAAGTACACTCTCTTGTATTTCTCTCTCTCCTTGCTGGTGCCTGGAAATGTGGGCACGATGACTGGAGCTGTGGCAACATTTATGACTATGTATGCAGGTCAGGAAGCAACAGTTAGAACTGGACATGGAACAACAGACTGGTTGCAAATAGGAAAAAGAGTACGTCAAGGCTGTATATTGTCACCCTGTTTATTTAACTTATATGCAGAGTACATCATGAGAAACGCTGGACTGGAAGAAACACAAGCTGGAATCAAGATTGCCGGGAGAAATGTCAATAACCTCAGATATGCAGATGACACCATGCTTAGGGCAGAAAGTGAAGAGGAACTCAAAAGCCTCTTGATGAAAGTGAAAGTGGAGAGTGAAAAAGTTGGCTTAAAGCTCAACATTCAGAAAATGAAGATCATGGCATCCGGTCCCATCACTTCATGGGAAATAGATGGGGAAACAGTGGAAACAGTGTCAGACTTTATTTTTTGGGGCTCCAAAATCACTGCAGATGGTGACTACAGCCATGAAATTAAAAGACGCTTACTCCTTGGAAGGAAAGTTATGACCAACCTAGATAGCATATTCAAAAGCAGAGACATTACTTTGCCAACAAACGTCCGTCTAGTCAAGGCTATGGTTTTTCCTGTGGTCATGTATGGATGTGAGAGTTGGACTGTGAAGAAGGCTGAGTGCTGAAAAATTGATGCTTTTGAACTATGGTGTTGGAGAAGACTCTTGAGAGTCCCTTGGACTGCAAGGAGATCCAACCAGTCCATTCTGAAGGAGATCAGCCCTGGGATTTCTTTGGAAGGAATGATGCTAAAGCTGAAACTCCAGTACTTTGGCCACTTCATGCAAAGAGTTGACTCATTGGAAAAGACTCTGATGCTGGGAGGGATTGGGGGCAGGAGGAGAAAGGGACGACAGAGGATGAGATGGCTGGATGGCATCACTGACTCGATGAACGTGAGTCTGAGTGAACTCCGGGAATTGGTGATGGACAGGGAGGCCTGGTGTGCAAAGAGTCGGACACGACTGAGTGACTGAACTGAACTGAACTGAATGATCTTGATGAGGGAAGCCACACTTTAAGGATAACAGAACAAAACGATGGAAGGAGCCTTGGCTCCCTAGAAGGGATGACATGGGAGCCACCATTCCAAGCCTTGACTCTTTGCAGTGTCACATGAGAGAAAAATAATTCTTTATCTTGTTTAAGTCATGATTATCGAGGTTTTCTCTTACAGGGAGCTGATAAACCAGTCAGTCCTAAGTAATACTTGCATTCTGAGTAAGGTATTTAGCTATATTTTGGGATTTCACTTTTAAATTGCCAAGACTCCAGGCTCTCAGAGAAAGATTTTCCCTTTTGCCCCTCTTGGTTAACAGTCATTAGTATGTTTTTGAATTGTGGTGTTGGAGACGACTCTTGAGAGTCCCTTGGACTGCATGGAGATCTAACTAATCAGTCCTAAAGGAAATCAACCCTGAATACTCGTTGGAAAGACTAATGCTGAAGCTGAATCTCCAATACTTTGGCCACCTGATGCGAAGAGCTGACTCATTGGAAAAGACCCTGATGCTGGGAAAGATTGAAGGCAAAAGGAGAAGGGGACGACAGAGGAGGAGATGGTTAGATAGCATCACCGACTCAATGGACATGATTTTGAGCAAACTCTGGGAGATAGTAGAGGACAGAGGAGCCTGGTGTGCTTGCAGTCTGTGGGGTCCCAAAGAGTCAGACGTGACTTGGTGACTGAAAAGCAGCAACAACAACGCTCTCCAGAGGAGAGGAGAGGGGGCTAAAACTTCCCGCACTTTACCCCACACAGCATACTCTATCCATCACTGGTACTTATCTCAAAACATATTTGTGAGCTGGGGCTATCATCCCATTTCACAGATGAGGAAGTGGAGGCTCAGACAGATTGCATCACCCTCCAGGGAACACAGCTAGAATCTGACCCCCCACCCGTCTGGCCCCATAGCCTGTACTTTTTCTGCTGTCTTCCCACTGTCTCCCAGTCTGGAACTCTGAGACCCAGTTCAGGCAGAAGATGGGGCAAGTCAGATCATCCTGAGATCCCTGGACCAGGCTGCCCGGTTCTCACTCAAATCTTCTGACTGCAGCTACCAAATGAAGGCTTCTCTACTGCAAGGTGACTGAAGCAGACGGCCCAGCTGGTCCTCTCTGTAACTCACTGCCATCCTGTTTACTGGCCATCTGGCCCTCATCTCTATGATTCTCTGACTGTCCCTCCTCAAGGACCCTCTTAAAGGGACAGAAACTCTCCTTGGTTTCATAAAGAACCTCCATTCCTAAGTGACTATATTTCCAACCTTGACCAGAGCAAGCCTGCCAAAGAAAAGGCCAAAACCACAGGGTTTTCTGGGAGCAACACAAGTCTATTTCTAACCTCAGATTACAGCATCCAAAAGGATTACCTGTTCTAAGCAAACACACTCAAAACCCGTGACAGGAATGCAATCAGAGCCACCTGACTCCTCAGCAGGCTCCAAATATTCCCCAGCAAAACTTGCTTTATCCTGTTCAAAACGCCTCCGTCTGTCCCAGGAGAGACTGGAAATACACTCTTTCTAGGAGCCGCTGGAAAATTAGCCCACATTAGGAGAAGCCTAGATGATGCTGAATTGGGGACAGAAAGGTCCATTTGAGAGAGGGGAAAAAAAAAAAAGTTCTTTGTAACCAGGACAAGGCTAAACCTCCCTTCTCTCCATTGGTCCAAATCTATGCCAGCCTCCCACTGGCATCCGTGGGTGTGCTGAGAACAAGCTATGGATTTCTATAGAGACTGTCGCCATGGTACTAGGGGCCTTATTCTGCTATTTCAGGAGGAAAATAATCAAAAGGTCAAAGGAAGAAAATCTACCATAGAGCTTTTCACACTACAAATATTTGTTAATGCTTTAGTGAGTGCCAGCCATAGCAAGATGGGCTGGGAGAGATGACCTGTCTTGCAACCCCCAGGAGTCAAGCACAAGATTGGGCACTGTCCATCTGTGATCCGATGTCTTTCTCACAACAACCTCGAAAGGGCAAAGCAGGACAATCCTCAATTTTTCAAGTGGGGGAAAGATAAATTAAGGAACTTGCCCATGGGCATCAGAAGTGTCATACTGGATAAGACCAAGTCCCAGTAGAGGGTCCATTTAGGGGGTGGGGGAGATGCTGAATATAAAGTACTGTTTATGGAGACATGGGATGAATTAGGGAGCTGACAGGCAGGGGAGGGAGAGGGAGGAATCCAGATGGCAGAGGAGTCGGACGTGGAGCTCAGCTCCTCCTACAAATAAATCAGTAAACATACCTGCAAGTGGAGCCATTCACAGAACATCTACTGAACACTGCAGGAGACCTCAGACTTCCGAAAAGACAAGGAAACCTCCACATAACCGGTAGGCTAAGATCATGGCATCTGGTCCCCTCACTTCATGTCAAATAGATGGGGGAAAATTGGAAACAGGGACTCACTTTATTTTCTTGGGCTCCAAAATCACTATGGATGGTGGCTCCAGCCATGAAATTTAAAAAGGTGCTTGTTCCTTGGAAGAAAAGTTATGACAAACCTAGAATGTGTATTAAAAAGCAGAGACATTCCTTTGCTAACAAAGATCTGTATGGTCAAAGCTATGGCTTTTTCAGTAGTCACGTATGGATGTGAGAGTTGGATCATAAAGAAGACTAAGTGCTGAAGAATCGGAGCTTTCGAACTGTGGTGCAGAAGACTCTTGAGAGTCCCTTTGACTGCAAGGAGATCAAACCAGTCAATCTTAAAGGAAATCAACCTTGACTATTCATTGGAAGGACTGATGCTGAGGCTCCAATACTTTGGCCACCTGATGCGAAGAGCTGACTCATTGGAAAAGGCCCTGATTCTGGTGGAAAGATTATAGGCAAAAGGAGAAGGGGGAGACAGATGACAAGATGGTTGGATGGCATCACCAACTCAATGGACATGAGTTTGAGCAAGCTCCCAGAGATGGTGAAGGACAGGGAAGCCTGGCGTGCTGCAGTCCATGGGGTCACAAAGAGTCAGACACGACTGAGTGACTGAACAAAACAAAAACTGGGTAGAACAAAAAAAGAGAGAGAGAGAGGGAGAGATAGGGAGTTGATAGGGGTGTTGAGTCAGCTGGGAGGAGCACAGAGAAAATCTCACACTGTCTGTTGGCCTGAGGGGCGAGGAAAGAAAACCTCGTTGTCAGCTAGTGGGGACTGCAGGGGAAAAAGCCCCCTGGACCTGGAGCACCAGGAGCTGGGCGGAGAGTGAATGAGAGGGGTGGCAAATGGAGCCTCTCCAGCACAGGGACATCTACTGACCACACTGGGCCCATGCTGGCCCGGCTGGGTGGTGCCAAGCCCCATCCAAACAACTGAGGATGGAAGGGGAATGCTTCTCAGTAGGAACTGACAATCACTATGCTAATTCTGGTTAACAGCCACCAAAGCCAGTGGCTTACATGAACAGGCATTTTTTTTCTTGCTCGTGCATCTGAGGACAAATTGTGCCCCTGCTGGGGTCGCCTGGGCTAGGCTCCAGGCTCCAGGTTGAGTTGGGTCTGCGCCACTTGCTCCTCATCCGATGTGGATTTTCTCATCTCGGATGACAGGCATACAGACCAAACCGCACAAGCACGCTGAGACCCTCTGCTCACTTCGTGTCCACCATATCCCGCTGGCCAGTACGAGCCTCTTGACTAAGCCCAATAACAGTGCCGTGAGGGGATAAAATGCCAGCTATTTGATTGAGAAGCACTGAAAACCCATGAGTTGAACAACATGATGTATAACCCTGTCCTATAGGAATGAAGAATTAGAAGCAATATTTTAATCTACCATCTTCCCCCAAGGGAAAATAAAAATGTTAATACCAAAAGAATAGAAATAGATTCAAAACTACCCGTGTCAATCACAGTGGTCTCATGAAATGTGGCATTTGGACACACTGGGAAGTTTGGGGGGATGAGCGTGTTTGCTGGATTCTTGGAGTCAAGTCTCAAAAATTAGAGGTTATAGAGGTTGGAGCGGGGAAGATCTCTAGTGGAGATTTTGGGACTCTGAACCCAATGGCATCCTATTCGTGACATTTACAAATGACATGATGATTACATTCCAGAAATTACAAAGTTAGGGATCACAACCCAACTGAAATACTTGGATGTA